>NC_137113.1:46967859-47037859 GCF_949357685.1 Gobio gobio | reverse complement strand
ACACACACACACACACACACACACACACACACACACACACAGTCAGTCACATATGCACACATACACACACTCTCTCACTCACGCACTCACTCAGTCACTCACTCACACACACACACACACACGTATGCACTCACTGACGTATGCACGACATATGCACACATACACACACACACACATGCACGCATGTACGCACTCACACACACACACACGCACGCACGCACACACACTCACTCACACACACACGCACGCACACACACACACACGTATGCACTCACTGACGTATGCACGACATATGCACACATACACACACACACACATGCACGCATGTACGCACTCACACACACACACACACACGCACGCACACACACTCACACACACACACACACACACACACACACACACACACACACAGTCAGTCACATATGCACACATACACACACTCTCTCACTCACGCACTCACTCAGTCACTCACTCACACACACACACACACGTATGCACTCACTGACGTATGCACGACATATGCACACATACACACACACACACATGCACGCATGTACGCACTCACACACACACGCACGCACACACACACACACACACACACACTTCCCTAACCGTATAAGTAGACCTCAGACTAAAAATAAATGTGTATGTTACTCCAAACTCTTCTATATGAAAATTGCAGGCTCTCGATTCAATAGCTTGACAAATACTGAAGTTTGATTGTGTTTTAAACAGAAACCCAGGCTGAATCCTGAGATCGGGGACAGTGTGTTCTGCTTCAACAGAGCTGAAATCCTCAAGAGATCACGCCATTGAGCCTTCACCTCTGACAGCGCTTATAACGACAGCGGACACCGAATATATGGGGTCAAAGGTCAATGGCTGATAAGTCATGAAGAGCCTTGATGAAAGGTAAACTGTGGCAATGAAAATAAACAGGCAGAAAGGGTTAAATAAATCACAATGATGAATGCTTGAACTTAAACACAGAGATACATTTATTTACACTGTTCTTAGAAATACTGTTTTATATAATTCATATTTCAAATAAAAGCTGACAAAAGCCAAATCCTTGTCCGGATTATGCATTAGTTATGAGAAGGGAAAGCATTTTTGTGTTCCTTTGACTTTGGGCACTTTCACGTCCCAGTTGCTGATTTTTATTCAAACAGATTTCAACTTTTTATGTGGAGGTTACATTAAAACTTGCCTCAATTATTTTTTATACTTTCAAATGCCTTCGCTTCAAAGACATATCAACCTTAAAATATAAAAATGTATCCCTAGTAATCATAAAACATTTATAATTTTACACAAATAATAAACAACACTTTTATCCAAGACCATAAAAATACACATTTTTGCCGTAAGTGTTGAACTAATTATGAGTTCATCATATTTTTATTGTACATAATTTAATTTAATTATTTCAAAAGTGTGTGCATATTATTTTATTTGTTTGGACACCGACCAGGCATAACATTATGACCATCTTCCTAACATTGTGTTGGTCCTCCTTTTGCTGACCCGTCGAGGCATGGACTTCACGACCCCTGATGGTGTGCTGTGGTATCTGGCACCAAGATGTTAGCAGCAGATCCTTTAAGTCCTTAAGGTTGCGAGGCGGGGCCTCCATGGATCGGACTTGTTTGTTCAGCACATCCCACAGATGCTCGATTGGATTGAGATCTGGGGAATTCGCTCAAATCCTTACGCTTGCCCATTTTTCCTGCTTCTAACACATCAACTCTGAGGACAAAATGTTCAATTGCTGCCTAATATATCCCACCCACTAACAGGAGATGAAGAGATACTCACCTGTCATAATGTTATGCCTGATCGGTGTATTCAGGATACATGCTATAGTTTCCAAAAGAGTGTCATTTTATTCCAACAAATGTTTTGAGATTTTGAGAAAATTGGGTGCTGACAAAATTCTCCACAAAGTGCACTAAATCGAGAGTGTGAAACATGTTTTTAGGACAGAGCCCGTAGTTAATTTGGGATCTCAGGAGTAGAACACTAACAGGTCGCAGTCAAGTGGAAGAGAGGAAGACTGACACACCTCATGATTTAGGGCTTTGCTAGGGTTGGACAAAAATAAAGGGGATTTAACTGTAAAATAGAAAACAGTAATCTCCATAGAAGTCAGACGGGTTCTTTAGGTTCCCATTCAGTCGGTCACTCTCGACGCCACGTCGGAGTACCGACGAATAGGAATCTCGCTCGCGAGAGCCAATCTACTTCGAGTGTAACTAAACGAGCCAATGCACATTGGCATGCAATGATTGCACCAGGTGCTCATGCCACGGCGTGCGGGTATAAATGAGACACAGGTGATTGCATCAAATCAACCTTTTGCTTCGGAGCCGAGTGGTGAATGGTTTGTCCTAAAATCACTCTCTACAAAGCGTGTGTTAACATTATAACGAGTCAAGCTCTTCGGTGGACCTCTCCTCGTTTGGTGTTAGAGTGACGGCACTGCAGCGGGGTTGATTTCTCTCTTTCTTTTTCTATTTTGAGCAAAAACAAAAGGCTGTTCTCACAGCTGGTTCGGTGCGCTATTAAGAGCGCTGAAAAGCCGTTTTCACGGCTGGTAAGAGATCGCCTTCTATGAGAGAGAGAGCGCGCACGTCAGGCTGCACTTTTTCCCTGTCTGTGTCGCCGCGACTATTCCCCTGTGTGCTTCATTTACATTTTACATTTACATTTAGTCATTTAGCAGACGCTTTTATCCAAAGCGACTTACAAATGAGAGCAATAGAAGCAACTACAACAGTCAGAGGCTACAGTATGCAAGTGCTGTAACAAGTCTCAGTTAATCTAACACAGAACACACAGGATTTTTTTTAATTTTTTTTTAATTATTTTAAATAAATTAGACAGACAGAAAAATGAATAGAATGTTAAGTGCTATTCTTGATTGGTCAGGTGCTGCTGGAAGAGATGCGTCTTTAGATGTTTTTTGAAAATGGCTACAGACTCGGCTGCTCGAATTGAGATCGGCAGGTCATTCCACCCGGTCCAGGAAAAGGTCAGTGACAGTGATTTCATGCCTCTCTGGTATGGCACCACAAGGCGTCGTTCACTGGTAGAACGCAAACTCCTGGAGGGTGTGTATGTCTGAACAAGCGAGTTAAGGTAAATTGGTGCAGAGCCAGTGGTTGCTTTGAAGGCGAGTACCAGTGCCTTGAATTTGATGCGAGCGGCTATTGGTAGCCAGTGGAGTCTGATGAAGAGAGGCGTGACGTGCGCTCTCTTCGGCTCGTTAAAGATCACCCTCGCCGCTGCATTCTGGATCAGTTCCAAGGGTTTGATAGTGCATGCCGGAAGGCCCGCTAGAAGAGCATTACAGTAGTCCAGTCTGGAGAGAACAAGAGCTTGGACCAAGAGTTGTGTGGTCTGCTCAGATAGGAAGGCTCTAATCTTCCTAATGTTGTATAATGCAAATCTGCAGGACCGGGTTGTTGCAGTAATGTGGTCAGTGAATTTTAGCTGATCATCGATCACAACTCCAAGATTCCTGGCTGTCCTGGACGGTTCAGCACCGCGGAGAGCAGTTTCCCTAAAAGAGCTACACAGATAGAGCTTGCGTCTTTTTAAAGATGACATTCTATCTGTGTGTTTCTGGATGCGGTTGTTTCCTGTCCTCACTGACGGCCACGAACACTGTTTCACATGTCTGGGCGCATGCTGAGACTGTGTTCGTGGGTGGTCATGTTTTCTAATGAGAACATGACCACGTCGGCACGCCGGTCGCGACTCATCTTTCTCCGGGAAGCTTGAGTCCCCTTTGTTGTTGGCCAGCCGCCGCTCGTGTGTAAAAGCACAGCCGCGGGTCTGCTCGACACTCTGGGAGACCGCGGAGATCAGCGAGAGTTGCCGTCGGGGAAACCCGAACGGACCTCTCGTTTCTCTGCGTGCCGTGTGCTGTTGAGTGCTAGGCTGTAGCGCGGGTTGTCACGGCAACCCAGCGCTCGCTCTGAGCTCTAGGTGCGCTGTCCCCTTGCCTATTTCTCGTTGTAGCGCCCTCCCTGGCAACAGGAGAGGTCTACTTCAGTGAAATAGCTGGGGTGAGCTGAGGAGAGGAGGGCTTCTCCTTCGGGGAACCAACCCCCTAGCGCACTGCAAGCTGTGCAGCTCTGGGTGGAATTGCTGGTCCTTCTTATGGGGGAGCCTAGCATTTCATTCAGTGCTCCAGCTGAGGATCAGATGTCAATCGCTGCATCGGAGAGAGGGCTGTTGTGCTCTGGGAATGAGGATGATGCTGAGCCCACTGTAATGGTGTGTGCTTCGCTGAATCGGATTCAGAGTTAACAGCCATGCTTCCCGGGATCACTCCTGGATGTGCATGGAAAACTTGGCAGTGTGGCACTTCTTTGGATATGGAAAGCCAAAAGGGCCAAAACTGCATAAGTTTTTCCTCTCTCACTTCCCTCAACGGTGGGGTGGCTGTGCGCAGACCACCCCTGCCTGCACAGGGTAGTTCTGAGTTGAGGTTGAGCTGTGCATGTTGACTAACCGTGATCAAAGTCATGGCGCAGGCCCTCGGCCAGACGATGTCCAGAAAAACCTCCTGGCTTGCCTTGCTGAGATGTGAGTGGTCGTCAAAGTACGCTTTCTCGATGCTCCCATCTCACAAGGTGGCCTTGGGCGACACTGTTGAGAACTGGGCCCAGCAGTTCTTCGCAGTCGGTAGCAGGCTGAGGCAATCAAGAGCCTCCCCCGTCGTACCATCAGAGTGCCTCGTGGGCCGCCCCTCAGTCTGCTCGTCGCCAAAGGCGTCGTCCCCTGCAAAAAAAACACAAAAAAAAACACACTTGGCACAGCCTGCTCTACTGTGTCCTGCAGGGGATGACGCTACCTGTCTCTGCTGCTGTTTAAGCGGTCGGTGAAACATCACCTCTGAGACGGGTGACCGGGAGATGGGCAGGGCTGCTCTTCCCCGGAGGAGGGCCGGGTAGAAAATCTTGAGTCAAAATCCGTTCTGCCGCTGGTGTCACAACCAGTGGTACCCAAATTCTCTCTCTCTCTCTCTCTCAAAAAAAAAAAAAGAGCAGTTCCTCCCATCTCTGGGTCCCAAGGGGGTTCGGAAAGCTGTGGACGGTCAAACGCCGGACCACACTCATCCTCCTCCTTCGCCAGTGGACAGTAGTGGACGGTTCGAGGACGCAACCTAGCCTTCTCACGTACCCTCTGCCCTCTCGTGGAACCAGGTAAGTGTGCACCGCACACTCACAACTGCGCTGCGGGCCGCCTCCACGAGACAGCCGCCCCAGCCTGGTACCTGCATTCCACCTCGCTGCCCCACGGTGGGTACGCCGGTGGTCCCTATTGTCCCGCTTGCACGGACTCTGCGAGCCTGGCTAGAGCTCCCCAGTCCGTCTCGCTGGCTCATTCGGACCATCAGGCTCGGCTATGCGATTCAGTTCACCCGGCGCCCCCCCCCCCCCCCCCCCCCCCAGGTTCAAGGGCGTCCGCTTCACCTCGGTGAATGCCGCAGATGCCCATGCCCTGCGTGCGGAGATCGCTGTCCTACTGGCGAAGGACGCGATAGAGCCGGTCCCTCCAGCCGATATGAAGACCGGCTTCTACAGCCCGTACTTCATTGTACCCAAGAAAACCGGTGGGTTACGACCAATCTTGGACCTGCGAGTCCTGAATCGGAGCCTCCACAAGCTACCGTTCAAGATGCTCGTGCAGAAATGCATTTTCGAATGCATCCGTCCCCAAGATTGGTTTGCAGCGATCGACCTGAAGGACGCGTACTTTCATGTCTCGATTCTTTCTCGACACAGGCCGTTTCTGCGCTTTGCGTTCGAGGGTCGAGCATATCAGTACAGAGTCCTGCCCTTCGGGCTGTCCCTGTCCCCCCGTGTCTTCACGAAAGTCACGGAGGGGGCCCTTGTGCCCCTGAGAGAACAGGGCGTTCGCATCCGCAACTATCTCGACGACTGGCTCATTCTAGCACAGTCAAGCCAGGGATCAGTTGTGCGAACACAGGGACCTGGTGCTCAGACACCTCAGCCAGTTGGGTCTTCGGGTCAACTGGGAAAAGAGCAAACTCGCCCCGGTGCAGAGGATCTCTTTTCTCGGTGTGGATTTGGTCGAACGGACAGCGTGCCTCCCAGAGGAGCGTGTCCAGTCGATGCTGAACTGCCTGAACACGTTTCAAGGCAGGATGGCGGTTCCACTGAAACAATTTCAGAGGCTCCTGGGGCATATGGCAGCCGCTGCGGCAGTAACACCGCTCGGCCTGCTTCATATGAGGCCGCTTCAGCATTGGCTACTCGGCCGAGTCCCGAGATGGGCGTGGCAACGCGGCACTCTCCGGGTGAGCATCACACCGGCCTGCCGCCAGTCTTTCAGACCATGGTCAGACCTCTCGTTTCTTCGGGCCGGAGTGCCCCCGGAACAGCTGTCCAGGCACGCTGTGGTTTTCACGGATGCCTCTGCCATGGGCTGGGGAGCCACGTACAACGGGCATGCCGTGTCAGGGGTTTGGACGGGCCCGCACCTGCATTGGCATATCAATTGCCTCGAGTTGCTAGCGGTGCATCTTGCTCTGGGCCGCCTCAAAGCGCGGTTACGGGGCAAAGATGTACTGGTCCGCACGGACAACACTGCGACCGTTGCGTATATCAACCGACAAGGTGGTCTGTGCTCCCGTCGCATGTCGCAACTCGCCCGCCATCTCCTCTGGAGTCAGAAGTGTCTGAGGTCGCTTCGGGCCATTCATGTCCCTGGTGTGCACAACCGTGTGGCTGACGAGCTTTCATGAGCTGCGCTCCTAGGCGAGTGGCGACCCCCCAGGTGGTTCAGCTGATTTGGAGACCGTTCGGGGTGGCACAGGTCGACCTGTTTGCCTCCCCAGAAACGTTCCACTGCCAGTGGTTCTATTCGCTGACCGAGGATACACTCGGCACGGATGCCCTTGCGCACAGCTGGCCCCAGGGGCTGCGCAAATGCGTTTTCCCCAGTGAGCCTACTTGCACAGACACTGTGCAAGGTCAGGGAGGACGAGGAGCAGGTCCTGCTGGTGGCGCTGTACTGGCCCATCCGGACCTGGTTCCCAGAACTTATGCTCCTCGCGACAGCCCCTCCTTGGCCGATTCCTCTGAGGAAGGACCTTCTGACTCAGAGACGGGGCATCCTTTGGCACCCGCGTTCAGACCTGTGGAAGCTTCATGTCTGGCCCCTGGACGGGACGCGGAGGTTCTAGGTGACTTACCCCAAGAGGTAGTTAGCACCATCACTTCGGCACGAGCACCGTCTACAAGACAGGCTTACTCCTTGAAGTGGGACCTGTTCGTCGAGTGGTGTTCTTCTCGCCGAGAAGACCCCTGAAGATGTTCGATCGCGTCTGTGCTTTCCTTCCTGCAACAGGGGTTGGAGCGTAGGCTGTCGCCCTCCACCCTCAAGGTTTATGTTGCTGCAATATCTGCCTATCACGACCATGTAGAAGGTAAGACGGTTGGGAAGCACGACCCGGTCGTCAGGTTCCTTAGGGGGGGCGAGACGGTAAAATCCTCCTCGCCCTCCCTCCATACCCTCTTGGGATCTTGCTCTGGTGCTCAGAGCACTTCAAGAATGCCCCATTTGAGCCTTTGCAGTCAGCAGAGCTAAAGATTCTGTCTATGAAAACTTTGCTGTTGGCTGCATTGGCCTCCATCAAGAGGGTAGGGGACCTGCAGGCATTTTCGGTCGACGAATCGTGCCTAGAGTTCGGGCCGGGTGATACCCACGTGGTGTTGAGACCCCGGCCTGGCTATGTGCCCAAGGTTCCTACCACTCCCTTCAGGGACCAGGTGGTGAACCTGCAAGTGCTGCCCCCGGAGGAGGCAGACCCAGCCCTAGCTTTGCTCTGTCCCGTCCGCGCTCTGCGGGTTTACGTGGATAGAACTCAAAGCTTCAGAACCTCAGATCAGCTCTTTGTCTGTCACGGAGGCCAGCAGAAGGGAAAGGCTGTCTCCAAGCAGAGGATGGCCCACTGGATAGTGGATGCCATCACCTTGGCTTACCAAGCACAAGGTGTGCCCTGTCCGCTCAGGGTGCGAGCACACTCTACTAGAAGTGTTGCATCCTCCTGGGCGCTGGCATGTGGCGCCTCGCTGTCAGACATCTGTAGAGCTGCGGGCTGGGCGACACCCAGAGTGCCTTTTAAGGGTCTTGAGAGTGAACCGTGCATTGTGTCAATGGAGGCCTTTCAAAGCCATCAGATTTCAACTAAAATATCTTCATTTGTGTCTGAAGATGAACGGAGGTCTGACGGGTGTCCAACGACATGAGGGTCAGTAATTAATGACAGAATTTTCATTTTTGGGTGAACTAACCCTTTAATTAAATTGTGCAAACTCGTTGCCTTAGTTCAATTAAGTAAGCATTACTTAATTGCATTAAGTTGTTCTTACTTAAACCGTTTAAGTTTTGTCAACTTAATTCTATCTGTGATCTGAGGAAGTGTACTCCCAGAGTGCATTGCGGCATGAATAAATGAATTGCTTCGTTTTACTATTTTTGGCTTTATTTTACTATTTGTCTTTTGTCAGTATAACCACAATAACGACAGCAAATAAAATAGTAAAGGTCTTATTAATAATAAAAAAAAGAAAATCCTTGTTACCATTGTTGTGTTTTGCGTGCTGAATGTTGAAGTCTGTGTTAAAAGGTATTAAACACAGGTTATTAAAAGGTTATGCCATAAATATTAGCAATTAAAAAAAAAAAAAATCATTGTTTGACATGAAATATAGTTATCATTAATGGACAAATATTATTTATATATATATATATATATATATATATATATATATATATATATATATATATATATATATATATATATATATATATATATAATATATATATAATAACTTCCCTTCTTTTGAAATCATACAACTATGATTTCTTGTTGCATTGCTGCATTAATAGGAAGTTAATTAATATGAAAGAAGTTTCAAGTGCCCTACCAAAGGGAACACTAATTACAATTATGGTGAGAGGAAGTTGAATTAAATGAGTGAAAAGTCTATAAAAAATTGCCCCGCCTCAAAAACACTTTGCCCGCTGGCTTGTTTTTTTGCTTTGGCAAAATGGTACTCAAACCAGTCAAGAAATGTTTACTTGAGTTTTTTAAGTAACGAAGGCATAGTCTGCAAATAGTTCAGATTACTTAATTGTTTTAAGTAAGTTCAACAAATTATTGGACATTAAGTAAAGTTAAAAAAATTAAAAAAAGTCTTAGTAAGAACAACTGTTGGATTTTACAGTGTACTAAGCCACCATAGTATACAATTCATGGCTCCCAGCATGCATTGCAGCATTAAGTATGTCAGCAATGTTGAGATTCACATGCTGATTCTTGATATCTGTGTGCGTCAAAACTCCCCCCAACCCCCCCCCCCCCCCCCCCATTATGAATTTTTAATTCAGAATTCAGAATGACTGATCTGTGGCAAGAAAATATTGTTAGTAAATATTATTTATTACTATTTTTAGTCAGTGATGAGATTAATTTTTCTTCATGATAATTTTAGTTTTGAACAGATTATGTGTTTCATTAACACTGTAACAAAAAACCACAATCTCAGATAAAAAACAAGAGTCAAACTGGACAACGAAATGAAACACTGATCTCCATAATGGCGACTTATCAATAAAACATCAGCATCTAAACCTCTGTTAATTCTCAATAAGAGCTTCTATAGCTGTCTTTCAGGGTTGGAGCCAAACTCTGCAGGACAGCGGCTCTCTAGGTCGCTCTAAGTGAGGAAAACAATGTATAATTGCACCCTAAGGACCAATTGTGTACCTTCAAAGGTACAGTTATACGTTTTTTGTTCCCCAAGGAACAAAATTGTACCTCCACTGTACCTTTTTTTTTCTGAGAGTGTATGAATGAAACATGAGTGTGTTTAGTGCCCAGCACTGCTCACTCCATCCTATTTTGGGTAAAAATAGGAACAATAATACTTCTCTATATTAATCTATGTGACAATCCATATTTTTTTCTCCAGTGTACAGGAGTTTTCCCCACAGTGGATGCATAAGAGGCTCATATTTCATATTAAAGATAGACTCGTTCTTGATTTTGCATACCTCCTGACAAAAATTAAGAAATTGAAATCACAGATTTTTATAATGATAATAATGCAGGGGTTTTTTTTTCCGCTTTGGTGCTATTTTCACAAAGGTGTACATTTTCAAAACTCTTGGTACAAAAATCCAAACTGCTCACACTTGTAACACATCTAGTCATTCTTTCAAAACCTGATCTCATGCTTTCATTCAGTTGCACATATTTTCAGTCCACATAATCATTGTTTCAAACACAAGATTATTATAATATGTAATGAGAACATATGGTTTAATCACCGAAACACAACAATATTATCTTATTTTAGTTTAGTACTTTAAACAATCAGTTCATCCAACAGCGAACAATGCAAGATACATGTTTCAGATCTCCCTCGTTGCTGAATTATCTTCAGTAGCACAAGCTACATATGCCTCATTAGAAAATACACTTACATTACCTAACTTATGTCATTGAATCCATGATGTATATATCAGAGTTTGCTGCCAATAAATGTTCTCACTGTATATGACTGAATCTACTGTAGTTGAGCTTTATAAGGGTTACAGTTACAGTAATGTGACAGTCTTTACCATGGTAATCGGTTTACAGTATCACATGGCATACATACTGTAATGTAAAATGCTATATTTGATGCCATCTGTCTCCCTTCTTCTGATTTCTGATGAGTCTGATGTCACACCGTCATTGACTATTTCCACTCCCTTACTCCATTCTGCTCTATTCACAAATTGCAAATATTTTTATACTGTACAAACTCTATATTCTCTCCCCTTACACTAAACCTACCCTTTAACCACCTTATAATCTAAGCTAAATCACTTATAATGTAAAAATAATTAATGTCATATGGTTATCCATTTTGGAAATTGCAAACAAATTAGAAACTATGTCTATATACTCAATATCTATATAAATCTATTGGTGTACCAAATGATTGATTGATTAACCATTAAGATCAGTTGGATTAAATAATAGACAAATGTATTAAACTGAACGAGAAGATGATGATCATCATTTATAAAGATGAAACACTTATTTTGTGAAGTGAAAAGGATACTTTGTGATTTTGTGTATTGTATTCTCACAATTGAAAATATGCTGAAATGTTTGAAAAAAGTGCACTTTTGATGATCTGTTGTGATATTAGTGCTAAGAGTTTTGAAAATGTACACCTTGCTTGTGAAAATAGAAACGAATATATTTTATAATAAATCCTTAGACATTTCTAGTGATTTTTAGTCATAGACTGCCTGCGTGTTAAGTTTTTTTGTAAAATATAAATATTGTTATTGTTATTATTATTATTATTATTATATTGTTATACTTATTCTTAAATACTCTTTTTTATTTTTAATAATGAAAATGAAAATTGTATAATTTAAATGAAAAAAATATTTTCATTTAATAAAGAAAATAATTAATAATTTTTAATAATGAAAAAACAATCATGTGACACTGAAGACTGGAGTAATGATGATAAATTCAGCTTTGATCACAGAAATAAATTACACTTTACTATATTCAAATGGAAAACAGTTCACAATAATACTGTTTTTGCTGTATTTTGGATTAAATAAATGCAGCATTGGTGAGCAGAAGAGACTTTTTTCAAACAATCAAAATCCAAACTTTTGACTGGTATATAGTTCACACACTTTTCATTTGTAAAACAAAAAAACAAAAAAAAGATTGCATTTTAAATCGCAATTTCTAATCGCAATATTTTCCCCAAATCGTGCAGCCCTTTAAAGAGACAGGCGGACTTTAAAAAAAAAAAAAAAGTTTTTACTTGTGCACGAAAATAAACGACTACATACAGTGAAAAAAGGTGTCAAAAGTCTACCTTTAGGGGTACAAAAGGCTTATCACTGGGGCAAAGCCCTTAAAAAGACATCTTTGGACCTTTTTTACTCCTAAAAGGTTCACAAAAAATATATATATGTTGGATTTACTTAATTTTTTAATGTCAGTAGGTTCCACGTAATTGGGTTAAATTGAATTTAATTAACATTGTTTATTTCAGCAAACTTTTACGTATTCAATGCCATTCAGTTAAATCAGGTTAACATTCATTTAAATTTTGCCCAAAACTATTCAATTTAATTATTCTAAAAGTAATATTAAAAACAAAACAAGTAATCCAGTTTAATTTATTATTTTTATTTAGTGAAATACTATTTTTTTTACAACATTTTCAAAACCTTTTACCTTGTCTTAGCCAGAAGATGGTTTTGCTACATCCATGGCCATGCCCAAAGTAGCTGTGATTTATTATTAAAACAGCTTTAATAGTTATTAGCAGGTCCTCAGCCAAGCTCATACTCTACACTTCACCACAATAACCTCCAAAAACACTAACAGAACACACACTTCTAACCATTAGGCATTCAAAAGTCTCTCAATTTTCTCATCTTGTTAAAAACGCTCTTTATTTAAACATTTACTCTCCGATTTCAGCCCCTTTGCAAAGCATGAAGTGAAAGTCTTGTTTGATGGGGTTTGATTGAAACAATGAAAACATCAAATTATGTCAAAGAGTAACGGTTTTAAGTCAATATAACATGAATCAATTACATTTGAACCAGAAACCTGATATTATTGTGTTAAATCAACAATTGCTTAAATAAAGTAAACAGCGTCATAAAATCATTTTTTTAGTGTTCATAGTAATACCTCAAGGTCTGTATGTGTTTTCTAAAAAATGCTGGGTTAAATATAACCCAATTTGGGTTGAAAATGGAATAACCCAGCAACTGGGTTAACATTTTAACCCAGTCAAATGGGTTGTTGCGATTGGGTTGTTTTAGCCCAGCCATTTGGCTTGTTTTAACCCAGCGACTGGGTTGTTGCGATTGGGTTGTTTTAACCCAGCGATTTGGGTTGTTTTAACTCAGCCATTTGGGTTGTTTTAACCCAGCGATTTGGGTTGTTTTAACCCAGCGATTTGGGTTGTTTTAACCCAGCCATTTGGGTTGTTTTAACCCTGTGATTGGGTAGTTTTAACCCAGCCGATTAGGTTGTTTAAACCCAGCCTTTTGGGTTGTTTTAACCCAGCCATTTGGGTTGTTTTAACCCAGCAATTTGGGTTGTTTTAACCCAGCGATTTGGGCTGTTTTAACACAGCCATTTGGGTTGTTTTAACCCAGCCATTTGGGTTGTTTTAACCCATCCATTTGGGTTGTTTTAACCCACCCGATTGCGTTGTTTTAACCCAGCCGATTGGGTTGTTTTAACCCAGCCTTTTGGGTTGTTTTAACCCAGCCTTTTGGGTTGTTTTAACCCAGCGATTTGGGTTGTTTTAACCCAGCCCCAGCCATTTGGGTTGTTTTAACCCAGCGATTTGGGTTGTTTTAACCCAGCGATTTGGGTTGTTTTAACCCAGCCACTTGAGTTGCTTTAACCCAGCCACTTGGGTTGTTTTAACCCAGCCACTTGGGTTGTTTTAAGCAAACATTTAACCCAACTGCTGGGTTAAAACAACCCAAATGCTGGGTTAAAACAAACCAATTGCTGGGTTAGTCCATTTTCAACCCAACTTGGGTTATTTTTAACCCAGCATTTCTTAGAGTGTGTATTCTAAGGTACCAATATGCACCTTTTAGGAGTAAAAAAGGTAAAATGATGTCTTTTTAAGGGCACTGCCCCAGTGACAAGATGTTGTGCCCCTAAAGGTAAACTTTTGACACCTTTTTTTCTGGGCTACACTCTAAAAAATGCTGTGTTAAAAACAACCCAAGTTGGGTTGAAAATGGACTAACCCAGCAATTGGTTTTAACCCAGTGAATGCGTTGTTTTTAACCCAGTGGTTGGGTTAAATGTTTGCTTAAAACAACCTAACCGCTGGGTTAAAACAACCCAATTGCAAAAGCATTTTTTTAGACTGTAGGAAAACTACTGCAAGTGAAAGTCCTGAAAGCGGTTATTTGAGAAGTGAAGCGTGTTTGAATCATCATAAATATATAATGGGCTTTAGACACGAACGCCAATGAGTGATAATTGTTTCCAGCTGTTCTTATTTAAAACGCATCTGTGTTTAAACAGATAAACAGACCTACATCTGTTCTCTTTCCTTTAAGAACATGTACATAGTCTCAAAGGTAAAACAACCTATATACTTATGAAGGTAATGAATTGTTAAATTAATTTCCCACCCCACACGCCGTCCTTAATGTCTAACGTCTTCATTATATCCCTGATATGTTTCAAACCTGATTACAGGCCTAGACCGGACATGTGACGCCCGGGGGTCCAATTAAAAGCTTTTGTCAGTTTATAGGCTCAGTGAAAACTGCTGATAACAGAGGAGGATAATCAAACAGGAAAGATGGGAGTTTAAAGGGATGTTTTCTAAGGCACAAAGCCAAAGCCGGGTCATCATAAAAGTGACAGCTGAACTGCCGGACAGTTTTGTTGTTTAAAAATGGTCAGATGTAGTGTTGCACAGGTTTCTGGACAACAACACACACACACACACACACACACACACACACACACACACACACACACACACACACACACACACACATACGCACACACACATGTTTGTTTTTGTGAAATGTGAGGACATTCCATAGGCGTAATGGTTTTTATACCGTACAAACCGTATTTTCTATCCCCTTACACTGACCCTAAACCTACCCATCACACACACACACACACACACACACACACACACACACACACACACACACACACACACACACACACACACACACACACACACACACACACACACACACACACACACACACACACACACACACACACACACACACACACACACACACACACACACACACACACACACACACACACACACATACACACACACACACACACACACACACACATTGCCCCTGCCCCTAAACCTAGCCCTCACAGGAGACTGTGCAGTTCACTTTCTGTGAAAAAAAACTTGTTCTGTGTGATTTATAAGCAATTTGAAAAGTGAGGACATGGGGAACGTCCTCATATTTCACCCTCTTTTTGTAATACCTGTGTCATACCCATGTCATTATACACATTTGTGTCCTGATATTTCACGAAAACATGCCCACACACACACACACACACACACACACACACACACACACACACACACACACACACACACACACACACACACACACACACACACACACACACACACACACACACACACACACACACACACACACACACACACACACACACACACACAACCAGGACTGGATTAAATGATATGCATTTAATTGAGAGTTGCGGCGTGCATAAGCTTCCTCAGCCAGGATTTGCTAAGCATATTATATATATATATCATTTTTAACCCAGCACTCTAAAAAATGCTGGGTTAAAAATAACCCAAGTTGGGTTGAAAATGGACTAACCCAGTGATTTGGGTTGTTTTAACCCAGCGATTGGGTTGTTTTAAGCAAAGATTTAACCCAACTGCTGGGTTAAAACAACCCAATTGCTGGGTTAGTCCATTTTCAACCCAACTTGGGTTATTTTTAACCCAGCATTCTTTAGAGTGTATTTATTCATGTTATATCCTCCTGGGACCCAGGAATAGACATTTGTCCACTGTAGTGGACATTATATTTGAGTGAATTTCTCTGACATCATACACTCTAAAAAATGCTGGGTTAAAAATAACCCAAGTTGGGTTGAAAATGGACTAACCCAGCAATTGGGTTGTTTTAACCCAGCAGTTGGGTTAAATCTTTGCTTAAAACAACCCAATCGCTGGGTTAAAACAACCCAAATCACTGGGTTAAAACAACCCAATCGCTGGGTTAAAACAACCCAAATCGCTGGGTTAAAACAACCCAATCGCTGGGTTAGTCCATTTCAACCCATCTTGGGTTGTTTTTAACCCAGCATTTTTTAGAGTGTGACATTAATGTTTAGCACTGAAAATATGATAATATTTCGTAATTATAATTTAAATCTGATTCATTTTCAAATTGTTTGTTATAAATCAACATCTCAGGAAAATGTTATGGGGTTTCTAATCAAAATATGACCATTGATTTCATAAATGTCCACTGTAGAGACGCCAGGAGTTAAATCATGTTGGCATTTTGGAGACACAACAAGTGAATAGGGAAAGAAATTACACATCAATATTCCTATGACATATTAGATATTATTATGAAAATGTTGCCAGTGATTACTCCCATTATTACACTCTAAAAAATGCTGGGTTAAAAATAACCCAAGTTGGGTTGAAAATTGACTAACCTAGCAATTGGGTTGTTTTAACCTAGTGGTTGGGTTACATGTTTGCTTAAAACAACCCAATTGCTGGTTTAAAACAACCCAATCGCTGATTTAAAACAACCCAATCGCTGGGTTAAAACAACCCAATTGCTGGGTTAGTCCATTTTCAACCCAACTTGGGGTATTTTTAACCCAGCATTGTGTGAGTGTACACTTCTATTTTCATTATGTTGCACCAAGAACACATTAATATGCAAATTAGATGCAGTGTATTTAACTGAAAATGGCCATTTTCCCCACATATTGCATAAAGTAAAATGGTATGTCAATGAATTCTGTTATATCTTTCATAACATAGTTCAGAATCATCTCTAAACAAAGTTTGGTTAAAAAAAACAGTCCTGTGTCAACTACAGAGGACATATCATAACATATGATACAAATATAATTTTCAATGTGTTTCTTATTCTCTAAACAATGTAAATACATGAAAAAATACTAACTTCAAAAAACTTTTTTTTCTGGGTCCCAGGAGGATATGATATATTTGTCACAATCAGCAGTGAGATTCCCCTGATCACCACCAGAGGGCGCTCCACCCCGGACTGTCACTCCATCAAGGACTACATCTCCCATAATCCTTAGCGCGGACTCATTAGCACTCAGTGTTCTCTTCCCCCTATATAAGCCTGGTTATCTCAGTCATTCATGGCGAAGTCTTGTGTGTTGTAAACTGTATTTCTGAGTGTTTTCCGTGGTCTCTAGGTTTGGATTAGTTGCCCGTTCTGTGGATCGTTTGCCCGTCTCAATAAAGCTGCCTTTGGGTTCTCAACCTGTGTCTCTCAGAGCTGTTCGTTACAATATTTTTGTGTTTAGAATATTGTTGATCAATGATGTGCTGATTCTGACACTTTGTGACTATACACAAAAATAAACCAAGTTAGGTTGAAAATGGACTAACCCAGCGATTAGGTTGTTGCGATTGGGTTGTTTTAACCCAGCGATTGGGTTGTTTTAAACCAGCCATTTGGGTTGTTTTAACCCAGCCGATTGGGTTGTTTTAACCCAGCCGATTGGGTTGTTTTAACCCAGCAGATTGGGTTGTTTTAACCCAGCAGATTGGGTTGTTATGATTGGGTTGTTTTAACCCAGTGATTTGGTTGTTGCGATTGGGTTGTTTTAACCCAAACTATTGGGTTGTTTTAACCCAGCCATTTGGGTTGTTTTAACCCAGCCCATTGGGTTGTTTTAACCCAGCCATTTGGGTTGTTTTAACCCAGCAGATTGGGTTGTTATGATTGGGTTGTTTTAACCCAGCCATTTGGGTTGTTTTAACCCAGCCATTTGGGTTGTTTTAACCCAGCCGATTGGGTTGTTTTAACTCAGCCATTTGGGTTGTTTTAACCCTGCCGATTGGGTTGTTGCTATTGGGTTGTTTTAACCCAGCCATTTGGGTTATTTTAACCCAGCCATTTGGGTTGTTTTAACCCAGCGATTGGGTTGTTGGGATTGGGTCGTTTTAACCCAGCCGATTGGGTTGTTTTAACCCAGCCGATTGGGTTGTATTAACCCAGCCATTTGGGTTGTTTTGATCCAGCCGATTGGCTTGTTTTAACCCAGCCATTTGTTTTTTCAACCCAGCCGATTTGGTTGTTTTAACCCAGCCATTTGTTTTTTCAACCCAGCCGATTTGGTTGTTTTAACCCAGCCATTTGGGTTGTTTTAACCCTGCCGATTGGGTTGTTGCAATTGGGTTGTTTTTACCCAGCCGTGTGGGTTGTTTTAACCCAGCCATTTGGGTTGTTTTAACCCAGGCGATTGGGTTATTTTAACCCAGCGATTTGGTTTGTTTTAACCCAGTGATTTGGTTGTTGCGATTGGGTTGTTTTAACCCAACGATTGGGTTGTTTCAACCCAGCCATTTGGGTTGTTTTAACCCAGTGATTTGGTTGTTGCGATTGGGTTGTTTTAACCCAACGATTGGGTTGTTTCAACCCAGCCATTTGGGTTGTTTTAACCCAGCCGATTGGTTTTTTTTAACCCAGCCATTTGGGTTATTTTAACCCAGCCGATTGGGTTGTTGCGATTGGGTTGTTTTAACCCAGCCATTTGGGTTGTTTTAACCCAGCCATTTGTTTTTTTTAACCCAGCCGATTTGGTTGTTTTAACCCAGCCATTTGGGTTGTTTTAACCCTGCCGATTGGGTTGTTTTAACCCAGCAATTTGGGTTGTTTTAACCCAACAAAATGGGTTGTTTTAACCCAACCATTTGGGTTGTTTTAACTCAGCCATTTGGGTTGTTTTAACCCAGCCGATCGGGTTGTTTTAAGCAAACATTTAACCCAACCGCTGGGTTAAAATAACCCAATTGCTGGGTTAGTCCATTTTCAACCCAACTTGGGGTATTTTTAACCCAGCATTTTTTAGAGTGTAAGTGACCCACAACACCAGTCGTGCGTGTGTATCTGGGCAATAGCCAACAACACATTGTATGGGTCAAAATGATCAATTTTTCTTCTATGCCAAAAATCATTAGGATATTAAGATCACTTTCCATGAAGATATAGTACATTTCCTACTGTAAATATATCAAAAATGTATTATTAGGACTTCATTTGGACAACTTTTAAAGGCCTAACAAACCATACGTCAACGGAAAGCGCATTTATTCAGATAAAACTGACCCTTATGACTGGTTTTGTGTTCCAGGATTACAATATATGCTTATCTTTATTCAGAGTAAAGAGGACAGGATCTCATAACCTCCTGAGAGATGATCTTTGGTACATAATGTGCGTGAGAGCCATTGCTAACCTTCTAATTTAGTATCTAAATCATATTTTAGAAGATTAAATAAGCTCAGATTGCGTCTGCTTTATATCTGAGGTGTACATTTTTGACAATCGTCGGAAAACATATCCATCATGGAGCCATGGGATAATATTTTCCTACATTTCTACACGGGAATCAAGCATTTTAAGTGTTCTAATCTAGGCATCCTCACATATTTTTAGTATGTTTTTTTACAGGGTGATGCAAGAATGGCCATTTTAAGGAAAAGTGTGAGTATGTTCATGTGTGGTCTTACCCTTCTTTTGATGATTAAAGTTCTCTGCTGCAGATTCTCCTTTAGCCATGAGTAGGGAATAATGAAATGTGTGTTATTGGCTATAAAACTGCTGCAAAAACAACACGTTTATAACAGATGTGAGCCAAAGACGTCTCTCAGTCCAAAGCCTTCAAGATATTAGTCAAACTTGATGGATTCATTTCATTTCTCTTCAAAATCCAAGAGCAAGAGGTTATGCATTTGAATTTTTAATGCATTGTAGCAACTCATAATGTAATAACTGCACACTTATTACATTATTATTGTAATAACATTTTCATAATGTAATCATTTTCTCAAAACGTAGTAAAATCTTGAGCTCATAATGTAATAATTTTTACATTGTGTGAAAATTATTACATTATATAAACTCACCAAAAACGTCATATTTTCATTATTATAACTGTTTTTAAAACATAAACAAATATTAGTATTCCCTTACTGTCATTTTTTTTAAATCTTACCTGCGAAATGCAACATTTGGTAATACATATGTTACATGTACTTACCATAGTAATAACAGTAAATTATGCATAATTATAACCCTAAACCAAACCCTAATCCTATAGTAAGTTCATGTAGTTACTAAATATTACTCCGTACTTAAATATATAATCACACTGTAACAATGGCACATTAAAATAAAGTGTTACCCAACATTTCAATATTCATACAATTATTATTAGTATTATATGTTTATTAAACAAAGCATTGGTGTTCCAGTACATTTAAAAATACCTAGGTTTGTTTATTATTATTAATAATAATAATTGCATGAATATTTTAATCTTTAGTTTAAGACTGGATTTTGATATTTTAAAATGTACTGTAAGGGACTACTAATTTTTTTATGTTTTAAAAGCTATTACAGTAATGAAAATATTAGAAATGAATCGCGATTAATCGCTTCCAAAATAAAAGTTTGTGTTTACATAATATATGTGTATAATTATTATGTATTTATAAATACACACACATGCATGTAAATATTTATGAAAAATATGACATATATATAAATATATATTTTATATAAAAATAAGATAAATTATATAAACAGTGTATACATGCAAATATTTCTTTATATATACATGTATGTGTGTATATAATATATGTGTATATATATATATAATAATTATACATTATGTAAACACAAGCTTTTATTTTGGATGCGATTAATCGCGATTAATTTTTCCCCAGCTCTAGAAAATATGACATGTTTTTGGTGAGTTTATAATGTAATACATTTCTCATACTCTACACATTTTTATTACATAGCTCAAGATTTTATCACATTCTGAGAAAATGATTACATTATGAACATTTTATTACAATAATAATGTAATATTTAGCAGTAATGTGCAGTTTTTACGTTATAAGTTGCTAAATGCGTGTTTGCTTTGATAAACATTTACAGTACATTTAAAAAATACCTAGCTTTGTTTATTAATAATAATGAATATTTAAATCTGTTGCATTTCACATTCTGATATTCAAAAATGTACTATAAGGGAATACTAATATTTGTTATGTTTTAAAAGCGATTACAGTTATGAAAATATGACAATTTAAAGTTTATAATATGACACATTTCTCATAATGTAAAAATGTTTATTACATAGCTCAAGATTTTATTACAATCTGAGAAAATGATTACATTATGAACATTTTATTACAATAATAACGTAAATAATTAGCAGTTATGTGCAGTTTTTACATTATAAGTTGAAAACTTGCTTTAATGACTTCCATAATTATTTTTTTTTCAAAGATTCATAAATAATGCATCCTTACTTGAACAAAGAGAATTATGCACATTTAGCTGCACATTTTTAATGTTTATGAACAATGATAATTTACATATGTAGACAGGAATATAAAAAAAAAACAGTTTTGGATGATTATATGCAAATATTTTATACATGCAATAAAGTAAACATTGGCATAAAAGCATAAAATATTGGCAAAACACCGTGATAAACAAGGGTAAATGACTCATTTATAATATATTACAATACATTCAGAATGTATTTAAAAAAAAAAGCTAAAAAGCATAATTGCTTACCAAAACATTTTTAACAAATATTTAACAAAATATATATAAAAATGAACAAAATAAAAATATGCATTACCCTGTGTATGTATATATGCATGTATATATGGCCATGTGTTATTAATTATTACATTTATTTGAGCAATATGGTCATTTAAACCATGGCAGTGTTGGCTATCAGCATCAATTTATCAAACAAATTCACAAACACATTCTTTATCCGTGTGTCATTCAGCAACAGTCACACAAAAATCCTCAAATATTTGGTCCAAGCCGGATGCCATGACAACCATGACATCATCCCAAAGTCCACAATCAATCTGACAGCACTTGTGAAGGAGGGCAGAAATTGCATAATCATCCTTACAACACAGCCCTTCCTTCCTTTGCGTGGAAACGCCGGTGAGCTTTTGTCTTCCACTTATCACATATTTTTCATAATTGCACAGAAGCAAAGGCATTCTCACTTGTAGGGGTGTAACGGTACACAAAACTAACTTTTTATTTATTTTTATTGAACAGTGGTTTACTGAACAAACTGTGTCTGTCCTTAAATGAACTCAATCATAACTAAAAGTGTCTGAAAGATAATGCTGTAAACTATAGGAGCCCTTTACTATAATATTAAAGGACAGAGCACAAACTATGAGCCTAAATACAGCTGATATTCATGCTTAGATATAATAATCACCACTCAAGTAACACATTTTGTGCAAACGTAAACTTCACATAAGGCAGTTTTTTATGGAATGATATTCCGGACGTTGTGACATAATTGAAACACAAATGCGTGTAACATGTCTGCCAAATTTCAAATGGAAACGATTGCATTTCCAATGTCTCACGAGTTATGATGCTGGCATACTTTCCGACTATATCAATAAACCCCGCCCCAAGATTGATTGATTGACAGCTGACTGTGTCAGGCATCGGAAATGCAAGTGCGAAGGGGATTTTGCGATTCCAGTTGAATTTTGTGAGGGTTGTGGCAGGACGGGGAGGAAGTGAAATAACAAAATGGATGATTTTCTATTTGCTATTCCAAAATGGCGGTGTCATAACCAGTGTTGCCACAGTTACTTTGAAAACGTTATCTGATTACTGATTACTCCTTTAAAAAGTAACTTAGTTACTTTACAGATTACTTGATTTTAAAAGTAACTAAGTTAGATTACAAGTTACTTTATTAGTTATATTCAGCAGTTGCCGACAAAACCCATCAAAACCGCTTCAATATAAAAATGTGCAACACTCAAGTGCATTTTTAACAGTAATGTCAACAATGTATCTCCTGACTTTTTAAGAAGAGGCGGACAGTACTTACGTATTTTTACTTTACTTTCTACTCAAGTATATATTTTATCAGTGTTTTTCTTTGGAAAACTTTTAATTCATTACATTCCAAAGCATAATTTATAATGTCATACTTTTTACTGCACTACATTTCATAAATAAAAGTTGTTGTTTTTTTACCTTGAATACTTAATTACATTAAAAATATAGTACTTTCTTACTTGTACTCAAGTCAAATTTAAATTTCTTTTACTTGAGTAAAAGTATACAATACTACATTTTTTATGTAATTAAGTATTAAATTATATTCAATATGAAACATAGTGCAGTAAAAAGTACAATATTATGTGAAGTAAAAGTTTTCCAAAGAAGAACACTGATAAACTACAAATACTTGAAAAATAAAATTACTTGGAAAGTAAAAATACTCAAGTACTGTCCGCCTCTGTTTTTAAGTTGAAATAAAAAAATACTTCCTGAAAAAAAAAATTGTTTTTAAAAAAAATAAAGACAGTCTTTCTTGCCTTCACTTAACATAAATACTCTCCCCGAGATGCAAGAAGAAAGCAAAAATATATATTTTTACTAATAAAATATGTCAAAAATAGTAACGCACAGTGACTTGGATAAGTTACTCTGATTACTGGTTTGGAAATAGTAACGCGTTAGATACTCGTTACTGGAAAAAGTAGTCAGATTAGAGTAACGCGTTACTGGCATCACTGGTCATAACTCGTAAGACATTGGAAATGCAGTTCCAAAGTTTCCATTTGAAATTTGGCAGACATGTTACATACACGGAAACGAAATTGCAAATCGCGCATTTGTGTTTCCATTATATCACAACGTATGCGTGCGCAAGTTAAAAAAGCAATTGCTTTTGAATATTGTATTATCATTCCATAGTTTTTGCATTAACTTCTAAATCTAATTATACAATGTTTTTTTCTCCAATTTGTTGTCGAAATATAATCATTTATACACAGTGTGTGTCATTTTCACGACAGATTTAAACACACATTAATAATCCAGACATATATAATGAATATAACGGCTAATATAATGAATATAGGTCATATATTGAGTGAAAGAGTTGATTTCTCTAGTGAACTCACAGACACTGAAGGACTTCTGAGGTCATGTGATGCTGCGGGACATTTACCTCAAGCTGTTTTATTGACGTCTTTCCGCCGTTGAGACACTGATTGAGCGATTACACCACATATGATGCTCTTCAGTTGTAATGTCTCCTCAACACACCTTCAGATGTTCATTCATGTTTATTCTTTGACTATGACGGGAGGATCGCTTTCACTCGCGCCACATTAAACAGCGTCAAAACAGCATTTATCGTTTGAATTTCGTAATGAAATGGACTGAATACTTCATATGATCATGTGGGAATTCGTATTGAAGAGTAAAACAAGCCGACTGTTAAAGATTGCATTCGGTATCGGTATGAATACGTGTACCGTTACCAGTGTTGGGGGAAACGCATTACAAGTAACTTGAGTTACGTAATAATATTACTTTTTCCAAGTAACTAGTAAAGTAACGCATTACTTTTCAAATTTACAACAAAATATCGGAATTACTTTTTCACATTAATTTGACTGACAGCTCTCCTGCCCCCATGTGGAGAAAAATAAGTGCAGAGGTGTGTGTGTGTGTGTGTGTGTGTGTGTGTGTGTGTGTGTGTGTGTGAACATGAGGGTTATTGTAGTTCTAGACTAAATGTGAGCATTTATTTATCTCACTTGCACAATAAAGATTCTGTTCTCCTCAAAATGAATAAAATCAGTCAAATGCAAAATCAGAGTACTATACAAACCTCTAATAATTAAATGTTAAATATTTTTATGCGTAATCTACCTTTATATTTAATTGACCAATGTCTTGCTGCTGACCTTTGATGATGAAAATTACTCGATTTTTTGTTTTTATAGGTAAAACTTTTTTCTCCTGCATCCTATTCTCCCATTATCCAGAGCTGCGCCCTCTACTGTTCATGCGGGAATCTGCATTTTTACTTATTATTTACATTTTGGTATGAAGAGGTCTTTACCGTTGCACAAAAATATAACTTTTTTGTTATAAAAACAAAACAAAAACAAGCCCAGCTCAGGTGAGAAAAAGTAACGCAAAAGTAACGTAACGCATTACTTTTCTTAAAAAGTAACTGTAACTCAATTAGTTACTTTTTAAGGGAGTAACGCAATAATGTAATGCATTAGTAACTTGTCCGTTACACCCCTACTCACTGGCTCATACTTTGAATTGCACTACTGAAAGCATGGATTGTCTGTTTACAAAGCGGGAATGTATTGCAACACAAACCCTCTAAACGTTTAAGCTAAGCTAACACGCCTTGCACGTTGGTGTCATGCAGGACGTAGCCCTCGGTGTCTCGTTCGCAGTGTGTCGGCGAGCTCTTGTGAGGACAGAGGAGGGCGTGGAAATGCCTCCGAAAGGTTTCCGAAAGACACGCGTACAGTATCGGGTTGGCGCAGCTCCACGAGTACGACAGCAGAACCACGAACTCGAAGCCGCGAGTGAAATCGAGCGCCAGATCCGTTCGGTGTAGAGAGCAAAAGTTTAAGACGTAGAACGGCAGCCAGCAGACGCCGAACACCGAAACAACCGCCACCACCATCTTGGTCACCTGTTTCTCCAGCCTGTGACTCTCCGAGGAAGGCGTTTGCGTCCTGGCGTTTCTCAGAGTCACCAGAAGTGCGGTGTAAAACACGATCATTACGGTGAAGGGCAAGGCGAAGCCCAGGACAAACGTGTAGCTAAGAAAGGTCAACCACCAGGTGTCCGATGCAACATGAGGGTCAACGGTGCACAAACCGTAGTTGGCGGAGAAGTGAATAGCCATGGGAAGCACGGGAAACAGAGAGATAAACCACATCAACGAAGCGATGATCTTCGCCCGCCGTGGCGTCCGCCAATGAGCGAAACGCATCGGGTCTACCAGCGCCATGTAACGGTCAACACTCATCACGGTCAGGCAGAACACACTTGTAAACTGATTGATCCCATCCAGAACCATAACCAGCTTACACACGGCGTCCCCGAAGATCCACTGATCCTGGAAGTTTTGGATGGCAATAAACGGGAGTCCTACCATGAAAAGCCCATCCGCCAACGCCAAGTTGAAAATGTAGACGGTGGTCGCCGAAGACATTTTGTCCAGCTTCAGAATGGTGATGATGACCAGCGAGTTCCCGGCCAATCCCACAATGCACACGGCCAGATACATCACAGCCATGGTGACGCTAAACGCGTCAAAGTCCTCCTGGATGTAGACGTCGTTTATCTCAGCACCATCCAGATCTAGAAACGATACGTTATCGTGAAACATTCCCAAAGGCGATGCGGTTTCCATTTGTGGTCCTTGAAGGAGAAGTATTGCAAGAATCTCCAGGTTTATTTTCCCATCTTAAGAAGATATTGCACCCCAAAGAACTGGCATTTGTTGACTCCAAGGTTGGTGTTAGACCCTCCTAGGGAGATCTTATATATCCCAATGTGTGTGTGTGTGTGTGTGTGTGTGTGTAAGTCATCCGATGATAAGCTGCGCCGGCTCGTTCCAATCCGCTGTTATGAGGTTTCCAGGGTGCCATCTGTTACAATACTTTTGTTTTCATAACTAAACACTCTTGTCAGAAGGTCCATCCAGCCTCTTTCTTTCACACTCCCTTGTTCACTCCCTCTCATTTTCCTCCTTCACTCCACCCCTCTGTTTCCTCCCTTTCCTCGCAGTTCAGTGGGGGGTCAATCTGAGCCGATCAACCCCCAACTTCCCCTCTGGGCCACCCACTTTACAAATACGTCCCCAACGGATGAGCGATGAATCTCCCTCTGCTTGTTTGAATATGCTGCGTTTCCCCCCTTCAGTGTTTATGTTTCTCGCCGATTATCTTTGTTTGTTGGATCATCTGTCACACGCACAAGGCCTCGGTGGGTGGAAGCGGTCGCAGATAAAAGGGCAAGAGTAATGAGTGATCACCTTAAGTCCTGTTCCTCCTCTGACACGCATAGTTGGAATGCCGCAATTCTCACAGTGAACTTCCCAAGAGATGCAGGGAAACTAAGGGGGGTCATGATTGTAGAGTTGGATTATGCTCACCTCGCGGACAACAAGCGCTGTTTTTACTAGAGCTTATGCAATATGCGAATTGTTTTGGATGTCACTCTACTCCCAATTCCATGAAATCATTCCTACGATTTGTAACTTTCCGTTGGCGTGTTACTGTAAACTTGGAAACGCGTCTGCAGCTTATTTAGAGGTTTAAGGGGCCTCGAGTGACTTTGTGTTGCTGAAGACAGGTATCCAGTCCTCTCCAATAAATCTACACAGCCAGCGTTTGGTTTCACTGCTCCTGGCTTGAGCGTTCTTGTATCTCTTAACTAGGAACATGCCGGTTTTACAAATAGCATGCTGTAACTTCTAAGAATTGGAACTGCGTGGGAAAGAAGGACCGGGACATGAAGAACCTTTCATTCAAAAACCTTTAATTTATGCATGTTCCTGCTGAGTTGTTTCAACACATTTTTTTGTTGAGGGGGGGGTCAAATATGGATAAACCCAGTTTGCAAATTTAATTAAAAAGTTTAAAACCGATGGTTGGGTTTGTCCATATTTGACCCCCCCAAAAAATTAATTTAAATGTTTTAATTCAATTTTCAAACAACAGTTGGGTTTGTCCCTATTTAACTCAAAAATGGGTTGAAATATGGACAATTTTGGGTCATTATGTGCCCCCCCCCCATATTTTAAACAAAAATGGGTTGAAATATGGACAAATTAGGGTCCATATTTGTTTTTTCCATATTTGATTCAAAAAGGGGTTGAAATATGGACAATTTTAGGTCAAATACTCTAAAAATGTTGGTTTGGTTCAACTCATGTTTGGGTCAAATATGGACAAAACCAACTGTTAGGTTTACATTTTTTCATTCAATTTTCAAACCCAATGGTTGAGTTTGTCCTTATTTAACCCAAAAATGAGTTTGAAATATGGACAATTTTGGGTCCATATTTGTTTTTTCAATATTTTTACCAAAAATGGGTTGAAATATGGACAATTTTAGGTCAAATACTTAAAAAATGTTGGTTTGTTTCAACCCATGTTTGGGTCAAATATGGTCAAACTCAATGGTTGGGTTTACATTTTTTTTTTATCAAACTTTCAAACCCAACTGTTGGGTTTGTCCATATTTGACCCAAAAATGGGTTGAAACAAACCAGCATTTTTTAAAGTGAGGTCTCATCTGTGCATCTCATATCTTTATTACTTTGTCTTGAATGCTTTTGTTGCATGTGTGTTCTTTAGTAAAACAGTGTATGTTGAGGTTCACTCTAAAAATGCTGGATTGTTTCAACCCGTGTTTGGGTCATATATGGACAAAACCAACCGTTAGGGTTTACATTTTTTTTTATAAAAATGTTCAAACTCAACGGCTGGGTTTGTCCTTATTTAACCCAAAATTGGGTTGCAATATGGACAATTTTGGGTCCATATTTGGTTTTTTTCCATATTTGACACAAAAAGGGGTTGAAATATGGACAATTTTGGGTCCATATTTGTTTTTTCAATATTTTACCCAAAAATGGGTTGAAATATGGACAATTTTAGGTCAAATACTTAAAAAATGTTAGTGTGTTTCAACCCATGTTTGGGTCAAATATGGACAAACCCAAGCATTGGGTTTAAATGTTTTCATTAAATTTTCAAACCCAACAGTGGGGTTTGTCCATATTTGACCCAAACATGGGTTTAAATATGGACAAATTTGGGTCCATATTTGTTTTTTTCCATATTTGACCCCAAAATGGGTTGAAATATGGACAATTTTAGGACAAATACTCTAAAAATGTTGGTTTGTTTCAACTCATGTTTGGGTCAAATATGGACAAAACCAACCGTTAGGTTTACATTTTTTCATTCAATTTTCAAACCCAATGGTTGGATTTGTCCTTATTTAACCCAAAATGAGTTTGAAATATGGACAATTTTTGGTCCATATTTAGTTTTTCAATATTTTACCCAAAAATGTGTTGAAATATGGACAATTTTAGGTCAAATACTTAAAAATGTTAGTGTGTTTCAACCCATGTTTGGGTCAAATATGGACAAACCCAAGCATTGGGTTTCAATTTTTTCATTAAATTTTCAAACCCAACAGTGGGGTTTGTCCATATTTGACCCAAACATGGGTTGAAATATGGACAAATTTGGGTCCATATTTGTTTTTTCCATATTTGACCCAAAAAGGGGTTGAAATATGGACAATTTTAGGTCAAATACTCTAAAAATGCTGGGTTTTTTAAACCCATGTTTGGGTCAAATATGGACAAACCCAACTGTTGGGTTTAATATTTTTAATTACATTTTCAAACCCAACGGTTGGTTTTGTGCATATTTGACCCAAAAATTAGTTTGAAATATGGACAATATTAGGTCAAATACTCTAAAAATTTTGTTTTTTTTCAACCCATGTTTGGGTCAAATATGGACAAACCCAACCATTGGGTTTAAATTTTTTCATTAAATTTTCAAACCCAACAGTGGGGTTTGTCCATATTGGACCCAAACATGGGTTGAAATATGGACAAATTTGGGTCCATATTTGTTTTTTTCCATATTTGACCCAAAAAGGGGTTTAAATGTGGACAATTTTAGGTCAAATACTTTAAAAAAGGCTGGGTTATTTCAACCCGTTTGGGTCAAATAAAGACAAACCCAACCGTTAAGGTTACATTTTTTATGGAATTTTTCAAACCCAATGGTTGGGTTTGTCCATATTTGACCCGAACATAAGTTGAAACAACCCAGCATTTATTAAAATGTAGTAAAAATGAACAAAAGCGAGGTATTAATGAAAAATGAATGAAATTCCTCAGAAGTTCATGATGGTCTTCAGCAGATAAACTTTGCAGGATTCTTTCAGTCTCAATAGCACTTTATCATATCACTTGACAGGTTTTCAAATTAAAGCACAGTTTCGACAGGATGTGGCTAGATTCATAATGTAGTGCCCTATTACATTTTAGCAATCAAAAAGCATGCCTATTTCAATTTTTAATTGTTTCATTGAGTTTAGTTTTAAGCGACTGATAATTCACACAAACAAAAGCAGTATTTTAAAGGCAATGTGTTTTTTAATTAGCTTCATTATTTCTGTTTTCAGTGTTACTGATATTACTCCCCTTTTGTCTTTCATCTCTGTTCTTTGTTCTCATTTCTGATGGTTTATCATGGCTCTGAATGACAATAACTCAAATGCACTTTGCCATAGTAAATCACCTGTAAAGTCAAGCTTTATTTGTCCTTGCATTTGACCTTGAGTTTGACTCATTTGTTTATGAGCTGCTGAAAAGCACAACAATTCCACTATTTCAACTATTCTGAAGAGGAATCCAGTATCATTCATTCGAGGTATTTAAAATAATACACACGCATATCATTTTAATATTTCACAAAACTTCAAATCCTATTTCAAAACATTTCTGATCTTCTGAACAGACCTTCTTAAAGATGAACATATGAATCACAATGCCATGAAAGATAGACAAATCTGCTCATAAAAGAAAAGAAAAAAAGAAAAAGTGATGCAGGATACATAACCTGTGCTTTTCTAAGAAAGCTGATATTATCAAGCAAGAAAACAGATCAAATAAATGAGAACAGATATGAAAGATAAAAGGAGAGCAAATAAAGGAATTAACAATGAAAGCACACATTACAAAAATTAAAAGATAAAGGACTAGCGATGCATTACATTTTATAATTGTATCATTGATGGGATTGGAAAATGATGTGAAAAGGGTTCAAGCTCGGGTCGTCTAAGCAACATGAAAATATCAGAGCACATGCACACAATTCCTTTTTAATTTATTTATTTATTTTGTATTGCATGAACTTATACACACACACACACACACACACACGGATCAGGGAAATGAAGCATGCATTGTAAAAAATATGTTTATGATTTGTTATCACACCTTTTAATCTTTTGTCAAATCAACTTAGATAATTAATGTGGTTCAGTTAACATAATATTTGGAGTTTCTATTTATTAAACCAATTGTCTTCATTGTATTAAACTCACATTTTTAATTTCAATGAACTTAAAATTTTAAGGCAACCAGGTAACTTTTTTTAAGTTTATCAAAAGTTTACCCACAAATGGGTTGAAATATGAACAATTTTGGGTTAAATACGCAAAAACATTTTTTTTTTAAAAATATATATATATGCTGGGTTGTTTCAACCCTTGTTTGGGTCAAATATGGACAAACACCAAAATAGGTTGAAATATGGACATTTTTGGGTCCATGTTTGGGTTTTTCCATATTTGACACCAAAATGGGTTGAAATATTAACAATTTTGGGTCAAATATGCACAAACCCAACCATTGGGTTTAAATGTTTGAATTACATTTTCAAATCCAATGGTTGGGTTTGTCCAGATTTGATCCAAAAATATGGACAATTTTGGGTCCATATTTGTGTTTGTCTATATTTGACACAGAAATGGGTTGAAATATGGATATTTTTGAGTCAAATATGCACAAACCCAACCACTGGGTTTGAAAATGTAATTTAAAAATGTAAACCCAATGGGGTCCACAATTTTGGGTCCATATTTGGGTTTTTCCATATTTTACACTAAAATGGGTTGAAATATGGACATTTTTGGCTCCATGTTTGGGTTTTTCCATATTTGACACCAAAATGGGTTGACATATTGACATTTTTGGCTCCATGTTTGGGTTTTTCCATATTTGACACCAAAATGGGTTGAAATATGGACATTTTTAAGTCCATGTTTGGGTTTTTCCATATTTGACACCAAAATGGGTTGAAACATGGACATTTTTGAGTCCATATTTGGCTTTTTCCATATTTGACCCAAACATGGGTTTAGATATGGACAAGTTTGACTCCATATTTGGGTTTTTCCATATTTTACACTAAAATGGGTTGAAATATGGACATTTTTGAGTCCATATTTGGCTTTTTCCATATTTGACCCAAACATGGGTTTAGATATGGACAAGTTTGACTCCATATTTGGGTTTTTCCATATTTTACACTAAAATGGGTTGAAATATGGACATTTTTGAGTCCATATTTGGGTTTTTCCATATTTGACACCAAAATGGGTTGAAATATGGACATTTTTGGCTCCATGTTTGGGTTTTTCCATATTTGACACCAAAATGGGTTGACATATTGACATTTTTGGCTCCATGTTTGGGTTTTTCCATATTTGACACCAAAATGGGTTGAAATATGGACATTTTTAAGTCCATGTTTGGGTTTTTCCATATTTGACACCAAAATGGGTTGAAATATGGACATTTTTGAGTCCATATTTGGCTTTTTCCATATTTGACCCAAACATGGGTTGAAATATGGACATTTTTGGGTCCATATTTGGGTTTTTCCATATTTGACCAAAATGGGTTGAAATATGGACATTATTGGCTCCATGTTTGGGTTTTTCCATATTTGACACCAAAATGGGTTGAAATATGGACATTTTTGAGTCCATATTTGGGTTTTTCCATATTTGACCAAAATGGGTTGAATGGGGATTATGCACAAATCCAACCATTGAGTTTACATTTTTTAATTATATTGTCAAACCCTACCATTGGGGTTGTCCATATTTGACCCAAACATGGGTTGAAACAACCCAGCATTTTTTCAAGGTTCAAAAGTTTAACCAACAATAATTGTTAACAGTGTGGTTAAAAATGATTATGGCCCGAATAAATTAAGCATAATTAATTTATGCTTGTTTAAATAATTTAAATTTAGTTTTTTGATTTTAATTTAAAAAAATGTATTGGTTTTATGGGAATTGCATGTGTTTTTGTTTAAATTGAGATAAAATAAATTGATTGCGACCACTTACGATAAATTATTTTAGTAAATTCAACAAATCATTTTTTTCAGTGAACAATCTTAATGATAAAAACAGATAACATAATGGATTTGTGTTTTATGAATAAGTTAATAAAACTCAAAACAATGAAACAACTCAGATGACTTAAAATGTGTCAGTTTTGAGGACTCAAAAAAAGAAAGAAAGTTCTATATACTCATTAAAAGTTGATTTGTTTGAAGAAATTTGTTTAATTTGAGTTAGCTCTACTCAAACTATTTCATTATTTTGAGCGTTAGGGTTTATCTTTGAATAAATCATCATAATGCATCAAAAACGTGCACTTTTTTGCTATTTATAAGTCTAAGGGATGAAATAAAAGAGTTAAATTCAGCAAGAAAAAGATGAGACCATTTTTGCATGTGAATGAAGAATTGTGCATAGAAGATAACGAAATTAATAGCATATTTTAGCTTTTGGTTTTCATAATAAAAGATCATCTCTTTGAGGATGACGTCAACCAATCAAGAAGTAAATTACAATTTCTTCATGATATTATGTTTTCAGTGAATGTTTATTTATTTATATATTTTCCCCCAAAAGTCAATTTTCTCGAAATATAATTGTCCAAATCATGAAACAATTTAACAACAATTTACTAAAAGTTTAACAAAAATGACATGTCCAGGGCCCTATGAAATACGTTTAATTTTTTTCAGTTCCGGTTTTATTTTATTTTTAACCAAATTATGTGTTTTCTGTTTTAAGTTTTCTGGATTCTTATAAAATTGTTTAATTACATTTTTAATAATCAAAAAGCATGTCCAATTTGGCTAAGTGAATTCATAAAAACATTATATAATAATTACATTTCTAAAAAAAAATAAAGAAAAGGGATTTAAGTGCCCTGACCTGCTTTTTATTTATTAATGAAAATTGTCACATTAAAAAATAACCTCTTTGAGGATGACGTCAGCATGTCAAGCAGTAAATTACAATTTTTTCGTTATATTATTGTTTTTTATTTAGTAAATCCTCTCCAAATATATTTCTGAACAATCTTGCATGGGGGCAAAGGTACAACTGAAGAAATGTTGTTTATTTTAAATCCACGAGTTCACACCAGTAAATGATTAAATCTATAAGTTGTTTATCCAGGTAAAGCCTACGCGGCTGACGTGGCCACTTTAAAATTCCACAGCGTGTGAATTACCCAATAGGAGCTCGAGGGAGGCGGGACTTATGCCGTCACACATACACGTGTACAGGGAAGCAGGAAGTGAAGCGGCTCAGTTGGTGCCTGTAAACAGTGAGTACTCTCCAATACTGTATGTATGCGGTTGATAAAATGTTAAAGAATGAATGAAATCTGTTATAGACGCGGTTATTTTCTGCTTTTGACATGTTTAAATGCAACAGAAGTTCACGATGATAAACTTTTCAGGAAACTCGTTTGATTAAATAGCACTGCATTCACTTTATCATGTCACTTGTTGTAACAGTTGTCAATAGGCAGAAACTGGTGTTGATGAATATGGTTGATTTATGCATAATGACAGGTGTTGCACTCACACAGAGTGTGTTTACACATCTGACATATGGCAGTTTTACACTGAAGCACTTCTGAACTGGCATTTAGGTGTCTTTACACAGCTATTTTAACTGCATATTGTTACACAAGGGGCTTTAGGTGTGTCAGAGGTGTGTGATTGTGGGTTTTTTAACTTTAGTGAGTGTGTAGTGTCACTGTTTGAGCATAAACAACACCTGCAAAGTTACGACGCTCAAAGTTCAAAGCAAAGGGAGATATTTTCTTCTACAGAAATCTCTTTAAGGACTACAACAAATGGCTGGTAGGAACTACAACAATCAGTGACATCACTAACCCTAACATTTGCATAACCCCGCCCCCGGGAACATGTCCGTCTCGCACATTTATTGATACAGTACGAACACAAATGCAGACGCATGTCATAACGCAAGACGACATCATCAGTTATAACCGTAATTACACTAAACTATCCCTGTTCTCTCTTCAGCAGCAGATATTCTCTGGCTCATCTTACCCCACACCAGCGCTTTATAGATAATTGTCCGACTCCGGTTTGATCATAAAAGGATGAAGAGTTTCTGTCATTTTCAGTGTGTGTGTGTGTGTGTGTGTATGAGGTAATCGGAGCTGCTAAAATGAGCTCTTGAAGCTCCGCCCTCTTCCTGAAAGGGGGTGGGGAGCAGCAGCTCATTTGCATTTAAAGGGACACACTCAATTTTTCACCCTTAAAAAGTGACATGCTATAAAAATTATCTGTGGGGTATTTTGAGCTAAAACGTCACATACACACTCATCAGAGACTTATTTTACTATCTGTGAAAAGACACCTTTAAAGTTTTCAATTGTGTTGATACCTTTCTTACAAATAATAATAATGATCATTGCGTTTGTCTTACCGAATGTGGTATCTTTCTGTCAGCAATTACAGTTTGTCTATGAGATTTTTTTTTTATTAATGCCGGTGGCGCAGTGTTGCCAGATATTACTACGAAAGACAGGCAAAAACAAAAAAACAAACAATATAAATCCGAAATAAGTTTAAAAGCTTGTGTTTTGGGAATAAAATAAACATAACACTAACCCTAACATGCAACTTACCACTTTATTAACTTCCTAAAGTGTCACGTTAAGTGTGAAAAAAAGAGGCAAAATCCGCTTATAATAACTGGATCTGGCACCCGCGCCCTCACTTACAAAAAGCTCTCGAGTCGCGTTCACTCTCCTCTCAGCGACATGAATCGCAAACACTCATATGAGCCTATAGGAGGTGGTTCACACGGCTTATTAGTCATTTAGAGACTAATTTTATTCATTTTATTTTTTAATATTAAAAAAATTTGTGACCTCATAGCTGGCTACGGCCGTGCTCACGATTTACAAATATTTGGAAACATTTGGCATAAGGCAAGTACTGAAAGGGTTAGTTCACCCAAAAATGAAAATTCTGTCATTAATGACTGACCCTCATGTGGTTGGACACCCGTCAGACCTCCGTTCATCTTCAGACACAAATGAAGATATTTTAGTGTAAATCTGATGCTCTGAAAGGCCTCCATTGGCTCAATGCACTTTACACTCTCAAGACCCTTAAAAGGCACTAAAGACGTCGTTACAAAGTCCATCTCACTACAGTGGTTCTACAATAACTTTATGAAGAGGCGAGAATAGTTTTTGTGCGCAAAAAACCCCTAAATAACGACTTATATAGTGATGACGGTTTCAAAACACGGCCTCATGAAGCTTCGAAGCGTTATGAATCAGTGAGTCGAATCAGCAGTTTGGAGCGTTATGAATCAGTGAGTCGATTCAGCAGTTTGGAGCGTTATGAATCAGTGAGTCGATTCAGCAGTTTGGAGCGTTATGAATCAGTGAGTCGATTCAGCAGTTTGGAGCGTTATGAATCAGTGAGCCGATTCAGCAGTTTGGAGCGTTATGAATCAGTGAGTCGATTCAGCAGTTTGGAGCGTTATGAATCAGTGAGTCGATTCAGCAGTTTGGAGCGTTATGAATCAGTGAGCCGAATGATGATTCGGATTGCGTGTCAAACCGCCAAAATGCCAAAATTTGGCGATTCAAACCGCCGATTCGACTCACTGATTCATAACGCTTCAAACCGCTGAATCGACTCACTGATTCATAACGCTTCGAAGCTTCATGAGGCCGTGTTTTGAAATCGTCATCACTATATAAGTCGTTATTTAGGGTTTTTTTTGCGCACAAAAACTATTCTCGCCTCTTCATAAAGTTATTGTAGAGCCACTGTAGTGAGATGGACTTTGTTACGACGTCTTTAGTGTCTTTTAAGGGTCTTGAGAGTGTAAAGTGCATTGAGCCAATGGAGGCCTTTCAGAGCATCAGATTTACACTAAAATATCTTCATTTCTGTTCTGAAGATGAACGGAGGTCTGACGGGTGTCCAACCACATGAGGGTCAGTCATTAATGACAGAATTTTCATTTTTGGGTGAACTAACCCTTGAACAAAATGTATAACAGTGGCTTAGTGGTTTTTGGATATTTGACTGAAAAAATGTTACATAGTGCACCTTTAACATTAATTCTACATGCAAATCAACACCAGCGCCAGTGTTTGCAGGAGTCCTGGATGAACAGGATTTGCTCCACACCCACCTCTGGATCTCTGTGTTTTTCCTTTGCACAGGCGTCATGCTTCCAGGCTTCAGTCCTGTGGTTCAGGCCCTGCTGGGGACCCTCTTCACCTGGGGCCTCACCGCCGCTGGAGCCGCTCTGGTGTTCGTGTTCTCCGGCAGACAGGTGAGCCCATCTCATCTGCTGGGTTACTTCACTCACCAATATAGAAACATGCAGGAGAAACGCTTGAAGGGATCGCTCACCCTAAATGACTCCTGTCATCACACACTCATGTTCTCAATCTGAATGACTTTCTTTCTTCACTGAAACACAGGTATAATGATCACTTTATCCATATAAGGAGATTTTAGTCCACTTTGGAACAACGTTGGGGTGTGTGAATCTAAATCTAAATCTGCGTTATTGTTGTTATTAAAACTAAGACTATTTCTGTGAATTGAAATCAAGCTGAAATGAATTGAAATATTAAAACATTTGAAATGTTGCCTTGTCAATGAACTGAAATCACTTTAAGATGAAGCACTTAAATTATTAACTGGAAATAATTAAAAAATGGATAGCAATATTTAACCAAATAAAACACTAAAATTGAACTAGAATTAGTATGAAAACTAAAATGTAAAAATAAAAGATAATTCAAAATATTAATAATCAAACAAAAAATATTTATATTATTTGAAGTTAAGCTGAAATTAATTTAATATATTTATAAGTTGAAAAACTTAAACTAAATAAACATGAGAAATGTTGGCTTGGCAATAAAGCACTAAAATTAAATTAAATTAAATTAAATTAAATTAAATTAAATTAAATTAAATTAAATTAAATTAAATTAAATTAAATTAAATTAAATTAAATTAAATTAAATTAAATTAAATTAAATTAAATTAAATTAAATTAAATTAAATTAAATATTATTTAGATAAGTAAAACTAAAACTGAAATAAAATAAATTAGACCTAAATAGCAATAAAATAAATGACGAAAGCACATAAATAAATAAATAAATAAAAATAAACTAAAATTAAAACGGTTTTAAATATACATAAACATATATATATATTTAACATTTTGGAACAATTATATACTTTGGTTTTATTTAATTTCACTGGTAAAGGCTTTTTTTCTTTACACTGAATTTAAAAACAAATGCTGATTTAAGTAACATCTTTGGATTGCAGAATATGCAGTTGTTGCCTTTAATTTCACCTTTCAGCCTTTTAATTTCCAATTCAATTTCCTGTTATTTCAGATTGCGGACTTGTTTTCATTAGCCAAAAGCCAATTTAGCCTGTTAAATACCAAATAAACATCTTGTTCATGTATACTTTCATTCTTTTATTGTGTAAAAAAAGAAAGAAAAAAATCGGAAACCTGTATCGGAATCGGCCATGTAAAATCATGATCGGTGCATCACTAGTTTTGGAGATGCTCTGACCCAGTCCTCTAGCCGTCACAATCCGGCCCTTGTCAAACTCGTTCAAATCCTTACGCTTGCCCATTTTTCCTGCTTCTAACACATCAACTCTGAGGACAAAATGTTCACTTGCTGCCTAATATATCCCACCCACTAACAGAGATAGATAGAGTCTTTATTGTCCCATAGGGATATTCTTTTTCACACATCATCTTATTTCCAAAAATACAGCAGCAACATATAACATGTAACGTTTGACATATAGTATTAACATATAACATTTACATATAACATATAACTTATAAGATCATCAGTGTTATTCACCGGTCATAATGTTATGCCTGATGGTTGTCAAAGTGTGAATCATATCATATTTAATACTTCACTAGGTTGGTATATTATCAGATTATATTCATGTTGCTATCGTATCTTTTCTTTCCTCCTCAGAAGCGGATCTTGGATGGCAGTCTGGGATTTGCGGCCGGGGTAAGAGACTTCATGTGTCCATCATTTCTTCACCTTCTTGCCATGAGTTCTTTTGGTGTCACCATCACATCTCTCTCTCTCTCTCTCTCTCTCTCTCTCTCTCTCTCTCTCTCTCTCTCTCTCTCTCTCTCTCTCTCTCTCTCTTTCACAATAAAACAGATCTTTGAAATGTATTGTGTAAGGGCAGGCAGGGGCAGGTTTTCTTCTGTTCTCCCGTCAGTGAAGCGTCAGAAAGGAATAATGTTATTTATCTGCGACCCAGAGTTAATTACACCGTCTCGTTTGGATTATCCTGAATATCTAATGCAACATCAGGTCCGCAGAACTCACGATTCATCTCTTGTGCTCGCCTGAAGAGCCGTGGAAAATGAAAAATATCATTTACATGACATTAAATATGCATGTTTTGCAGATTAGAATTTAAAATCCAGTAAACTAATAAAGGGTATACATGTTTATTTTCCGCCTCTGTGTTCGTTAGAGTCATGACAAATTCTCACATAATGAGAACGTTAATGATGCTCGATCTTTAGTTTATTCTCTTATTAAATCTGTTTGTGCTGCAGAGATTGAGATCATTCTTCATTTAAATATGATTGCACTTAATGACAGTTTGTCTTTTAAATCGCATATTGATCTATAAAACTGGATAAGAAATGATTGTAGGAAATTCTTTTGATCAAAAGTAACAGTAAAGACCTTTAGATTTCTATTTCATAAAACTACTGTTCATAGAATTTCCTGTTCTTCAAATAATCCGTCCATCCGTCCATCCATCCGTCCATCCATCCATCCGTCCAATCACCCACCCATCCATCCGTCCATCCATCCATCCGTCCATCCATCCATCCGTCCAATCACCCACCCATCCATCCATTCGTCCGTCCGTCCGTCCTTTCATCCATCCAATCATCCATCCGTCCGTCCGTCCATCCATCCAATCACCCATCCATCCATCCATCCATCCAATCATCCATCCAATCATCCATCCGTCCGTCCATCCAATCACCCATCCATCCATCCATCCATCCATCCAATCACCCATCCATCCATCCATCCAATCATCCATCCGTCCGTCCATCCATCCAATCACCCATCCATCCATCCATCCATCCATCCATCCAATCATCCATCCAATCATCCATCCGTCCGTCCATCCAATCACCCATCCATCCATCCATCCATCCATCCAATCACCCATCCATCCATCCATCCAATCATCCATCCGTCCGTCCGTCCATCCATCCAATCACCCATCCATCCATCCATCCATCCAATCATCCATCCAATCATCCATCCGTCCGTCCGTCCATCCATCCAATCACCCATCCATCCATCCATCCATCCATCCAATCATCCATCCAATCATCCATCCGTCCGTCCATCCAATCACCCATCCGTCCATCCATCCATCCAATCACCCATCCATCCATCCATCCAATCATCCATCCGTCCGTCCGTCCATCCATCCAATCACCCATCCATCCATCCATCCATCCAATCATCCATCCAATCACCCATCCGTCCATCCATCCAATCACCCATCCATCCATCCATCCATCCATCCATCCATCCATCCATCCATGCATCCAATCACCCATCCATCCATCCATCCATCCATCCATCCATCCATGCATCCAATCACCCATCCGTCCGTCTATCCGTCTGTCCGTCCATCCATCCAATCACCCACCCAAACCCACCCACTCATCCGTCCGTCCGTCGGTTCATCCATCCAATCACCACCCCACCCATCCATCCGTCCATCCATCTGTCCGTCCATCCGTCCATCCATCCATCCGTCCATCCGTCCGTCCGTCCGTCCGTCCGTCGGTTCATCCATCCAATTACCACCCCACCCATCCGTCCATCCATCTGTCCGTCCATCCGTCCATCCATCCATCCATCCATCCATCCATCCATCTGTCCGTCCATCCATCCGTCCGTCCGTCCATCCATCCGTCCATCTGTCCGTCCGTCCGTCCGTCCGTCCATCCATCCATCCAATCACCCATCCGTCCATTCATCCATTCGTCCGTCCGTCCATCCATCCATCCATCCATCCATCCATCCATCCAATCACCCTCCCATCCATCCGTCCGTCCGTCCGTCCATCCAATCACCCTCCCATCCGTCTGTCCATCCATCCATCCATCCATCCAATCACCCTCCCATCCGTCTGTCCATCCATCCATCCATCCATCCAATCACCCTCCCATCCATCCATCCGTCCATCCATCCATCCATCCATCCGTCCGTCCGTCCGTCCATCCATCCACCATCCTGTTCATCCATCCTCATGCAACTGTGTACACCACCGCATCTGCCATCCTGACATTGCCCAGAGCAGATATTCCCATTCCCTGTGGTTCTGTGGTGAAGCTGTGTGAGGTGATGGCATCTGGACCGGCTGTTCGGGACTTTGAGAAATGCTGAGGGGCTGTTAGTCTGATTTGTGTGGTCAATTATAACTTGCAACAATAGTCGTCACCAGAAATAAATGTGTTTAGACGAAGCATTTGTTCGGTCTAGTCTTTGTTTTCCACAGAAGATTAATGGCTGTAATTTCTGGAAGTCTGTGTGTGTGTCGGTGCGTCGCCTTTTTGTTAGACAGAAAGGGAAGAGTGAAGGGAAGTAATTAGTGGCCGTGATGTAAAGCCGTCCAGACCTGAACCTGGAGCTGCTCTGCCACAGCACTGACAAAAGAATCGACATTTCAGTTCATTCCACCATTTTCCTGTTTTATGTCCACTTTCCCCCCTGATGTTCAGAAAGAATGTGTGTCTATTTGCATTACCTCATCAGGGTCTGCCATATTGACAAAAAGTGATATCTTAATATTTACTATGATTGTGTTCATAATGATAATTATTCAGTATTTTTTCAAAGCAGCTTCACAGTAATATATCGCCAAATAACGACCAAACTTCATCAAGAGTTGAGAGGACAGTATACTGATCATCAATCCACAGAAAGCTGAGTGGAAGTCAGTGTCATTCAACATTGTTTCTAAAAATGTAAAGATAAATAGGCTATCACAAAATGTTTTAATAATATTATATGCGCAAATGAGCAACTGCTTTGTGATAATTCTGTCACTGGAATTATTTAATTAGTTATGAAGGATTTCCTGAATGCAAAAAAAAAACAAAAAAACACACACACACACACACACACACACACACACACACACACACACACACACACACACACACACCCCATCCACCCGCCATCCATCCGTCATCCTGTCCATCCATCCATACATCCAGCCATCCAACCACCCATCTATCCACCCTGTCCATCAATCCTGTTCATCCATCTATCCATCCAGCCACCTGCCATCCACCCGCCATCCACCCGCTATCCCATCCATCCATCCATCCATCCACCCATCCATCCGTCATCCTATCCATCCGTCATTCCATCCACCCATCCATCCACCCGCCATCCATCCACCCATCCATCCATCCACCCATCCATCCATCCGTCATCCTGTCCATCCATCCATCCATCCATCCATCATCCACCCATCCATCCATCCATCCATCATCCATCCATCCGTCATCCTGTCCATCCATCCATCCACCCATCCATCCACCCATCCATCCATCCGTCATCCTGTCCATCCATCCATCCATCCATCCATCCACCCATACATCCATCCATCCATCCATCCATCCATCCATCCATCATCCACCCATCCATCCACCCGCCATCCATCCATCCGTCATCCTGTCCATCCAACCACCCATCCATCCCAATCCTGTTCATCCATCTATCCATCCAGCCACCTGCCATCCACCCGCTATCCCATCGATCCATCCATGCGTCATCCCTTCCATCATCCATCCATCCATCCATCATCCACCCATCCATCCATCCATCCATCATCCATCCATCCGTCATCCTGTCCATCCATCCATCCACCCATCCATCCACCCATCCATCCATCCGTCATCCTGTCCATCCATCCATCCATCCATCCATCCACCCATACATCCATCCATCCATCCATCCATCCATCCATCCATCCATCCATCCATCATCCACCCATCCATCCACCCGCCATCCATCCATCCATCCATCCATCCATCCATCCAACCACCCATCCATCCCAATCCTGTTCATCCATCTATCCATCCAGCCACCTGCCATCCACCCGCTATCCCATCGATCCATCCATGCGTCATCCCTTCCATCATCCATCCATCCATCCATCCGTCATCCTATCCATCCATCATTCCATCCACCCGCCATCCATCCACCCATCCATCCATCCGTCATCCATCCATCCGTCATCCACCCATCCATCCATACATCCAGCCATCCAACCACCCATCCATCCCAATCCTGTTCATCCATCTATCCATCCAGCCACCTGCCATCCTGTCCATCCATTCAACCACCCATCCATCCATCCACCCGCCATCCATCCACCCATCCATTCAATTCAATTCAAATTTATTTGTATAGCGCTTTTCACAATACACATTGTTTCAAAGCAGCTTCACAGAAAGTGCATTTCATAAATGTACATTGAAAAATGTTAGAAAAGAGAATGTTAAAAAAAATGTTAGGATAAGTTAATCAATCATGTATTATTTTAGGCCATAACAACGCTGGCGTTGAGTCGTCTCTTCACAGGCGTCGAGTCGTCTCATCACAGGGGCATCTGAAGTCTCCATCAGAGGCTGATACAAACTGGAGCTGACGAACTAGTTACCTCGGGACTAGTGTCCCGAGATAACAACAGAAAAGCAGATGGGAAATGATTAGCGTAGCTGCTGTTCAGAATATTAATGCTGTTGGTGCGATTTAACTGTAGTATAAAACTTATTTATAATGTGAATGCTTGGCTAAAGAGATGCGTCTTTAATCTAGTTTTAAACTGGGACAGCGAGTCTGAACCTCGAACAATATCAGGAAGACTATTCCAGAGTTTTGGAGCTAAATGTGAAAATGCCCTCCCTCCTTTAGTGCAGTGGTTCCCAACCACGTTCCTGGAGGACCCCCAACAGTGCACATTTTGGATGTGTCCTTTGTCTGACACACCCACATCAGGTCTTGGAGTAGCTACTAATGAGCTGATGACCTGAATCAGGTGTGTTTGATTGAGGAGACATGCAAAATGTGCACTGTTGGGGGTCCTCCAGGAACGTGGTTGGGAACCACTGCTTTAGTGGACTTAGATATCCTAGGAATGACCAGAAGCCTCGAGTTTAGTGATCTTAAAGAGCGCGATGGATTGTAGGGCGATAGAAGATCCGTTAAATACACTGGAGCTAAACCATTTAGGGCTTTATAGGTCAGTAGCAATACTTTGTAATTGATACGGAACTTAATAGGTAACCAGTGTAGAGATGATAAAATTGGTGTTATATGATCATATTTTCTTGACCTAGTAAGAACTCTAGCAGCTGCGTTTTGGACTAACTGTAGTTTGTTTATCGATGATGCAGGACAACCAGCTAATAAAGCATTACAGTAATCTAGTCTCGAGGTCATGAATGCATGAACTAACTTTTCTGCATCAGAAATAGATAGCATGTTACGTAGCTTGGCAATGTTTCTAAGGTGGAAAAATGCCATCCATCCATCTATCCGTCATCCATCCACCCATCCATCCATCTATCCGTCATCCTCTCCATTCATCCACCCGCCATCCGTCCGTCCGTCCATCCATCCATCCATCCAAAAGTGACAGTATAGACATTTATAAAGTTACAAAAAAATAAAAATAAACCTCAAATAATGCTGTTTTTAAAGCTATTTCAAATTGTAATAATATTTAAGAATTTTTACTGTATTTTTGATCAAATAAATGCAGCGGTGGTGTGAGCACACACACATCCATCCGTATATATTAGTTTCATACTTTTTGTATGGATGTTTTGTAAACTATTCATATGCGAAATAATTTCAGAAATTTTGTTCACATTTACTGTAGGATCATTTCATGTACGTCTTTATAAATGGTCTATTAAAACGTGTGTGATTTAGATATTTTCTAAATGACGTTTTACATTTAAAGGTTAAAAGTAGAAAGCAGTATGCACTGATAATTATTGAGTGCTGTGAAAGGCAGCGAAGGCTCTGTGTGTTTATAATAGCAGACTTCCTGGCGGTTTGTTTCCCAGACAGATTCAGTGTTGTGTAGGTTTGCATTAGGTGTTCACTTTGAAAGAGAAAAAGTATAGCCTTAACTTGAAATGCCTCCCATGTGTAATCATCAGCACGGCCGCCGCACATCGAGCACCTCTGAGGGAAGGTGGATAGATTTAATTATACAGGATGTAGATTTTAAGTGCGGTCTACTGCTCTCCATCCCCGTCACTGAGCCCGATTACAAATCAATACTGGGCTGATGAGTTCAGGGAAGAGCCTGGGATGTGTGTGTGTGTGTGTGTGTGTGTGTGTGTTAGAGCTCAGACTTAGAGGAGAAGAAAGAATTCAATTACAGTTTAATTGGTAATAAAGACGCCAAATTGGATTTAAAATCTAATTTCAGTGATTTCAATTTGTACATTTTATTCATTCAGTTTAATTGCTGTAATTTACTAAATGTCTATATCAGGTTAATCTTCAAGCACGTTGCACTAAAACCCCCCAAAATTGTAAAAACAACACAGAAAAACAAACATTTTTTAGAATTTCTAAGAATCTGACCAAACCATAAAGGCCTTTGCACACTGAGGGCCCTATCTTGCACCCAGCGCAATTGACTTTGTACACCGACGCATGTGTCATTCCTATTTTGCACCCGCGCAAAGCGCGCTTTTCCCTCCACAGAAGCACGTCGCTAAACTAGTGAATGAACTTGCGCTCCCTGGGCGGTTCAGCGCAAAAAAGGAGGCGTGTTCCGGCGCAAACAATCCCTGGTGCTATTTTGCTGTTCCATTAAACAATTGCGCCACTGACCAGAAAAAACCTAGTCTAAAGTCAGTGGCGCGTTGCGCGTTGTTCATTATGCTATTTTAAGGGCGCATGCTTGACCATAATGTATAGCGTGCACAACGCGCATACACTTTGCTCATGTAACCTACACAGATGCAACAGTTATTTTTGCAAATCATAAATTGTTACACTAAAAAAATATTAACACATGAGATGACGGAAATCATTGTGGTGTGCCACGAAGATGTGAAAAAATAGGCATAAATCTAGCTTACAAATGATTCAGGCTAATTGTAATAATTAAGGATAAAACCTGTTTGCCCAATAGTGGCAAGACATATATGTATATAAGGACATCTGACAAATTGGTTTGTCCGTCAAGAACCAGGAAAAAAAATCGACTGAAAAACTGAAAAAACTGAAAGACTGAAAAAAAAAAGACTGTGAAATCACCTTTACCATAATGTACAACATTACAACTTCACTTCTCTGTCTTTCACTGCTCTTACAAGAACATCAGTCTCCTCGGCTGTGAACCGCTCCTGGCGTGCGCCTGGTAAATACGCCATAATAATAGCAATCCATAATGGAACTTGCGCACCTGCTTTTAAAGGGAATGTTGGATGACGCTCGGATTGGTTTATTCACGTTACGCCCAAACCACACCTATGAATAATGAAGCTACTTCAGACCAACCCATTTTAGATTTGCGCCGGGCGCAAGAGCCATTTATCCCGCCGGGAAAATAGCAACAGCGCCGAGACCCGCCCACAAAGTTACTTGCGCTTCGCGCTTTGACACTTGCGTTTCAGATCGTTAAAATAGGGCCCTGAGTCTGAAATTTTTGCATGCGTTTTTTCGTATGCTTGATCCGAAAAATTCGTCACGCACCGAGACCTTGCACACTGAGTCCGATGCGTATTAATGAATGCGTTACGAAAAAACCCCGCAAAACAACACAAAATGCCGTCTTCAAGTAGTGAGGATGACTTTTTTGTCCTCTCTCTTAAAAAATGAAAAAGAGGAAATATTGGGTCCATCCACTCCTGCGATCGCATAGAGAGGAAGGAGAGTTCCACCTCAAGGAGCATTGCGGGATTATCCAGACCGATTCAAAGTTACCTTTAGACTGTCAGTGGCTCAGTTTGATGCTTTGCTAGCGATACTGGAGCCCCAGATTAAAAAGAAGACCACAAATTTCCGTGAATCAATTTATCCTGAACAGAGACTGACAGCCTATGTCTAAAGGTATGGATCCGCACACACACACACACACACACACACACACACACACACACACACACACACACACACACACACACACACACACACACACACGGTTTACAGGGACTTGGTGTGCTATAATTATAGCTGTGATATAATAATATTTGTAGTATTTTTGATACAATAATATTTGTATATATAATTGTAGGTATCTGAGCACTGGCGATTCATTCCCCAGCATTGCCAGCAGTTTTAGGTTGGGCATCAGCTGTAGATGGGAAAGCGGATGCGAAAAACGCAGAAAATCGAACCTGTTCCGATTTTTTTTTTGACGGACGAAAGTTTCGGAGGCAGTGTGCAAGCGTGATTGACATAACGTGAGGTCGAATTTATTTTTTGACGTGCGAAAATTTTGCATGCGAATTTCGGACTCCGTGTGCAAAGGCCTTTACTCTTAAACCGATTGTCACCACGTCTTATATTGTTGGAATCCTTGGCTCAAGACAAACAAAATGCATGTCTCTGATTCGATCGTCGCCCTTGTGGCGAAAATTTAGGGTATTTGGGGTTTTTCGAAAAACCTACTTTTGAAAACTAGTCCTCTGTTTTTCTAGCCTGGGGCCAGTTGCATAAACTAAGACATTATGTTAAGACAGTGTCTTAAGATCTAGTATGAGCCACTAGCAGTTAGGCAAGTGGCATTCAGTCTTAGTTTTCGTATCAAATTAGGCCAGTGTATGTTTTTATGTAACTGATTTAAAAAAGTTATGAACAGTCTTAAAGAAAAAAAATTATGTCTAACTTGTAAGACTAGTCTTCGGACCAATGAAATTGGCTTTAGACGATGATGGACAGATGATCAACAGTAACGTCATCATCACGTCATCAAAGGCGCTTGGGTTGAATTTGTTCTAATCCTAAATGGAGAACTTGTTCGTATATACATTCACCTTTACTATTTCTCTCAGAAATGATGATGGTGTTGGTCAGTACTCCGTGTTTCCTTAAATTCTTTTTTTACAACACCGGCAAAGATCGTTTACACTCGTCTTCTTCTTCTAACGTTACTTATTCCAGCGCGCAGACAGGGTTTGTACGCACAATTGCTACTCAAAACTAGCCAAAAACAAGCCCAATAGCTTTCCGGGGCGGTTCTTTGGAGAAAAAGGTATTTGGGGGGTAAAATATGTGTTGTTTTGTCAGGGCTTCCTGCTAAAATTCTCATTCCTGTGTCTGTATATCACATAATTGTGGTCGCTTCAACCCGCGGACTTGGCAGCACAGGTCAGTTGAGTTCTGTTGACATTTGACAACTAATGTTATGCGTCGCTCCGTTGCTCTGATTGGTTGTAGGTCTATCCAATTGAGGTCTTTCCTGGTTCGGTTGAAACACACCCCATAATCACAGCCCAACGGAGCAGATCAGACTCATATTCTGACTAGAATTGAATATGACGACGTCAGGCTAATGTTTTTCCAATCGGAACCAAACCAGTGCAGAAATATTCTCTGATGTCTGATTGAATAGCCTCGTTTGAACAGTTTGTCCCAGGAACTCTTTTTTCCCCCTGACCTGTTGCTGTCTGCGTTTCCATCGCGGTCTAAAGTACCGTGAAGATTAGTCCGGTGACGTAGGACTGCGCGCGACTTTCCAGTTCCCGTTGGATTTCGTCCTCCACTTATAAGCTTAATAAAGCCTGAACCTAGTGCTGTAACGATTTGACCAAAAATAAAAACCTAGATTAAATGAACATTTTACCTCGATTACGATTAATGAACGATTATTTAGCTTTTTTATTTTATTTTTTGCCCTCGTAAGGTTGAGTCATTTTCTGATAAGGTTTGTACTGTAAATATTTTCTACTGTTAAAGGTGGAATTTTTTTTTCTAATGAAAAAGTGCATTTCTACGTGATTTTAAAACACTTGAAGGAAACGGTTCTCTTTCAGCAGTTATTGTCTATGGGGCAGATTTTAGACAATTTCTGGGGCAGAAATTGTTTGTTGTACATCAGATACAGATACATTAACACAGTAGGCCTACATTACATTTATCTGAATGCATTAATGAGAGAGGGATTGTGTGTGAATTACTCATTCCGTCTCTATTCATTATGAAGCTGTGGTTTGTACTTCAAAGGTATTGAAATATATGCCTATAACGGTTGAGTTTCTAAGCTACTTTAGTGACTTTACTTTAGTCACAGGACATCGCTGAGACTGCGTTTCTGCGCGCGATCTTAACGTGATGTGCGCGCTTCTGTCTGAGTGTTCGTTTGTCACAATACATCAGGCATTATTTCAACATAATACACATCTGATGGCCGAAACTCGCTTTAATGTTCAAACTGGCAGGGCTTCAAACACATACAAATGACAAAGCTTTGTGAGGACGCAGGTGAAAGATCTGCCTTCAGGGCGCGCGCATTGTCAGAGACGCGACACTTGATGTGACTGACGGGGCGGAGTCATGTGAAAACCGAAATAACCGACATGGGAAAAATACGTCGGTTAGAGGTTCTGAATGTCGGTTTTGGTTATTTTTCGATTAATCGTACAGCCCTACCTGAACCTCATTGTCGGTCAATCGGTCGTATTTTTAAAACTCCATTGTTGATTCGAAGAGCAAACAACTCTTACTGCACTCACCGCAACAGACGTTTAAAATGGTGGTTGAAATAAAATGCTGCGTGGTCAACCAATCAGCATGTTCAGAGGCCAAGTCCCACCCCCAAAAATTCCTGAACTTTGAAAAAGTACTACCACTTTTTGAAGGGGAAATTTTTACCCGGTGCTTGATTTAGACCCTGGTTCCTGCAGTCGAAACTGGTTGAAATTTTGATTTCACACACACACACACACACACACACACACACACACACACACACACACACACACACACACACACACACACACACACACACACACACACACACACACACACACACACACACACACACACACACACACACACACACACACACACACACACACACACACACACACACACACACACACACACACACACGCACTCACATACATACTCACATGCACTCTCACATACTCACATACACACACTCGCATACACACTTACACACTCACACTCACACACACATACTCGCATACACACACTCACATACACACACTCACATACCCACTTACAAACATACACATACACACACTCGCGCACACACACACACACACACACACACACACACACACACACACACACACACACACACACACACACACACACACACACACTGCAGTGTGTCCATGAAGGCTGTCATTCATATCAATGATCTGGCTTCAAGCAGAAAGCTTAAGTGTGAGAGTAAACTCAGGGAGAGTGTGTGTTCGTGAGTGTGTGTGTGTGGCTGCAGAAGCAAACGGTGCATTTTATTGACAGTGCATTAAGATGAGAATAGAAGGATCTCCACCTGAAGGCAGGCTAATTAATGAGTTTTCCTCCATTTTACAGCACAGAAAAGGGTTTTTCAAGAGGATCAAATGTTCCTTCAGCTGCAGAAAGATAATTAGGCTTTAGCTGTAGCTTCATAATTGGACTGCAGTAAAACAATGAACTACAAGTACTTCAGAGTGTCTGTGAGCTTAACACAAATACACAGATGTCACCAAACAAAAAAACATTATTTTATTGATAAGGATAAGTTGTGGTTCAGTGCAGTTTTTTACCGATTCAGTGTTGTTTAAGTATTAATAATACCATTATAGTTTTTATTAACCCTTAAATGCATACCTCCGGTCTTTAGCGCCCCGAGACGTCATTCATTTTTTAAAGTTAGACATCAACCTTATTAGTATTCCTCAATTTTAAACAATATAACAAGAAAAAAAAAAAAAATTATTGAATGCCTGTTTTTCCACTAGTTTTTTGTCAAAATTGTATAGGGTCGCTAACGACCCGAGGTGTGTAAGATTGTACGCATTTTTTAATCTGCACAATAATAAATAAATCTATAAAGACGAAATTAGTGCAATACACCTTTATTCCACAAGGTGGCAATGTCTGATACACAATGATGAAGAGACGTTTCACTCATAGTCACCTCAGACAGAAACCGAAACAATAATAATCTGCAAAACTTGAAATGGCTCAGTGATTTACTGCAGAGCAAGAACTGAACACAATCAAATATTACTGTCACGGTCACTTCATGATGGATCTGGTGAAGGAAGCTGTCAGTGATCAAAATATTTATTTTGAAGATGTTGAAAATGAGTTTTGAGGATATGCGTGGGGTCGCGAATATGAAGGAAATGCTGAATGTATTGGGAAATGAGCTCTGACGAGGACAGTGGTCATGGTGTAAAACATCTGCTCAAACTGAACCCTTCCCAGCTCCAAAAGCTCGAAATATGTTTTATTTTATTCTTCTGTAATTGTTACTCTAATATCAGGAGTTTTATATATTATCGCGACAGGTATAGCTCTATCCATGTTAGATATAGAGCCGGGTCGCTAAAGACCCCAATATGTAAGAATGTTTGGCAAAACAGTCATGCATTGAAGGGTTAAAGGGTAACTAAACCCTAAACCAACTTATTTAGTTAATGATCCACAAGACTGGGGCTTTAACGCACTTTCAAACCCTGACACGCAAGTGGTTGCCGTGGTAACGAACAACAATACCGTGACGTGTGAAGTCTAACTTTTATTTGAGGAAATCTGTTTATAATAAGCTATTAGGTTTGAATTTATTGGTCCTGCGCTGCTTATTGATTCAGTTAATTTGAATGAAAATACATTGCATGAATCTGATTTAATTTTAGTGGCATGAATTCAGTGTAAGGATTTGTTGGTGGGGAAGAATGACCGCTCTGTTGCCAAGCTACTGGCGTCACTCCAGTCATTCTCCATCTTTGCGACTCGCGAGTCTGACAGCTGTCAATCAATCCGTCACTTAGGGTCCCTCCGCTCAACCCCGCCCTCACTTTGGCATTGGCATTTATTTAATATTTTTGATTTCATGTATTTTTTTTCTGCCTAAATGTTCCATTTTAAATGTTCATTTTAGTTAAATTTGTAGTGGTTTCTACAAAATGGAAATCGAGGGTAATGCGAGTATGATGTCATTAGCTATGTTTCCATCCACCTATTTTTATGCACATTTTGGGATATCGCATCAAAAAATGCTGAATGGAAACGCCAAGATGCGCATCAATTCAAAAAATTGCGCATAAAAAACGTATGCGCTCGTTTGAGTAGGATACATTTTCTATCCGATACGAAAACATGCGCATAAACTACGATGGAAATGCATTATCAAATAAATTCCTTGATGCGCATAAAAAAAATAATGTGACTTTCGCGATGTAACAGCATAAGTGTAGTGACCAGCGGAAAAATCTTGTTTGCAAAACATCTGAAATGCTGTTTTGGTCATTCAGAAGTCTGTTGTCAAAGATGCTCGGTATATTTGACTCCCGTCTTACACGACTGTGTTCCCAAACAGCACATCTGCCTCTGAAAGCGCGACGACACGTCTATTGAGACGCAAATCATTTATTATATATGAAAATTATTATATATGGTGGCTTCTCTTATGTTTCTTAGTGATTTTTTAGCGGTAGTTTATCAGGAAGTGGCGATTATGTTCTCTTCGACTCACTGGATGGAAACGGTGATTTATTCGCAAATGTTTTATGCGATATTGCATTTTTGCGCATAAATTACATTCGCAACTTTGGATGGAAACATAGCTAATGATAGGCGACGCACACACACGGTAGCCTGGTCTTACATTTAATTTGTTCAGAGAGTCTGGCCACTCTCCGTTAACTTCCTTGAAGGCGATACTCTGTTGAACTATTGGATCTGCCCAGAGCCGCTCTGGATCTGCCATAACCAATCACTAATGTTTGGTCGTGACGCATCTCATGCGCCATTCGCCTCTGTTTCTCACATGGAAGTCCGTAAAAAAAAAGTGTGCACGCTACCTAAAGCTCGTGCATTCGGAGGGTGATTTATTCACGGTGGAGAGTTGTGTGATCGAGAACGCGCTGCTCATGTGGTCAATAACATACTGTAAATAAAATATCATATGCCTGGTATGATAAGAATAAATACTGCCGTAAATAACGGCCCAATTCAAATGTTTACGTGTTTTCTTCCTTTTATTTTTTGAGCGGTGATGAAATATATTGCTCTTGAAAATACTCACCAGCATTTAAAGAAATACAAGTCTAGAAATGCATCCAAATGACAGTGAAGCGCATTCGTACGGTGCTCTGCAGGGGCCAAAAAGGATATAAACAGTGAATTTGGAAGTGATATAGTCTTGTGGATTCGAACAGCAATTAAAGGGTAACTTCAGTGATTTAGCATTAAGCTTTGTATCAGTAGAAACCATTGTTGTGGAAAGTTACTTTGAAAAGTAATGCATTACAATATCGCGTTACTCCCTTAAAAAGTAACTCATTGAGTTACTTGGTTACATTGATTTTTTTTTAGAAAAGTAATGCGTTACGTTACTTTTGTGTTACTTTTTCTCACCTGGGCTGGGCTTGTTTTTTTGTTTTGTTTTTTAATAGCCAAAAAAGTCATTTTTTTGTGCAAATGTAAAGACCTCTTCACACCAAAATTGAAATAATAAGCCTCAGGCTGAGGTAAAAATGTGCTGCCATTCTGGATAATGGAAGAATAGGACGCAGGAGAAAAAAGTTTTACCAATAAAAACAAAAAATCTAGTAAAATTTGCTCATGGTTAAACTGAATCATCGAAGGTCAGCAGCAAGACATTAGTCAATAAAGGTAGATTAAAAACTTTTAGATTAAGTTTTATTTAACATTTATATATTGGAGCATCGTATGCATCGCACTCTGATTTTGCATTTGACTGATTTTATTCATTTTGAGGAGAACAGAATCTTTATTGTGCAAGTGAGATAAATCAATGCTCACATTTAGTCTAGAACTACAATAACCCTCATGTTCACACACACACACACACACACACACACACACACACACACACACACACACACACACACACACACACACACACACACACACACACACACACACACACACACACACACACACACACACACACACACACACACACACACACACACACACACACACACACACACACCTCTGCACTTACTCTCGCTTTTTCTCCACATGGGGGCAGGAGAGCTGTCAGTCAAATTAATGTGAAAAAGTAACTCCGATATTTTGTTGTAAATTTTAAAAGTAATGCGTTACTTTACTAGTTACTTGGAAAAAGTAATATTATTACGTAACTCAAGTTACTTGTAATGCGTTACGCCCAACACTGGTAGAAACCCAATAGTATGTACGAATGATGGTACTTTCCCTCTCATATCCCCCTGAGACGAGAGCATTATGGATTTTATTTCTGGAAAAAATCCTCCGATGACGCAAATATCGTCATTTTATGTCATCAGAGGATTTTTTGGCCAGAGGCTAGAGACTACAGCCACTAGATGGAGCTGTTCTGCATGTTTTCAACCCGCCCATAGGGGAGGATCTCACTCACAGAATGTAAATGCACACGGCCGCTCGGCTCGGGCATTCATAACGGAGCGGTGCAGAGCAAAGTGAGTGTTGCAACTTTTCAATTAATTACTATGAAAGTTTAGCTTCCATATGCATGATCTGATAACTGGACACATGCCGAGAATGACAGTCGTTTACCTCAGCTCTGCTCAGCTCTTCTCGTGATGAATGACGTGACTTTCGTTCGGCTCACTCACACTTTATTGAAAAGAGTTTTTAATTGTAGTGTTTATTCTCTAACTGGACGAAATTATTTTATTACTATGAATTTCAAAACGACGTTGGGGGCGGTGCCGTGGTGGGGAAGTGATAACCAATAGCCGTGGCTTTGGGAGTGGCCTCGTAGGGCAGCGAAGCAAGTGCATTCTGGGAGTTGTTGTCTTTCATCCACATGAGACAAAAATACATTTTCTGTCTTTTCTCAGTCTAGAAGGCACCAAATTCAAAAATAATTTCACATTTCTACTACATAAATTACATCTTTTAAATACACATTCATCTTCCCAGCGTTAAAGTGACACTTTAAATGACCACACGACCTTGGTGTTTGTCTAAAAACAGGAGGTAATTCGGCCGTATAATTTTTGTGCAGGTGGTGGGAGACGGACGGCAATAAAATCACTGACTAGCCCCTGTAAATGATGTCAATACATTACGACTCCACGAGAAACAATTACCGTCCGAATGGGCTTTAGCCAACTCCTTCACCACTAACGGAGCGAGCTGGAAAATCTAACTTTTCCCGGGACACAACATCATGGCCTCCAACAACTCTCAAAAAAAAGATTGTTCTTGCTCCGGCTTTAACTTCTGGCCACAACGGACCCAATGGCTTCGCTCGCATCTTTCTCCGCCGCCATTACTGAACTACAACTCAAACTAGCGCAGGGGTTTTCAAATTGGGGTTCAGAAGAACCAGAAGGTTCTAAGGCAGGGGTGTCCAAAGTCCGGCCCGCGGGCCAAATGCGGCCCGGGGATGAATTTCAAACGGCCCGCAGCGCGTCTATTAAAGTGTATTATATGTGGCCCGCCACGGATCATTTACAAATCATGCAGTTTCACGATGTCGCCGCAAGGTGGCAGTACTAGACTTTAGGCCAGGGAAACAGCGCCCAAAGCGGAACGAAACAGCGCTACTGCTTGTGCTCTGCGCAACTCGCGAGCTCTGACTCTGAACAAATGTGTTTACCTGTTGAGTGTCTCGATCACGCGCCCACTAAACAGCCTTCCGAAGCCCGTGAGAAGTGTTCGAGTTCAGCGCTGAGGTCTCCGGTACTGAATCTCTCTGTGATTTGATTTAATTTAAATCCAGTTAAATAGCGCTGACTTAATAAACAACACTAACGTGCAAATCAGCTGAGCCGATTCAAAATCATTTTCAAACAACAATTCGCATTTCGAATGTATCATGGATTTACTGTGGTAACGCCTGTAACTGTGGTAATTTGTCAGAAATGTAGGTTAATATCTATTTAATTTGAAATGTAGACATGTATTAAATGAGTAATAAAGGCCAAATTGCAGACTATTTTTTTGTCATAAACTTGCAGTTTTGTGCTTTTGTATTTATATGTCTACAGACTAAATACCATTCTAGATATATATATATATATATGTATGTATATGTATATATATGTATGTATGTATATATATATATATGTATGTATTACTTTTTGCCTTGTGTGCACTGCAAAAAATGCTGTCATTTAGTATTTTTGTCCTGTTTCTAGTTTAAATATATCTAAAAATTCTTAAATCAAGATGTTACGAGATAAGTTAAATGACATTATATATTTTTTCTTGTTTTCTAGAAAATAAAATTTAATTGAAGTGAGTTTTTGTTTAAAACAAGCAAATATATCTGCCAATGGGGTAAGAATAATAATGTTTCTGTTTGGAATCTTTAAGGAAGATTTTGGAAGATTATTTTTCTAATCCATTGTCAGATAATTTAGTTTGTTTCAAGCAAAAACTTAATTCCTTTTTATTTCCCCCCCCAGGAATCAAGAAAAAATATGTAATTTTCCTTAGTAAAAGCATCTTGATTTAAGAACTTTTTGATATTTGGACTGGAAAAAAGACAGAAATACCAAGTCAGAAAAGCATGATATATATATATAATAGAAAAGGGACCGGCCCCCGGGTATGTCCACAACATCGTATCCGGCCCCCTTTAAAAAAAGTTTGGACACCCCTGTTCTAAGGGGTCCCCAGAAAATTTCAGAGAATAAAAAGACAAAGCAAAAACGGATAAAGTCTACTCCAGAATTGTGTGTTTGTTTTGTATCTTAATAGTGAGTTTTTCTTTATAGTCCCATTTATCTTGAATTCTGCTTACATACATTTATTGAGAAAGTTGCTTATACTTTATAATAGGGCTGTCAAAAGATTAATCGCGATTAATCGCATCCAAAATAAAAGTTTGTGTTTACATAATATATGTGTGTGTACTCTGTTAATTATTATTTATATATAAATACACACACAAGCATGTATATATTTAAGAAAAAAATATTATTTTTATATATAAAACATTTATATTTATATATATTATAGATTATATAAATGTATATACATGCAAATATTTTTTAAATATATACATGAATGTGTGTGTATTTATATATAAATAATAATTAACAGAGTACACACACATATATTATGTAAACACAAACTTTTATTTTGCATGCGATTAATCGCGATTAATCTTTTGACAGCCCTAATTTATAATGTCGCACTTACTGTTTATCTAACAGTTTAAATGTTTTTTCATACATAAAAATATATAGATGGATTTTAGGAAGGGGGTCCCTCATTAAGGTTCATCATATTTGGGGGTCCTTGGCATCATAAAGTTTGAAAACCCCTGAACTAGCGCACAACATCAACGTCATCGTTCTCAGCCACTCCCTCTGTTCGCTGGTTGGACCGGTTAAAATTTGACCGGAGGAAACCTAAGAATATCCCGCGATCCCAGACCATTGAGCGGAAGTACGTAAGAGGGCGGAGCCAGGCTACACACACACGGTCCATGTCCTGGTTAAAATCGCTTATTTCTCTGGATCTAAACATTCTTGGAAACTTTTAGGTCAACAAAATATAAAGCATTGCTCTAGTTGGATATTTTAATCCAAAAATCTTACATATTGTGCCTTTAAAGGAACACGCTGACTTTTTGTGACTTTATCTTATTGACCGTATTCCCCAGAGTTAGTTAAGTCCATACACACCATTCTCATCTCCGTGCCATAACTCTGTCTGATACACTCACTGCTAGCCTAGCTTAGCACAAAGACTGGAGGTAAACGGCTCCAGCTAGCCTAGCTTAGCACAAAGACTGCAGGTAAATGGCTCCAGCTAGCCTAGCTTAGCACAAAGACTGCAGGTAAATGGCTCCAGCTAGCCTACTGCTCAATAAGTGACAAAATAACGCCAACATTTTCCTATTTACATGTTGTGATGTGTGTAGTTACATCGTGTACTAAGACTGATGGAAAATGAATTGTTGCGATTTTCCAGACCGATATGGCTAGGAACTTTTCTCTCATTCCTGTATAATAATCAAGGAACTTTGAGCCGTCCCATGAGTGCAGCGGCGCAATGATATTACACAGCGCCTGAAAATAGGTTAACTTCCGTCAATATAACCAATGTGGCAACCTGCTTGCACAGAGAGCGCTGGGACTATTTTCAGGCGCTGCATAATATCATTGCGCCACTGCACCCTGAGCAGTAGGCTAGCTGGAGCCATTTACCTCCAGTCTTTGTGCTAAGCTAGGCTAGCTGGAGCCATATACCTCTAGTCTTTGTGCTAAGCTAGGCTAGCTGGAGCCGTTTACCTCCAGTCTTTGTGCTAAGCTAGGTTAGCTGGAGCCATTTACCTCCAGTCTTTGTGCTAAGCTAGGCTAGCTGGAGCCGTTTACCTCCAGTCTTTGTGCTAAGCTAGGCTAGCTGGAGCCGTTTACCTCTAGTCTTTGTGCTAAGCTAGGCTAGCTGGAGCCATTTACCTCCAGTCTTTGTGCTAAGCTAGGCTAGCTGGAGCCGTTTACCTCCAGTCTTTGTGCTAAGCTAGGCTAGCTGGAGCCGTTTACCTCCAGTCTTTGTGCTAAGCTAGGCTAGCTGGAGCCGTTTACCTCCAGTCTTTGTGCTAAGCTAGGCTAGCTGGAGCCGTTTACCTCCAGTCTTTGTGCTAAGCTAGGCTAGCTGGAGCCGTTTACCTCCAGTCTTTGTGCTAAGCTAGGCTAGCTGGAGCCGTTTACCTCCAGTCTTTGTGCTAAGCTAGGCTAGCTGGAGCCGTTTACCTCCAGTCTTTGTGCTAAGCTAGGCTAGCTGGAGCCGTTTACCTCCAGTCTTTGTGCTAAGCTAGGCTAGCTGGAGCCGTTTACCTCCAGTCTTTTTGCTAAGCTAGGCTAGCTGGAGCCGTTTACCTCCAGTCTTTGTGCTAAGCTAGGCTAGCTGGAGCCATTTACCTCCAGTCTTTGTGCTAAGCTAGGCTAGCTGGAGCCATTTACCTCCAGTCTTTGTGCTAAGTTAGGCTAGCTGGAGCCGTTTACCTCCAGTCTTTGTGCTAAGCTAGGCTAGCTGGAGCCGTTTACCTCCAGTCTTTGTGCTAAGCTAGGCTAGCTGGAGCCGTTTACCTCCAGTCTTTGTGCTAAGCTAGGCTAGCTGGAGCCGTTTACCTCCAGTCTTTGTGCTAAGCTAGGCTAGCTGGAGCCATATACCTCTAGTCTTTGTGCTAAGCTAGGCTAGCTGGAGCCGTTTACCTCCAGTCTTTGTGCTAAGCTAGGTTAGCTGGAGCCATTTACCTCCAGTCTTTGTGCTAAGCTAGGCTAGCTGGAGCCGTTTACCTCCAGTCTTTGTGCTAAGCTAGGCTAGCTGGAGCCGTTTACCTCTAGTCTTTGTGCTAAGCTAGGCTAGCTGGAGCCATTTACCTCCAGTCTTTGTGCTAAGCTAGGCTAGCTGGAGCCGTTTACCTCCAGTCTTTGTGCTAAGCTAGGCTAGCTGGAGCCGTTTACCTCCAGTCTTTGTGCTAAGCTAGGCTAGCTGGAGCCGTTTACCTCCAGTCTTTGTGCTAAGCTAGGCTAGCTGGAGCCGTTTACCTCCAGTCTTTGTGCTAAGCTAGGCTAGCTGGAGCCGTTTACCTCCAGTCTTTGTGCTAAGCTAGGCTAGCTGGAGCCGTTTACCTCCAGTCTTTGTGCTAAGCTAGGCTAGCTGGAGCCGTTAACCTCCAGTCTTTGTGCTAAGCTAGGCTAGCTGGAGCCGTTTACCTCCAGTCTTTGTGCTAAGCTAGGCTAGCTGGAGCCGTTTACCTCCAGTCTTTTTGCTAAGCTAGGCTAGCTGGAGCCGTTTACCTCCAGTCTTTGTGCTAAGCTAGGCTAGCTGGAGCCGTTTACCTCCAGTCTTTGTGCTAAGCTAGGCTAGCTGGAGCCATTTACCTCCAGTCTTTGTGCTAAGTTAGGCTAGCTGGAGCCGTTTACCTCCAGTCTTTGTGCTAAGCTAGGCTAGCTGGAGCCGTTTACCTCCAGTCTTTGTGCTAAGCTAGGCTAGCTGGAGCCGTTTACCTCCAGTCTTTGTGCTAAGCTAGGCTAGCTGGAGCCGTTTACCTCCAGTCTTTGTGCTAAGCTAGGCTAGCTGGAGCCGTTTACCTCCAGTCTTTGTGCTAAGCTAGGCTAGCTGGAGCCGTTTACCTCCAGTCTTTGTGCTAAGCTAGGCTAGCTGGAGCCGTTTACCTCCAGTCTTTGTGCTAAGCTAGGCTAGCTGGAGCCGTTTACCTCCAGTCTTTGTGCTAAGCTAGGCTAGCTGGAGCCGTTTACCTCCAGTCTTTGTGCTAAGCTAGGCTAGCTGGAGCCGTTTACCTCCAGTCTTTGTGCTAAGCTAGGCTAGCTGGAGCCGTTTACCTCCAGTCTTTGTGCTAAGCTAGGCTAGCTGGAGCCGTTTACCTCCAGTCTTTGTGCTAAGCTAGGCTAGCTGGAGCCGTTTACCTCCAGTCTTTGTGCTAAGCTAGGCTAGCTGGAGCCATTTACCTCCAGTCTTTGTGCTAAGCTAGGCTAGCTGGAGCCGTTTACCTCCAGTCTTTGTGCTAAGCTAGGCTAGCTGGAGCCGTTTACCTCCAGTCTTTGTGCTAAGCTAGGCTAGCTGGAGCCGTTTACCTCCAGTCTTTGTGCTAAGCTAGGCTAGCTGGAGCCGTTTACCTCCAGTCTTTGTGCTAAGCTAGGCTAGCTGGAGCCGTTTACCTCCAGTCTTTGTGCTAAGCTAGGCTAGCTGGAGCCGTTTACCTCCAGTCTTTGTGCTAAGCTAGGCTAGCTGGAGCCGTTTACCTCCAGTCTTTGTGTTAAGCTAGGCTAGCTGGAGCCGTTTACCTCCAGTCTTTGTGCTAAGCTAGGCTAGCTGGAGCCGTTTACCTCCAGTCTTTGTGCTAAGCTAGGCTAGCTGGAGCCGTTTACCTCCAGTCTTTGTGCTAAGCTAGGCTAGCTGGAGCCGTTTACTTCCAGTCTTTGTGCTAAGCTAGGCTAGCTGGAGCCGTTTACCTCCAGTCTTTGTGCTAAGCTAGGCTAGCTGGAGCCGTTTACCTCCAGTCTTTGTGCTAAGCTAGGCTAGCTGGAGCCATTTACCTCCAGTCTTTGTGCTAAGCTAGGCTAGCTGGAGCCATTTACCTCCAGTCTTTGTGCTAAGCTAGGCTAGCTGGAGCCATTTACCTCCAGTCTTTGTGCTAAGCTAGGCTAGCTGGAGCCGTTTACCTCCAGTCTTTGTGCTAAGCTAGGCTAGCTGGAGCCGTTTACCTCCAGTCTTTGTGCTAAGCTAGGCTAGCTGGAGCCGTTTACCTCCAGTCTTTGTGCTAAGCTAGGCTAGCTGGAGCCGTTTACCTCCAGTCTTTGTGCTAAGCTAGGCTAGCTGGAGCCGTTTACCTCCAGTCTTTGTGCTAAGCTAGGCTAGCTGGAGCCGTTTACCTCCAGTCTTTGTGCTAAGCTAGGCTAGCTGGAGCCGTTTACCTCCAGTCTTTGTGCTAAGCTAAGCTAGCTGGAGCCGTTTACCTCCAGTCTTTGTGCTAAGCTAGGCTAGCTGGAGCCGTTTACCTCCAGTCTTTGTGCTAAGCTAGGCTAGCTGGAGCCGTTTACCTCCAGTCTTTGTGCTAAGCTAGGCTAGCTGGAGCCGTTTACCTCCAGTCTTTGTGCTAAGCTAGGCTAGCTGGAGCTGTTTACCTCCAGTCTTTGTGCTAAGCTAAGCTAGCGGTGGGTGTGTCAGACAGAGTTATGGCACGGAGATGAGAATGGTGTGTATGGACTTATCTAACTCTGGGGGATATGGTGAATAAGTCCCAAAAAGTCGGCGTGTTCCTTTAACGGAAAGCACAAGGTTGACCTTTATCTCTGAAGGGCAGTCGTGCATCACTGCTCTGGTTCTGAGATTGCCTGTTGGTCTCCTGGTTGTGTTTGGTGTCAGTCGATCGGCCTCTGAGCCCCTGTGCAATCACAGCGTCAGTAATGAGCCATTAACTGAGCAGGTATGGTCGTCCATGTGCGGGAACGCGAAGAGCATTATTATGCCGTCTTGTTCTTATTCAAAGCACTTCCTCTGGGGGAAAGCGGTGCACAAGAAATGAAATAATTACCCCCTTCCAAAAAGAAAATAAATAGCACTCCTTTTAGAGGTGCGTTGGGTTGACCTGAAGGGCGCAGCTCAGTTGGGTTCATTATGGTGACAGAACAGATTGTCTTTATAGAAGAAGTCACAGATTAACCTGCGTGTTTCACCCCTGATGGTAATCACAGCTTTGCCCTCCGAAGGAACAAAATGGATGCCAAATGGAGCAGCAGGAAATTGTGGCTTTCACAAGACATAATAACAATAATAACAATAATCGTAAAGCGGTGCTTTGGCCACTAAGGAAATATAGGTGTAATTTTCTAGAGACCGAAAGCTTTCCATTAGCTTGATCGAATGCTTTAGATATTATGTAGATATTTTGATTTGAACTATTATTAATATTAGTCTCGTGAGTAGTGAGTTCAATTTTCTTAAATATACCATGCTACAAAAGTAGTGTTTCTTATATTGTGTATTTTTGTATTAATAATAATGTTATTATTTGTATTATTATTGATGAACTTTAGAACATTGGCACTGTTATTGAACTAAATTAAATTTACATTGAACTAATTTGAGCTGTATAATAACACTTTTGTCTGCTTATAGCTGAATTAAATTAGTTTCATAATTGAAGAATTTTTAAAACTGATATTTTCCTGTTCATTACTGAGAAGCTGGATTGAATAAAGCGCTAAAGAAACAAATGTAACTTGACTTGAGTTGACTAGTCATATTGATATATAATTGTACAATTGCCAAATTGTGCAAACCTGTATAAATCGAGTATACGGATGCACCGATATTAAATATGGTGGCCGATACAGATAACGATATTTCTTTATATTTGAAAACCTATAACCAATATATTGGTCGATAAATCTAAATCCACTTTTTATGTCCCAAGCACAGAATTATAATGCTCTCATAATAATTTTATGTAGTTTATATGACAGACTTGCGCTGTTGTTTTAACCCAGCGATTGGGTTGTTTTAACCCAGCGAAATGGTTGTTTTAACCCAGCGAATGGGTTGTTTTAACCCAGCGAAATGGTTGTTTCAACCCAGCGTATGGGTTGTTTCAACCCAGCGAAATGTTTGTTTTAACCCAGCAAATGGGTTGTTTTAACCCAGCGAATTTAACCATTTCGCTGGGTTAAAACAACCCAATCGCTGAGTTACAACAACCCAATTGCTGAGTTAAAACATCCCAATCGCTGGGTTAAAGCACCCCATCCGCTGGGTTAAAACACCGCAATCGCTGGGTTAAAACACCCCAATCGCTGGGTTAAAACTCTCCAATCGCTGAGTTAAAACAACCCAATTGCTGGGTTAAAACACCCCAATCGCTGAGTTAAAACAACCCAATTGCTGGGTTAAAACACCCCAATCGCTGAGTCAAAACAACCCAATTGCTGGGTTAAAACACCGCAATCGCTGGGTTAAAACACCGCAATCGCTGGGTTAAAACACCCCAATCGCTGAGTTAAAACAACCCAATTGCTGGGTTAAAACACCCCAATCGCTGAGTTAAAACAACCCAATTGCTGGGTTAAAACACCCCAATCGCTGAGTCAAAACAACCCAATCGCTGGGTTAAAACACCGCAATCGCTGGGTTAAAACAACCCAATCGCTGAGTTACAACAACCCAATTGCTGAGTTAAAACATCCCAATCGCTGGGTTAAAGCACCCCATCCGCTGGGTTAAAACACCGCAATCGCTGGGTTAAAACACCCCAATCGCTGGGTTAAAACTCTCCAATCGCTGAGTTAAAACAACCCAATTGCTGGGTTAAAACACCCCAATCGCTGAGTTAAAACAACCCAATTGCTGGGTTAAAACACCCCAATCGCTGAGTCAAAACAACCCAATTGCTGGGTTAAAACACCGCAATCGCTGGGTTAAAACACCCCAATCGCTGAGTTAAAACAACCCAATTGCTGGGTTAAAACACCCCAATCGCTGAGTTAAAACAACCCAATTGCTGGGTTAAAACACCCCAATCGCTGAGTCAAAACAACCCAATCGCTGGGTTAAAACACCGCAATCGCTGGGTTAAAACACCCCAATCGCTGGGTTAAAACTCTCCAATCGCTGAGTTAAAACAACCCGTTCACTGGGTTAAAACTCCCCAATCGCTGGGTTAAAACTCTCCAATCGCTGGGTTAAAACTCCCCAATCGCTGGATTAAAACTCCCCAATCGCTGGGTTAAAACAACTCATTCGCTGGGTTAAAACTCCCCAATCGCTGGGTTAAAACTCCCCAATCGCTGGGTTAAAACACCCCAATCGCTGGGTTAAAACTCTCCAATCGCTGGGTTAAAACACCCCATCCGCTGGGTTAAAACTCCCCAATCGCTGGGTTAAAACAACTCATTCGCTGGGTTAAAACTCCCCAATCGCTGGGTTAAAACTCCCCAATCGCTGGGTTAAAACTCCCCAATCGCTGGGTTAAAACAACTCATTCGCTGGGTTAAAACTCCCCAATCGCTGGGTTAAAACTCCCCAATCAGTGGGTTAAAACTCCCCAATCGCTGGGTTAAAACAACTCATTCGCTGGGTTAAAACAACTCATTCGCTGGGTTAAAACTCCCCAATCGCTGGGTTAAAACTCCCCAATCGCTGGGTTAAAACTCCCCAATCGCTGGGTTAAAACTCCCCATTCGCTGGGTTAAAACTCCCCAATCGCTGGGTTAAAACAACTCATTCGCTGGGTTAAAACTCTCCAATCGCTGGGTTAAAACTCTCCAATCGCTGGGTTAAAACAACTCATTCGCTGGGTTAAAACAACTCATTCGCTGGGTTAAAACTCCCCAATCGCTGGGTTAAAACTCCCCAATCGCTGGGTTAAAACTCCCCAATCGCTGGGTTAAAACAACTCATTCGCTGGGTTAAAACTCCCCAATCGCTGGGTTAAAACTCCCCAATCGCTGGGTTAAAACTCCCCAATCGCTGGGTTAAAACAACTCATTCGCTGGGTTAAAACAACTCATTCGCTGGGTTAAAACTCCCCAATCGCTGGGTTAAAACTCCCCAATCGCTGGGCTAAAACTCCCCAATCGCTGGGTTAAAACAACTCATTCGCTGGGTTAAAACTCCCCAATCGCTGGGTTAAAACAACTCATTCGCTGGGTTAAAACAACTCATTCGCTGGGTTAAAACTCCCCAATCGCTGGGTTAAAACTCCCCAATCGCTGGGTTAAAACAACTCATTCGCTGGGTTAAAACTCCCCAATCGCTGGGTTAAAACTCCCCAATCGCTGGGTTAAAACTCCCCAATCGCTGGGTTAAAACAACTCATTCGCTGGGTTAAAACTCCCCAATCGCTGGGTTAAAACTCCCCAATCGCTGGGTTAAAACTCCCCAATCGCTGGGTTAAAACTCCCCATTCGCTGGGTTAAAACTCCCCAATCGCTGGGTTAAAACAACTCATTCGCTGGGTTAAAACTCTCCAATCGCTGGGTTAAAACTCTCCAATCGCTGGGTTAAAACAACTCATTCGCTGGGTTAAAACAACTCATTCGCTGGGTTAAAACTCCCCAATCGCTGGGTTAAAACTCCCCAATCGCTGGGCTAAAACTCCCCAATCGCTGGGTTAAAACAACTCATTCGCTGGGTTAAAACTCCCCAATCGCTGGGTTAAAACTCCCCAATCGCTGGGTTAAAACAACTCATTCGCTGGGTTAAAACAACTCATTCGCTGGGTTAAAACTCCCCAATCGCTGGGTTAAAACTCCCCAATCGCTGGGCTAAAACTCCCCAATCGCTGGGTTAAAACTCCCCAATCGCTGGGTTAAAACTCCCCAATCGCTGGGTTAAAACAACTCATTCGCTGGGTTAAAACAACTCATTCGCTGGGTTAAAACTCCCCAATCGCTGGGTTAAAACAACTCATTCGCTGGGTTAAAACTCCCCAATCGCTGGGTTAAAACTCTCCAATCGCTGAGTTAAAACAACCCAATTGCTGGGTTAAAACACCCCAATCGCTGAGTTAAAACAACCCAATTGCTGGGTTAAAACACCCCAATCGCTGAGTCAAAACAACCCAATTGCTGGGTTAAAACACCGCAATCGCTGGGTTAAAACACCCCAATCGCTGAGTTAAAACAACCCAATTGCTGGGTTAAAACACCCCAATCGCTGAGTTAAAACAACCCAATTGCTGGGTTAAAACACCCCAATCGCTGAGTCAAAACAACCCAATCGCTGGGTTAAAACACCGCAATCGCTGGGTTAAAACACCCCAATCGCTGGGTTAAAACTCTCCAATCGCTGAGTTAAAACAACCCGTTCACTGGGTTAAAACTCCCCAATCGCTGGGTTAAAACTCTCCAATCGCTGGGTTAAAACTCCCCAATCGCTGGATTAAAACTCCCCAATCGCTGGGTTAAAACAACTCATTCGCTGGGTTAAAACTCCCCAATCGCTGGGTTAAAACTCCCCAATCGCTGGGTTAAAACACCCCAATCGCTGGGTTAAAACTCTCCAATCGCTGGGTTAAAACACCCCATCCGCTGGGTTAAAACTCCCCAATCGCTGGGTTAAAACAACTCATTCGCTGGGTTAAAACTCCCCAATCGCTGGGTTAAAACTCCCCAATCGCTGGGTTAAAACTCCCCAATCGCTGGGTTAAAACAACTCATTCGCTGGGTTAAAACTCCCCAATCGCTGGGTTAAAACTCCCCAATCAGTGGGTTAAAACTCCCCAATCGCTGGGTTAAAACAACTCATTCGCTGGGTTAAAACAACTCATTCGCTGGGTTAAAACTCCCCAATCGCTGGGTTAAAACTCCCCAATCGCTGGGTTAAAACTCCCCAATCGCTGGGTTAAAACTCCCCATTCGCTGGGTTAAAACTCCCCAATCGCTGGGTTAAAACAACTCATTCGCTGGGTTAAAACTCTCCAATCGCTGGGTTAAAACTCTCCAATCGCTGGGTTAAAACAACTCATTCGCTGGGTTAAAACAACTCATTCGCTGGGTTAAAACTCCCCAATCGCTGGGTTAAAACTCCCCAATCGCTGGGTTAAAACTCCCCAATCGCTGGGTTAAAACAACTCATTCGCTGGGTTAAAACTCCCCAATCGCTGGGTTAAAACTCCCCAATCGCTGGGTTAAAACTCCCCAATCGCTGGGTTAAAACAACTCATTCGCTGGGTTAAAACAACTCATTCGCTGGGTTAAAACTCCCCAATCGCTGGGTTAAAACTCCCCAATCGCTGGGCTAAAACTCCCCAATCGCTGGGTTAAAACAACTCATTCGCTGGGTTAAAACTCCCCAATCGCTGGGTTAAAACAACTCATTCGCTGGGTTAAAACAACTCATTCGCTGGGTTAAAACTCCCCAATCGCTGGGTTAAAACTCCCCAATCGCTGGGTTAAAACAACTCATTCGCTGGGTTAAAACTCCCCAATCGCTGGGTTAAAACTCCCCAATCGCTGGGTTAAAACTCCCCAATCGCTGGGTTAAAACAACTCATTCGCTGGGTTAAAACTCCCCAATCGCTGGGTTAAAACTCCCCAATCGCTGGGTTAAAACTCCCCAATCGCTGGGTTAAAACTCCCCATTCGCTGGGTTAAAACTCCCCAATCGCTGGGTTAAAACAACTCATTCGCTGGGTTAAAACTCTCCAATCGCTGGGTTAAAACTCTCCAATCGCTGGGTTAAAACAACTCATTCGCTGGGTTAAAACAACTCATTCGCTGGGTTAAAACTCCCCAATCGCTGGGTTAAAACTCCCCAATCGCTGGGCTAAAACTCCCCAATCGCTGGGTTAAAACAACTCATTCGCTGGGTTAAAACTCCCCAATCGCTGGGTTAAAACTCCCCAATCGCTGGGTTAAAACAACTCATTCGCTGGGTTAAAACAACTCATTCGCTGGGTTAAAACTCCCCAATCGCTGGGTTAAAACTCCCCAATCGCTGGGCTAAAACTCCCCAATCGCTGGGTTAAAACTCCCCAATCGCTGGGTTAAAACTCCCCAATCGCTGGGTTAAAACAACTCATTCGCTGGGTTAAAACAACTCATTCGCTGGGTTAAAACTCCCCAATCGCTGGGTTAAAACAACTCATTCGCTGGGTTAAAACTCCCCAATCGCTGGGTTAAAACAACTCATTCGCTGGGTTAAAACTCCCCAATCGCTGGGTTAAAACTCCCCAATCGCTGGGCTAAAACTCCCCAATCGCTGGGTTAAAACAACTCATTCGCTGGGTTAAAACTCCCCAATCGCTGGGTTAAAACAACTCATTCGCTGGGTTAAAACAACTCATTCGCTGGGTTAAAACTCCCCAATCGCTGGGTTAAAACTCCCCAATCGCTGGGTTAAAACAACTCATTCGCTGGGTTAAAACTCCCCAATCGCTGGGTTAAAACTCCCCAATCGCTGGGTTAAAACTCCCCAATCGCTGGGTTAAAACAACTCATTCGCTGGGTTAAAACTCCCCAATCGCTGGGTTAAAACTCCCCAATCGCTGGGTTAAAACTCCCCAATCGCTGGGTTAAAACTCCCCATTCGCTGGGTTAAAACTCCCCAATCGCTGGGTTAAAACAACTCATTCGCTGGGTTAAAACTCTCCAATCGCTGGGTTAAAACTCTCCAATCGCTGGGTTAAAACAACTCATTCGCTGGGTTAAAACAACTCATTCGCTGGGTTAAAACTCCCCAATCGCTGGGTTAAAACTCCCCAATCGCTGGGCTAAAACTCCCCAATCGCTGGGTTAAAACAACTCATTCGCTGGGTTAAAACTCCCCAATCGCTGGGTTAAAACTCCCCAATCGCTGGGTTAAAACAACTCATTCGCTGGGTTAAAACAACTCATTCGCTGGGTTAAAACTCCCCAATCGCTGGGTTAAAACTCCCCAATCGCTGGGCTAAAACTCCCCAATCGCTGGGTTAAAACTCCCCAATCGCTGGGTTAAAACAACTCATTCGCTGGGTTAAAACAACTCATTCGCTGGGTTAAAACTCCCCAATCGCTGGGTTAAAACAACTCATTCGCTGGGTTAAAACTCCCCAATCGCTGGGTTAAAACAACTCATTCGCTGGGTTAAAACTCCCCAATCGCTGGGCTAAAACTCCCCAATCGCTGGGTTAAAACTCCCCAATCGCTGGGTTAAAACTCCCCAATCGCTGGGTTAAAACACCCCAATCGCTGGGTTAAAACAACTCATTCGCTGGGTTAAAACTCCCCAATCGCTGGGTTAAAACTCCCCAATCGCTGGGTTAAAACTCCCCAATCGCTGGGTTAAAACTCCCCAATCGCTGGGTTAAAACACCCCATCCGCTGGGTTAAAACTCCCCAATCGCTGGGTTAAAACTCCCCAATCGCTGGGTTAAAACAACTCATTCGCTGGGTTAAAACTCCCCAATCGCTGGGTTAAAACAACTCATTCGCTGGGTTAAAACTCCCCAATCGCTGGGTTAAAACACCCCAATCGCTGGGTTAAAACAACACAATTTCCGGGTTTGTCCATTTTCAACCCAACTTAGATTGTTTTTAACCCAGCATCTTTTAGAGTATATTTACAAATCAGAAAAGATCGTCTGAAGTGATTCAAGTTGAAATTGAATAGCAAAAAGTTCAAAAGAAATGGAAAACAGATCTCACACACTCACACTCATACATATCTTCAGGATTCTGTTGCGGATGATAATGCTTTTCCTCTCATCTAATATTCATTCTGTCTCTTTGAAGAAGCGTTTGCTCGTCCCTCAAACAGAAGCTTCGTAATGCTGCATTTTCTGCTCTGATCGCCGAGCCGCTCTTCTCCATTACCAACAGACGGCTTGTGTTTGCTTCTCATTAGCGTGAGGAGGATTCGGACATTATTAACACACATTTGTGAACACAAAGTATCCCCTCAGGATCCAGTTTAACCCTGTAAAGCCTGATGGTCTTTTTTAATGGATCAGTTTATTAAACCTTCAGACAAACGAGTTAGCATGCATGTTTTATGTGTTGTATCATATTTGATGCATCAGCCTTTTATGGCTCATATAGTCTGATATAGTGAAAATATGAAGGA
>NC_137113.1:46952859-46962859 GCF_949357685.1 Gobio gobio | reverse complement strand
GTTCTGCTGCTCTGATTAGCTGTCAGTTTGCTCTGGGCTAGTTTATGGGTCGGATGGTGTAATGGTTTTGTTCTGAGCTGTTCTTCTCTCTCTGCTGGAACAATGTGAGCCTCAGAGCTCTGGCAGGAACTCTTGTGTTTCTCGAGTGCTTGTTGACTGAGGTGTGTGTGTGTGTGTGCGCGTGTGTGTGTGTGCGTGTGTGTGCGTGTGTGTGTGTGTGTGTGTGTGTGTGGAGGTCTGGGGGTTCAGTGGATGTGATCTCCAGCTCATGGACTCACTGAAGCCGTTTTAAAGTCACAGTGTTGATTTCCTCCATATTTCATTTTTTCTCTCCTCTTTCCCTTTTCCTTCGTTCCTTCCTTACTTTATTCGCCATCTTATTATTATTCCCTTTTCTCTTCTTCTTCCTGTTAACTCCCATCCATCCATCCATCCATCCATCCATCCATCCATCCATCCATCCATCCATCCATCCATCCATCCATCCATCCATCCATCCATCCATCCATCCATATTTTTTATCTTCATGTTTCTCTCTGTCATTCCTTCCTTCATCCTCTTCTCCATTTTCCTGTTCATTTCCTCCCCTTCATTTGTTCCCTTTCTTCTTTTTATCTTTCCTTGTTCCACTTTTTCTTTCTCACACCTCCTTTCTTCCTTCCTTCCTTGCTTCCTTCCTTGCTTCCTTCCTTCCTTCCTTCCTTCCTTCCTTCATTATCTTCCCTTTTCTCATCCATCCATCCATCCTCCCTCGCATTTTCCTCTTCCAATTCCATCCATCCATCCATCCTGCCTCCTTTTTCTTCTTCCTATTAATTTCCTTTACTTTATCTTTGAGATTTCCTTCCTTCCTTCGTTATCTTTCCATCCATCCATCCATCCATCCATCCATCCATCCATCCATCCATCCATCCATCCATCCATCCATCCATCCATCCATCCATCCATCCATCCATCCATCCATCCATCCATCCATCCATCCATCCATCCATCCATCCATCCATCCATCCATCCATCCATCCATCCATCCATCCATCCATCCATCCATCCTTCCTTCCTTCCTTCCTTCCTTCCTTCCTTCCTTCCTTCCTTCATCCCCATGTTGATTTGATCTCATCTACAGTCAGAAGGTGAAGTTTGAATGATAAGTGGCAGGTGTGTGTGTGTGTGTGTGTGAACTGAAGGAATGACACATGCTGTATCTCATTAGCCGTGTGTTAACCTGCCCTTATCTTTCCTCATTAGCGTCTCAGAGGCAGTTTTCTCTCGTCTGCCCCACGGGTCTCATAATAATGCAAATTACAGTATTATTGTTTCGCTTGATTTGCGCCGCGTGCTGGTCTGGACGCTGCTCAGTTTCTGCGTTTTATAGCTGTCAGAGCAACTCTCCACTTTTAATCGCTCTCCCAAAATACACACTGCTCGTTTGACATCTCTCTTATGCCATATGACGGATCTTAGACATTATTTTTATTTTTAATCCATAAGGCCAGAGACAAAAGAAACTTTTTGTCTGAAAATGACCACCCAGAGACTGAGCACAACACCGTAAACACACCACACACACATCACATTTAGAGGATTACACTTGAGTTGTGTTCTCCCTAAAGAAATCAAATAAATGATGCTTACACACACACACACACATACACACACACACACCCTTCCTCCCTTCCTTCACCATCTTTTTAGTATTCCCTCTTTCCATCCATCCATCCATTTCCTTTACTTCATCTTTGACATCCTCTTCCCTCCATCCTTCTTTCTTTCCTTCGTTATCTTCCCTTTTTCTTCTTCTTTTCCATCCATCCTTCAAACCATCCATCATCGCTTTTTCCTCTCCATCCATCCATCATCCATCCATCCATCTACTTTACTTCATCTTTGAGATCCTCTTCCCTCCTTCCTTCATTCGTCATCCTCCTTTTTGCTCTTCCATCCATCCATCCATCCATCCATCCATCCATCCATCCATCCATCCATCCATCCATCCTCGCTTTTTCCTCTTCCTATTCATTTCCTTTACCTGATATCTAATGAATAAGGATGAGATAACACCTGAGATAACGAAATAACACAATAGCCCGCATAATGAGCTGCATAATGAGCTGCATAATGAGCTGCATAATGAGCTGCATTATGAATGAGCTTCAGGTACTAATGTGACTGAGAGAAGCAGGACAAAGGACATTAAATTGTACTTATCTAGTAAATGCATCTTGATTTAAGAATGTTTAAATATTTAGACTAGAAACAAGACAAAAATTACTAAGAGCATTTTTTCTAAATTTTTTGTACCATTTTTTGTTTGTTTTTGAAAGTAGTCTCATGCAAAAAAATAAATAATAATAATAAAAATTAAGATACAATTTATACACAACGAATCCATTCATCCATCCCAATCCATCCATCCCAATCCATCCATCCATCCATCCCAATCCATCCATCCATCCATCCATCCATCCATCCATCCATCCATCCATCCATCCATCCATCCATCCATCCATCCATCCATCCATCCATCCATCCATCCATCCATCCATCCATCCATCCATCCATCCATCCATCCATCCATCCATCCATCCATCCATCCATCCATCCATCCATCCATCCATCCATCCATCCATCCATCCATCCATCCATCCATCCATCCATCCATCCATCCATCCATCCATCCATCCATCCATCCATCCATCCATCCATCCATCCATCCATCCAATTTCCTCTTCCTATTCATGTCCTTTACTTAATCTTTGAGATCCTCTTCCCTCTTTCCTTCCTTTGTCGTAAAAATTTTTTCTTCTTCTTTTTCATCCATCCTTTAAGAATTAAACTTAAATTGTATTTTCATTGTCATATTTTAAAACTGTATGACAATAAATGACACACACACACACACACACACACACACACACACACACACACACACACACACACACACACACACACACACACACACACACACACACACACACACACACACACACACACACACACACACAGTTACACACACAGTTTCACGCCCAGTAAAATAAAAGGATTAATGGTTGATACATTTTCTTAATTTATTACTCCAAAATCGAGCTTGTTTACAGAGAGAACTGTTCTTTTTGTTATTGTTAATATGCATCCCAATCTCTGACGGGAATGAATGATCCTGATTGTAGAGTCTGCTGTTTCACTCCTGCTCACAGATGTGCAATTAAAATGCTTTCATCCGACTGCATCAAAGAGAGAACACAACATCTTCAAATAGCAGCCCTTGAGTCCTCATCTTGATAGTCTGCATAACTTCACTGCTCGCAGACACTTCATCTCAATGCTCATACATATTCTTTCTGTAATGGGGCCTATGGTTTCTGTGACTCTCAGAAAAAAGGTACAAAAGCTGTCACAGGGGAGGTCCCCTTTCAAAAGGTACACCGTTGTACCTAAAGATTGCGTATTAGAACCTTTTTAAGAGGTACTATCCCAGTGACCGCTTTTGTGCCATTTTCTAAGAGGGCAGACAGAAAAACACAGACAGAATCGCAGAATCCAGTCATAAAAATAATATTTTTAAAAATTATAAATACTTTTTGATTACTAAAGTTTTATTTAACCGTTAAAATGTAATGCAGAAAATTAAAACAGGAAAAAAAACTGAATTAAGGCAAAAAACTGAAATAAAGTGAAATTTGGGAGAAAAAAAAATTGATTTCATAGGCCCATTTTTTTGTTGTACTGTTCAAATTAAATCTAAAACTTATTAAATGAGAGAGAAAAAAAACAGCAGCATCTTTTATTATAAAAGATAAAGCAGATGTTTTAAGGCCGTACTGTAATGACTCTGAGTGGCCACTGTAGATTGCCATTCTCTCCTTCTAGACATTGATCCGTCTCCGATTAGGATCTTTGTGTGAGGTGGAGAATCGCTTCAGTCCGTGTCTCAGTGTCTTCGGTGTTGTGATATCTTTATCTAACCCTGTCTAGCATCTGTCCAGCTCAATAAATCACAATAACAACCACACACTGGATAGAAGAGACAGGAGCAGAAGCTTTCGGCTGCTACACCTTTTAGGTCACATACTACATTTCCTCATCCATCCCAATCCATCCATCCATCCCAATCCATCCCAATCCATCCCAATCGATCCATCCATCCCCATCCATCCCAATCCATCCCAATCCATCCCAATCCATCCATCCATCCCCATCCATCCCAATCCATCCCAATCCATCCCAATCCATCAATCCATCCCAATCCATCCCAATCCATCCATCCATCCCCATCCATCCCAATCCATCCCAATCCATCCCAATCCATCCATCCATCCCAATCCATCCCAATCCATCAATCCATCCCAATCCATCCCAATCCATCCATCCATCCCCATCCATCCCAATCCATCCCAATCCATCCCAATCCATCCATCCATCCCAATCCATCCCAATCCATCCCCATCCATCCCAATCCATCCCAATCCATCCCAATCCATCCATCCATCCATCCCAATCCATCCCAATCCATCCCAATCCATCCATCCATCCATCCATCCCAATCCATCCATCCATCCCAATCCATCCCAATCCATCCATCCATCCATTCCAATCCATCCCAATCCATCCATCCATCCCAATCCATCCCAATCCATCCATCCATATCCATCCCAATCCATCCCAATCCATCCATCCATATCCATCCCAATCCATCCCAATCCATCCATCCCAATCCATCCCAATCCATCCATCCATCCATCCATCCCCATCCATCCCCATCCATCCCCATCCATCCCAATCCATCCCAATCCATCCATCCATCCATCCCCATCCATCCCCATCCATCCATCCCAATCCATCCCAATCCATCCATCCCAATCCATCCCAATCCATCCCAATTCATCCATCCATCCCAATGCATCCCAATCCATCCATCCATCCCAATCCATCCCAATCCATCCATCCATCCCAATCCATCCATCCATCCCAATCCATCCCAATCCATCCCAATCCATCCATCCATCCCAATCCATCCCAATCCATCCATCCATCCAATTTTTCTGAATTTATCGTGTGCATTTCACAGCACTGAGCTTGAATTTTTAATATGCTTGTGCGCAAGACTTCCTTTCAGTTTTACTTCTTTTTGTTTTAGTCAGAGTTTGGTAATTTATCAGAGGCATTGAACACTTCAGAAAGGAGCTAATCTATAATTAATGAACGGAGCGCTGGGAAAACGCTCAGTCGTCAGTCATTATGCCATAAACTGTGTTCGGAAATGCCACAGAGTGACGCTCGGCCTTAAAGGGTAATGAAGATTTGTCATTTCCCCCCTAATATAATATAATATGTCCTTTTCCATGCCTGGATCACAGTTTTGAGGTGTCTCCCATGTCCCAGACGGGACATTCTCAGTCATAGACCCCATTTATTCCTGGTGTTAACATCCATTTCAGGTGATCTGACCGCTAGTGCAGGGCACATTTTGAGCTGTCCAAAACGCTTTGTGATCCAGTCACTCAAACCATTTTTGGAAGTGGTCCGGAATGTCAGTGTGTTTGTAGTGTATTTTGGACACCTACAGAGGAACCTCCTTTTATTAAAACGCTTCGTTTTCTATTAAAGCTACACTGTGTGATATTTTCCCCCATCTAGTGGTGAAAAGGTATATGACCATCCAGTGAATTTTAGTTTCTGTTCCTCTCAATTCCGATTTCGTTTTAACTCCTACGGTGGCTGATTTAGTCCAAGATTAACATGGCTTCCAGTTCGACCTCGTCCACATTCGACACGGTGCCATCGAGTGTTAAAACGCCAAAGGCGAAGCTTGAATTTACGGGTATGTCCCTCTTTGGCTAATGTACTTTCAAGATGGAGGGGCAACATGGCGACCCGCATTCGAACCCTCACCCGTATGTGTTTACAATGGCATATTATAAACTTACGAGAATACTTTATAACTTGAAAGAAGTAAATATACATTAAAGAGCACATATATTTTTGGAAGAACTAAGTGTTTTTAGCTAATAATAAACTAAAAAAGTTACACAGTGTAGCTTTAAAGCTGCATATAACAAGCAAAAGTTTAATCAAGATTAGGGCTGTCACTAACGATTATTTTGGTAATTGACTAATCTGTCGATTATTTTAATGATGAATCGAGTATTGTTGTGAACAATAGCCTTTAAAATGACTTAAAATACTTAAAATAACAATTAGGCAATAAGGATTGGTTCAAAGAAAGTATAAAAAGCTAGTAATCATATGGTTTTATTGAACACTGCTAAAATACATTGGGCCCTATCATACACCCGGCACAATGTGACACCAAGAACAACGCTAGTTTCAGCCGGACGCAGTTCTCATGTTCACGTCCAGCGTCTCGTTGTTTAAATATCAAATGCGGTGCACTACACACACACACACACTCTGCTTATTACACACACAGGGATGCGCAGCAGCGCACACACATTTAAATATTAAAAATAAAAGGATTCTTCTCTGGAGAAGCGTTCAGTCTCTCCTCATGTCAATAGCGAATCCGCCATGGTGCAGCACAACTGGCTTTTAAAGGGAAAGGGAGATGAGACTCTGATTGGTTTATTGCACGTTACGCCCAAAACACACCCATGTCTCAGTTAGAGACGAGGGACGACCCTCTTGGACCATGCGCCAGCGCACAGACCGTTTTTTTTTTCCCTTTTGTCATTTAAACTAGCAAAAGTGGATTCAGAAATGCCCTAAGAGCACCTGCGTTGTGAGCATCAGATCATGAGCTCAGATCGGTGAAATAGGGCCCGTAATATCTTATTACATTTTTCTTCCCAAGTAAATACGTTTTTATTTAAAGGGGTGGTTGATTATTTGTCTTTTTTAAATTTAGTTAGTGTGTAATGTTGCTGTTTGAGCATAAACAACATCTGTAAAGTTGTTGACGCAACTGGCTTTTAAAGGGAAAGGGAGATGAAACTCTGATTGGTTTATTACGCCCAAAACACACCCACTAATTAAGAGACGAGGGACAAGCCTTTTGGACCATGCGCCTGAAGCGCCGATTGTATTTTTCCGTCTTTAAACTAGCAAAAGTGGATTCAGACACGCCCTAAGAGCACCTGCGCCATGAGCTCAGAACGTTAAAATAGTGCTCATAGTGTAATATACATAATATTAACAATCAATCTACACTTTATACAACAAATGCTGGCTTTTTTCCACCCAAATTTGGATCAAATATGGACAAACCCAGCCAGCGGTTTGGATTTTCCACATTTGACCCAAAATTGGGTTATAGGCAATTGACCCATTGACAATAATAACTCAATAATAAACTCCGTTATTATGACAAATTATTACGGATGGAAACAATTGATCAAATGATGCATTTTGTTATACAGTGTAGTTTTTCTTTAGTACAATGGCAATATGAAAATTATTGATTTAATTTTGGGAACAACATGTTGCTTTTATTACACTCTAAAAAGTGCTGGGTTAAAAACAACCCAAGTTGGGTTGAAAATGGACTAACCTGGCGATTAGGTTGTTTTAAGCAAACATTTAATCCAACTGCTGGGTTAAAACAACCCAATCGCTGGGTCAGTCCATTTTCAACCCAACTTGGGTTGTTTTAAACCCAGCATTTTTTAGAGTGTGTGTAATGCTTACCATATTTTCCAGGTTTTTTATCATCTGAAACATGTTGCGACTTGTATTGCGAAGTGACTGATAATGCAATTAATGTTGATCACGAAACACACACACACACACACACACACACACACACACACACACACACACACACACACACACACACACACACACACACACACACACACACACACACACACACACACACACACACACACACACACACACACACACACACACACACACACACACACACATTTGTATTTGTGTCGAATGAGAGGTACGTGAGCTTATTAATCTAGCGCATTTCCCACAAACCAATAGTTTCAGTTTGCTTGTGTTCATAATAAATTATATTCATAATGAATGCCACCATAATTTATGTTTGTTTATTTACATTTTCATTCCTCTTCTGAATATCGTTACATTTTAAAAGATTTATTGTGGAGTGACTAAAACTAAAATAGATGTGTATTTGTAAACATTTAGTTTTATTCACTGGAGTTTGCATGATTTATAAAATAAGTCACTGATGTTAATAAGGCCACTTATCATATTTGGGGTCTTTGTCATTTAAATGGACGGCTAATGTTTTCCCATGTGGCTTGACTATAATAGGGGTTTTTATTATAACTCGGGTTCAATTTATTATTCATAGAATATAAAGGGAAATCAAGAAGTTCAGTGGCATGAATCAGATTTCTTTCTCGGCCGTTCTTGAGTAACTTGAGAATGAATTATTACACACCAGATACCATCAAAGGATGTGATGGCTCTATAGGGCTCTAACACAGTTCTGCATTGGTCTCAGGGTAAGAGATGATGGCGATCGCCTCGGGTTCGTGAGGACGGCGTGTCTCCGTCAGCACAATGGCGCTGGAGAATCACTAAAGGCAGCTCATCTTTGCAGCTTGTCTTTATAATTGTCTACAGGGCAAACCTGGAGCTTTCAGAGACGTCCAACTCAACCTCAAAGTGTAGTTGGAGCCCAGAAGAGCTTGTGGAAAATGGATAAAGTGCTTGTGTGTAACAGCTGAAGGTCTTTGAAGTGTTGTCCAATTTCAAAGCAATTTCTGGGAGACGGGCTTCATGCTGTCGTGTGCATGAGCCCGTTTGATGGAGATACACATCACAATGTGTCTGATGGAAGAGTGCGAAGGCTATTTTAAATCAAATTAATTACAGGATGTGCTGAATGTCTACATTTGCGGAGAAAAACCCACACATTGTTTAGAAGCTATTAGGAACAGTTTTATTTTAGTATTGTTATAGTATTTATAATATGTATTTTCAGTTTTCATTTGAATTTGAGCTTGTTTTATTCATTTTGGTAAATGCGTTTGTCGTTTTAGTTTTTTACAGAAATTCTTTCAGTAATTTTAGTACTTAAACAAACTTATTTATAGGCGAAATTTCTGAGTTTTTTTTTAAATCTAATATTAGTACTTTAACTCACAATTGCGTGTTATAAAGTCAGAATTGTGACATAAAAAGTCGTAATTACCTTTTTAATTCTGAGTCTTCTGCTGCTAACATCTTGGTGCCAGATACCACAGCACACCTTCAGGGGTCTAGAGGAGGCGATGCCTCGACGTTTCAGTAAAAGGGGGACCAACACAATATTAGGACGGGTGGTCATAATTGTATGCTTGATCGGTGTATATACACTCACCTAAAGGATTATTAGGAACACCTGTTCAATTTCTCATTAATGCAATTATCTAATCAACCAATCACATGGCAGTTGCTTCAATGCATTTAGGGGTGTGGTCCTGGTCAAGACAATCTCCTGAACTCCAAACTGAATGTCGGAATGGGAAAGAAAGTGATTTAAAGGATTAGTTCACTTTTAAATAAACTTTTGCTGATAATTTACTCACCCCCATGTCATCCAAGATGTCCATGTCTTTCTTTCTGCAGTTGAAAAGAAATTAAGGTTTTGGATGAAAACAGTCCAGGGGTTTTTCTCCATATAATGGACTTCAATGGGCTCCAAACGGTTCAAATGACAGTTTCAGTGCAGCTTCAAAGGGCTTTAAACGACACCAGATGATGAATAAGGGTCTTATCTAGACAAACCATCAGTTTCTGTGAGAAACCCAGCAGTATTTATGCTATTATTTTAGCTCTTATCAGACGAACGTGATCATCTCTGAGCTCCGCCATAACTTCCGGAGAGTGAGGTCAAATTAGATTGTGGTTATAGATGTATACGTAGATGCCTCATTAGCGCCTGCACGGCTCAGTAGAAGGAGGAATCTACTATCGATACATCTATAACCACAATCTAATTTGACCTCACTCTCCGGAAGTTATGGCGGAGCTCAGAGATGATCACGTTCGTCTGATAAGAGGTAAAATAATAGCATAAATACTG
>NC_137113.1:46920359-46942859 GCF_949357685.1 Gobio gobio | reverse complement strand
TTAACATTAACACAGTCGGTTATGTCTGAAGTGAAAGTAAAATCGCAATCGTGTCTGTATATTAGATGCGTGCAGGTCTTAAATTGACTTAAAGGGACAGTTCACATATAAAATTGTCATTATTTACTCACACTAATATTGTTCCAAACCTGTATTCATTTCTCGATGACAGAATTTTCATTTTTGAGTGAAATATCCCTTTAATGTTAATACAACAACAAAAGACAAAGAGAAAATCACTCACTGCTCTTGACTGAAAAACTAATACAGTAGCTTTAATAAGAATCAGTGTATATTTTATAGTGAAGTCTATGTAGTGTTTTATTTTTACATTGATTCATTCATTCAATTTTATGCTTAAATGCTGCTGTACAACTCTGAGCTGCCAGTGTAAATCTTTATATACATTTATTTTATATTATCCAATATACTAGGAATGTGTACAAGTTTTTTTTTTTTTAAAGTAAAGTTAAGTTTAAGTAAGGTTTTTCTATTCTTTTAAGTAAAATAAAGAGAGTATTGCAATAAAAAAATAGTCATTTTTCTCTTTAACCTCTTGCTGTTCCTGTCGCCTAAGAATAGAATAACAAAAAATGTATGTGACAAGCCATCAGAACCGAACCCAACCGAAAACTGTGGTTTGTATTGAACCGTGGACTAACTGTATTGTTGCATCCCTAGTATTTATGATATTATTTTACCTCTTAACAGATGAACGTGATCATCTCTGAGCTCCGCCATAACTTCCGTTAAGTGAGGTCAAAATACGAGTGTGGTCATAGATGTATACGTAGATGCCTCATTAGCGCCTGCACGGATCAGTAGAATGAGGCATCTACTATCGATACATCTATAACAACAATCTAATTTGACCTTACTTGCTGGAAGTTATGGCGGAGCTCAGAGATGATCACGTTTGTCTGAAAAGAGGTAAAATATTAGCATAAATACTGCTGGGTTTCTCACAGAAACTGATGGTTTGGCTAGATAAGACCCTTAATCATCGTTTAAAGCCATTTGAAGCTGCACTGAAACTGTCATTTGAACCGTTTGGAGCCCATTTAAGTCCATTATATGGAGAAAAACCCTGGAATGTTTTCATCCAAAACCTTCATTTCTTTTCGACTGCAGAAAGAAAGACATGGACATCTTGGATGACATGGGGGTGAGTAAATTATCAGCAAAAGTTTATTTAAAAGTGAACTAATCCTTTAATCTGCTAAACACTTTTGCCATTTTTCTGGTGAAGTTGGAGAGCAGAGCGGTGTGTGAAAGTGGAAATTTCCACAGATGCATATTCATGCGCACAACACACACTCATGTAGGCACAGACTCCCTGCTGTGGACGCTTCTCTTATCTCATTTGTACAGTGTTGCCGGTCCAGCTGTAGTCCATCTGTCTGGAGACACTGATAAACACTGGACAGCGGCTCATCCGTCTCTCAGCTGAGATCGCTCTATCTGGACCGTCCCATGAGGGTTAGCGTCCTCGTGGGACAACGCCAACTCACACTTAAATCATAACGATGTTTGGATTGCATAAATAAAAATGTTGTTGCGTACGTGCCAAGTTTATGGTTCACTTTGGGGTTTTACTGAGCATCTTATCCCATTGAGCATCAAGGCCGTAACCACCATCAACATTGAGGGGGTCAAATCCACCCCAATAATTAGAAATGGCTAAATACCCGCCCCAATATTCTTGCACTTCTCTCCTGCACTCCATTACGCAGCGCTCTGTATGTTAGGATGACCAGTGTTGGGCACGTTACTTTAAAAGAGTAATTATAGTTACTAGTTACTTCTTACAAATAGTAACTGAGTTACATCATTATAAAAGTAACTAATTACCAGGGATAGTAACTACTGTGTTACTTTTTTTCAAATGTTCAAATATGTCAAATAACTTGGATGCCCCCAATATTAAATATGTTAAATGAATGAATTGGACGCTAAATTGAATAAATTATTATTATAAAACATTGTACATTAATGTACACTATTGTAATGTTGCTGTGGGACAATGTGAGAGACATTCAATACATTATTGTAAATATTATCAGTAGACCTACTATAGTGTAAATATTGTGTAAATATTATCAGTAGGCCTAATATAGTGTAAATATTATCAGTAGACTTACTATAGTGTAAATATTGTGTAAATATTATCAGTAGACCTACTATAGTGTAAATATTATCAGTAGACCTACTATAGTGTAAATATTGTGTAAATATTATCAGTAGACCTACTATAGTGTAAATATTTGTACTTCTATAGTGTAAATATTATCAGTTGACCTACTATAGTGTAAATATTTGACCTACAATATTGTAAATATTGTGTAAATATTATCAGTTGACCTACTATAGTGTACATATTGTGTAAATATTATAAGTAGACCTACTATAGTGTAAATATTGTGTAAATATTATCAATTGACCTACTATAGTGTAAATATTGTGTAAATATTATCAGTTGACCTACTATAGTGTAAATATTGTGTAAATATTATCAATTGACCTACTATAGTGTAAATATTGTGTAAATATTATCAGTTGACCTACTATAGTGTAAATATTGTGTAAATATTATCAGTTGACCTACTATAGTGTAAATATTGTGTAAATATTATCAGTAGACCTACTATAGTGTAAATATTTGACCTACTATTGTGTAAATATTGTGTAAATGTTATCAGTTGACCTACTATAGTGTAAATATAGTGTCAATATTATCAGTAGACCTACTATAGTGTAAATATAGTGTCAATATTATCAGTTGACCTACTATAGTGTAAATATTTGTACTACTATAGTGTAAATATTATCAGTAGACCTACTATAGTGTAAATATTGTGTAAATATTATCAGTTGACCTACTATAGTGTAAATATTGTGTAAATATTATCAGTAGGCCTACTATAGTGTAAATATTATCAGTTGACCTACTATTGTGTAAATATTATCAGTTGACCTACTATAGGGTAAATATTGTGTAAATATTATCAGTAGGCCTAGTGTAAATATTTGACCTACTATAGTGTAAATATTGTGTAAATATTATCAGTAGACCTATTATAGTGTAAATATTGTGTAAATATTATCAGTAGGCCTACTATAGTGTAAATATTATCAGTTGACCTACTATAGTGTAAATATTGTGCAAATATTATCAGTAGACCTACTATAGTGTAAATATTGTGTAAATATTATCAGTAGGCCTACTATAGTGTAAATATTGTGTAAATATTATCAGTTGACCTACTATAGTGTAAATATTATCAGTTGACCTACTATAGTGTAAATATTGTGTAAATATTATCAGTAGGCCTACTATAGTGTAAATATTATCAGTTGACCTACTATAGTGTAAATATTGTGTAAATATTATCAGTAGGCCTACTATAGTGTAAATATTGTGTAAATATTATCAGTTGACCTACTATAGTGTAAATATTATCAGTTGACCTACTATAGTGTAAATATTGTGTAAATATTTTCAGTAGGCCTACTATAGTGTAAATATTGTGTAAATATTATCAGTTGACCTACTATAGTGTAAATATTATCAGTTGACCTACTATAGTGTAAATATTGTGTAAATATTATCAGTAGGCCTACTATAGAGTAAATATTATCAGTTGACCTACTATAGTGTAAATATTGTGTAAATATTATCAGTAGGCCTAGTGTAAATATTTGACCTACTATAGTGTAAATATTGTGTAAATATTATCAGTAGGCCTACTATAGTGTAAATATTTGACCTACTATAGTGTAAATATTGTGTAAATATTATCAGTAGGCCTAGTGTAAATATTTGACCTACTATAGTGTAAATATTGTGTAAATATTATCAGTAGGCCTACTATAGTGTAAATATTTGACCTACTATAGTGTAAATATTGTGTAAATGTTATCAGTTGACCTACTATAGTGTAAATATTTGACCTACTATAGTGTAAATATTGTGTAAATGTTATCAGTTGACCTACTATAGTGTAAATATTTGACCTACTATAGTGTAAATATTGTGTAAATGTTATCAGTTGACCTACTATAGTGTAAATATTGTGTAAATGTTATCAGTTGACCTACTATAGTGTAAATATTGTGTAAATATTATCAGTTGACCTACTATAGTGTAAATATTATCAGTTGACCTACTATAGTGTAAATATTGTGTAAATATTATCAGTTGACCTACTATTGTGTAAATATTATCAGTTGACCTACTATAGTGTAAATATTGTGTAAATATTATCAGTAGACCTACTATAGTGTAAATATTGTGTAAATATTATCAGTTGACCTACTATTGTGTAAATATTATCAGTTGACTTACTATAGTGTAAATATTGTGTAAATATTATCAGTTGACCTACTATTGTGTAAATATTGTGTAAATATTATCAGTTGACCTACTATTGTGTAAATATTATCAGTTGACCTACTATAGTGTAAATATTGTGTGAATATTATCAGTTGACCTACTATTGTGTAAATATTATCAGTTGACCTACTATAGTGTAAATATTGTGTAAATATTATCAGTTGACCTACTATAGTGTAAATATTGTGTAAATATTATCAGTTGACCTACTATAGTGTAAATATTATCAGTTGACCTACTATAGTGTAAATATTGTGTAAATATTATCAGTTGACCTACTATAGTGTAAATATTGTGTAAATATTATCAGTTGACCTACTATTGTGTAAATATTATCAGTAGGCCTACTATAGTGTAAATATTGTGTAAATATTATCAGTTGACCTACTATAGTGTAAATATTGTGTAAATATTATCAGTTGACCTACTATAGTGTAAATATTGTGTAAATATTATCAGTTGACCTACTATAGTGTAAATATTGTGTAAATATTATCAGTTGACCTACTATTGTGTAAATATTATCAGTTGACCTACTATAGTGTAAATATTGTGTAAATATTATCAGTTGACCTACTATAGTGTAAATATTGTGTAAATATTATCAGTTGACCTACTATAGTGTAAATATTGTGTAAATATTATCAGTACTATACTCCTTTGGTACCAAAACACGCATGGCATGCATGCCCGCACGCACACACACACACCAACCAACCAGAGGAAAAAAAACGTTGCAGGTCCGACTGACAGAGCCTTTTCGGATGAAAACCGCTTCAGTCAGCTCAATTATCGTAACGCCGCATTCATTCTCAGTAACGCTAACGCGTTTGTAACGGGAGAAACAGTCATTCGTTTGATTACTGTTTACTGAAAAAAGATAATTCCGTTAGTAACGCCGTTTATCTATAACGCCGTTATTCCCATCACTGAGGATGACAAAAAGGTTTAAAAGTTAAATTTTTAGCCTGGTCTGCCTCAGGTCTAATGGTGCTCGATAATGTCAAAATTATTGAGATGGCCAATCAAATCAAAGTAGGCGAGGTTTACGTTCTCTTTTGGCTCTGACTTCACACAGACGTGTGCGTCAATCTATCGCTTTATGCCATTGCGGGGACTCTTTCCTTCTTTCTGGTGAAATCACAAAACAAAACGCACACAAACGTGTCTTTGCTCTTAAAAGTGATGACGTCACTTTTGAGCGCAGAATCTTGGGGCATCAATTCAATTTCGTCTCAATTTAATATGTTTATTCTCAACAAAATTGTTTGTGTTTTTTTCTCGAAACAACTTTGAATTCTCGAAATTTAATGATTTTAATTTCAACATTTTATTTCGATTTTTTTTCTTCTTCAAATTTTTCGAGAATTTTATACTTTATTCCCGACATTTTATAAAAAATAAACAATAATTCTCTTAATTTAATGATTTTTTCTCGAAACACTGTTTTCAACTAAAATGGGCAAACGTTTTACGCGTTTTGTACGTTCATTTACACGACAACAGTGTTTTGGGGCCCTGCAAAGTACATGTTTTTGAAAATGATAACGTGTAAACAACAAAAAAAGCGAAGTTGTGAAAACGGTAACGTGTTTAGTCTATCGAGGGTATGCATCGACGTCACTTTCCCGCCGGAACAGAGTGGCAAGAGAGTTATGACTGGAGTTAATCGGAAAAACGCGTGTAAAACAAACGGTTATCAGATTAAACTAAAGGTTGGACTCGATATTGTGTTCCTTACAACTCAAAACAAGTTTTTCTACAACAAATTGAAAATGTTTATTCTCAACATTTTATTTCGACTTTTTATTCTCAAAATATAACAAGTTTTTTTCTCGAAACACAACGACTTTATACTCTAAATTTAATTATTTTAATCTCAACATTTTATTTCAACTTTCAAGTTTTTTTCTCAATTGAATACGTTTATTCTCGAAAATCTATTTGTTTTTGTCTCGAAACACAACTTTATTCTCGAAATGTAATTAATTTAATTTCAACATTTTATTTTGATTTATTTTTTTCCAAAACAAGTTTTTCATAACAAATGTAATACTTGTATTCCCGACATTTTATTTAAAAATATAATCTCTAAATTTTATGATTTTTTATTTTCTCGAAACACTGTTTTCAACTAAAAACCGCAAACGTTTTATGCGTTTTGGACGTTCATTTACACGACAACAGTGTTTTGGGGTCCTGCAAAGTGCATGTTTTTGAAAACGATACCGTGTAAACAACAAAAAAAGTGAATTTGTGAAAACGGTAACATCATGTGCTTTCCACTTTTTTTTTTTTTTTGCCGGATTGAGTGGCAGGAGAGCTGCTGCATGACGTTAATCGTGGAAAACGCGAGTAAAACAATCGGATTAAACTAAAAATTGGACTCGATATTGTGTTCCTTACAACTCAAAACTCAACATTTTATTTCGCCTTTTTTTCTTAAAGGTCCCATGGCATGGCATTTTTCTATTTTATAATGTTTCCTGAGGTGTACTTATATTGTTAGTATGACTTTTACATCATAAAATGTCATAATTTAGAAATAAAAGGCATTTTGTCTATACTGCTGTTTGCCCTGTGGCTGAATGCCCTGCTTCAAGAGGCGTGTCTACTGTGAGACTTCAGTAAAAACGCCCACTGTTGTGATTGGCTGACATCTTTGCATTTTAAATGAGCGGAGGGGGCGTGGTTTAACGAGGTCTACGAGGCATGAGCTGCTGCCAGAGAGACGGATGGACCTGAGTTCACTTCACATCAGTTCTCAGCATGTCTGAACTGTTTTAGTTACAGCATATACTTCAGGTTATTAGTCTATTTCTAGTCGGAGGGACTGTCACTCAAGTCAGAAAGTTAGTAACTTTAGTAAATTATGGATCAGCGCTGACTCGAGACGCAAACCGTTTAGAACGATTCAGTCCGATTTGGTGAACTGATTCGGTTCACTAAAAAGAACTGGTTCAAAAGAATGATTCGTTCGCGAACCGGACATCACGGAGACGGAGCGATTGCTAACAAAGTTATTTATAGTAACTACTGAGTTGTGAGAGCGCTGTCAGTCAGCGCGAGTTTATTGTGTTTGTATCTGAGAGTTCTGAATAAACACGAGTCCCAGTCACACCAAGTCCGTCTTCATCATTATTACCAACTTTGTAACACATGCAAAGTACCATTACAGCTGTCGAGATGAACGAGTTAAAAGTAAGTGTTGATAATAGCATTATTTTTAAAATAAAATAAAAGCGTCAGTGACGCGCGTTGAGTACACAGCGCAAACAAAGACACAACAGCAGTAATCGGATGTAATCCAGTTTATTGTGGGTCTAGGCTGGCTAGCCCGAATATGCTCACGCTTACCCCCCTTCTGCTTAATCTCACCCGCGTTTGGTGCCTCCGCTGTGGGCCAGATGCAGTACTGTGGGTCGGGGATGTTGAAGGCCGAGCTTCGGCGTGTGTGAGGTTTATCTCTAAAGATGTGACTCTGCCGATGTTGAGCAGAAACTCATGACTGTATGCACATTTAAGAACCGATAGACGCGACGAGGACGTACAAAAACACTGACTCACAAGATAGAAAACACCGTTCTGTCGGGAGAGAGAGAAGCCGCAGTGTGTGCACGAATAATAAATAATTAGCTACACATCAGAAATCACTGATCACAGATCAGAAGGAACTGAAGAAAGACTTCTGTTTTCATTTGTACATCCAAACACTGAGAAACTGCCAGCATTCACTCGTTCACAAGCCATGATCTCTCGAACGTTTGCATGGGCGTGGCAGATTCTCTGGGCGGAGGAAAGGGAGGAAACCGTCCCTGCTTGGAAGTCAAACCAGGAGACTTCAGGATTGGCTCGTCTGGCCTGTCATTTTCTCAAAGGCAGAGAAAGACAGCCAGAACTCGGGTTTACACCGATCAACATTTCTATCCACTTGGGGACAATATTCAGGCTAGGGGAACTCATATTAATGTTGAAATACCTCATAAAATGAAAATTTCATGCCATGGGACCTTTAAAAGTTTTTTTCTCGAAACACGACAACTTTATTCTCGAAATGTAATTATTTTAATTTCAACATTTTATTTCAACTTTCAAGTTTTTTTCTCAATTTAATGTTTATTCTCTACATTTTATTCAACTGTTTTTCTCAAAATGTTACAAACTTTGTTCTCAATTTTATGAGTTTATTGTCAACATTTTATTTCAAAATAAATGTTGAAAACAGTTCATATTTTTGTGGAAACCATAATAAATTTTTTCTTTGTTGAATTGTAAGTTCAAAAGAACAGCATTTATTTGAAATATAATATTTTATATTTTAAATATTCTAACATTATAAATGCATTTACAGTCACTTTTGATCAATGCAGTGTCTTTGCTGACTTAAAGAACTCTTTTAAAAAAGTTTAAGTTGCGAATGAGAGCGCAACATCCAAAATGTGAACCGAAAATAATACTTTTTGTTGGTTTTAAAGGCTTTGTTTACTTTAATGTCAGATGATGTTTTATTACTGATCCTCCGTTTGCTCATTGTCTTCATGCGCTCAACAGATTGCAATCATCTGCAATAGATCCATAAATATAATGCTGTAGTCTACACCTTTCATGATTAGTTAGCAGCAGCCGTAATAACCATCTTAAATATTTATTGGATCGATTGTGCTGTCCTGTATCGCATCTTTAATCTAAACATCACTTCAGTCTCATCTGTGAGTTTCCACATGAGGATGTGAGGTTTGGTTATTTTCATTATGTTGCATGAGAAACCCTGTGGGAACTTGTTGAACATGTCATGCATTTCCTCTGTAATATTTATGCACTTCCAGACTTGTTGAAAATCAGTCCAGTAGCAAATGTGAAAAATATGGAGTGTCCGTGAGATCTCTAATACGCATGCACTATATTGCCAAAAGTGTTGTGACGCCCGCCTTTACACACACATGAGCTTCTCATTCTTCATCTGTAGGGTTTGATATGGAGTTTGCAGCTCTAACAGCTTCAGCTCTTCTGGCTTTCCTCAAGGTTTAGGAGTGTGTTTATGGGGATTCTTCATTTGTGATGTTGGACGAGAAGGCCTGGCTCTCAGTCTCCGCTCTAATTCATCCCAAAGCTGTTCAATCGGGTTGAGGACTCAAGATCCTCCACACCAAACTCACTCATCATGTCTTTATGGAGACGCTTTGTGCACTGGTCAGTCATGCTGGGACAGGAAGGGGCCGTCCCCAAACTGGTCCCACAAAGTTGGGAGCATGAAATTGTCAGAAATGTCTTGGTGAAGCATTAAGAGTTCCTTTCACTGGAACTAAGAGGCCAACCCCTGAAAAACAACCCCCACCCCATAATCCCCCCTCCACCAAACTTTACACTTGGCACAATGCAGTCAGGCAAGTCCCGTTCTCCTGGCAACCGCCAAACCCAGACTCGTCCATGGGATTGCCAGAGAGAAGCGTGATTGGTCACTCAGAGAACACGTCTCACTGCTCTAGAGTCCAGTGGCGGCGCACTTTACCCCACTGCATCCCACGCTTTGCATTGCACTTGGTGATGTAAGGCTTGGATGAGCAGCTCGGCCATGGAAACCCATTCCATGAAGCTCTACACACTGATCTTGAGCTCATCTGAAGGACCTGGAGCTCTTGACTCGACTTCTGTGACCCTCAGCATGCGCTGACCCCGCTCTGTGATTTCACCACTTCGTGCTGTTGTTCCCAATCGCTTCCACTTTGTTATAACACCACTAACAGTTGAGCGTGGAATATTTAGTATAATATTTGGTCTTATTGCACAGGTGTCCAGCGGTCACGGTTCTCTGAGCTCCTGAGAGCGGCCCATTCTCTCACTAATGTGTGTAGAAGCGAACACACACACACACACACACACACACACACACACACACACACACACACACACACACACACACACACACACACACACACACACACACACACACACACACACACACACACACACACACACACACACACACTCCTGAGTGCGGCCCATTCTCTCATTAATGTGTGTAGAAGCGAACACACACACACACACACACACACACACACACACACACACACACACACACACACTCCTGAGAGCGGCCCATTCTCTCACTAATGTGTGTAGAAGAGAACACACACACACACACACACACACACACACACACACACACTCCTGAGAGCGGCCCATTCTCTCATTAATGTGTGTAGAAGCGAACACACACACACACACACACACTCCTGAGAGCGGCCCATTCTCTCACTAATGTGTGTAGAAGCGAACACACACACACACACACACACACACACTCCTGAGAGCGGCCCATTCTCTCATTAATGTGTGTAGAAGCGAACACACACACACACACACACACACACACACACACACACTCATGAGAGCGGCCCATTCTCTCATTAATGTGTGTAGAAGCGAACACACACACACACACACACACACACACACACTCCTGAGAGCGGCCCATTCTCTCACTAATGTGTGTAGAAGCGAACACACACACACACACACACACACACTCCTGAGAGAACACCTGAACTCTCGTCACAATACTTTTGGAAATTTAGTGTCCGCATTTGAGACGCACACATAGTGTTTATACAGACTTGCAGAACTTGTTTATTTGTACTAGTGTTCTTCAGAAACTCATGACTTTACTCATCATGCAGCATCTTTGCTGTTTCTGGCTCGTTCGTCTCTGTGTAGATGAAAGTGTGAGAGAGTAATGATTTGGGTGTGAAACCAAACCCGTCTCTGCTGCCAGATTCATGTGCATTGTCATAAATGGCACAAAAACCTGTGGGCGACATGTTTTATTAGTTTCAGGGGTTTTGCGAGAAAAGTGAGCACCCTAAATGAGCTCAGACAATCTAATGCGTCCAGTGTGCTTTGTGAATGCATACAAAATGCACTTTATTTCCACTTAATCACAAATATATTAGTTTTTTACTGGTTACTGTGTATGATAATATCACACAGTTGAAGTTTATGAACAGCAGAACGCAGCTGAAGTCATTTGATTCGTCACTGTTTATTTTTACTTTATTGACATTTTATTTAGACTTTTTTCTTCGAAACAAGTTTTTTTCCCCTCAATTTAATACGTAATAATTTCAACGTTTGTACAACAATTTAATACGTTTATTCCATTTTATTTTTACATTTTTTTTCTCTAAATTTAACTCGTTTTGTCTTGAAGCGTGACTTCATTCTCGAAATGTACTTGAAATATACTTTTTCAACATTTTATTTGTGCTTTGTTTCTCAACATTTCGACTTTTTTTTTTTGAAGCAAGTTTTTCACAACAAATTTAATATGTTTATTCCAGACATTTTATTTTGACAATTTTTTTCTCTAAATTTAACTCGTTTTTTCGTGAAGCGTTACTTAATTCTCGAAATGTACTTGAAATATACTTTTTCAACATTTTATTTGTACTTTGTTTCTCATAATTTCGACTTTTTTTCTTGAAGCAAGTTTTTCACAATAAATTTAAAATGTTTATTCCAGACATTTTATTTTGACATTTTTTTCTCTAAATTTAACTCGTTTTTTCTTGAAGCGTGACTTCATTCTCGAAATGTACTTGAAATATACTTTTTCTCAATTTCACAAGTTTTTTTTCTTGAAACACAACGACTTTATTCTCAAAATTTAAGGATTTTAATCTCTACATTTTATTTCTACTTTTTTTCTCTAAACAAGTTTTTCTCAACAAATTTATTATGTTTGTTCCTGAATTTTTTTTTAATCTTGAAATTTTATGATTTTTTCTCGAAACAAGTTTTTTTCTCAAAATGTAATACGTTTATTCTCAACATTTTTTATTTTTTAAATTCTCTAAAATTAACGTTTTTCTCGAAATACAACTTTGTTCTCAAATTTATGAGTTTATTCTTGACATTTTTAGACATTTTACCTCGAAACAAGTTTTTTTCCTCAATTTTGTATATTCTCTACATTTTATTTATACTTTTTTCTCTACGTTTAAAGTTTTTCTTGAAACAAAGTTATTTTCAAAACACGACGACTTTATTCGCGAAATTTAATGATTTAAATTTCAACATTTTATTTCAACTTTTTTTCTCAAACTAGTTTTTCACAAAAAAATTGAATCCGTTTATTCTCGACATTTTATTTTGAATTTTTTTTCTCTAAATTTAACTCGCTTTTTCTTGAAGCACGACATCATTCTCGAAATTTACTTTTTTTAATCTCAATATTGTATTTCGACTTTTTCTTAATTTAACAAGTTTTTTTCTCGAAACACAACGACTTTGTTCTCGAAATTTAATGATTTTAATCTCAACATTTTATTTCGACTTTCAAGTTTTTCCTCAATTTAATGATTTTATTCTCTACATTTTATTTCTACTTTTTTCTCTAAACAAGTTTTTCACAACAAATTTAATACGTTTATTCCCAACATTTTTTTTTTTAAATCTTGAAATGTTATGATTTTTTTTCTCAATTTAATAAGTTTTTTCTCAACATTTTATTTTAACCTTTTTTTCCCTCTAAAATTAACAAGTTTTTTTCTCGAAATACAACTTTGCTCTGTCAAGTTTTTTCTTGACATTTTATTTAGACATTTTTCCTCAAAACAAGTTTTTTTCCTCAATTTCATGTTTATTCTCTACATTTTATTTAGACTTTTTTTCTTGAAACAACGTTATTTTCGAAACACGACGACTTTATTCTCGAAATTTAATTATTTTAATCTCAACATTTTATTTCGACTTTTTTTCTCGAAACAAGTTTTTCACAACAAATTGAATACGTTTATTAATCATTATTAAATCTAAAAAAAAAAAATCTCAAAATATAAATTTATTCTCAACATTTTCGACAACAAGCTCGACTTTTTTCTCCAAATGTAATGATTTTAATCTCAATATTGTGTTTGGACTTTTTGTTTAGTTTTTCACAACAAATTTAATACGTTTATTCCCTAGTTTTTTCTTGAAATACAACTTTTTTCTATAATGTATGAGTTTATACTTGACATTTTATTTCAACATTTCAACGTTTTTTTTCTCAAAATTTAACACGTTTTTTTTCTTGAAACACAACTTTATTCTTGAAATTTAAAGATTTTAATCTCAACATTTTATTTTGACTTTTTGTTTTTTGTTTTTCACAACAAATGTAATACGTTTATTCCCTACTTTTTTTTTTTTTTACATTCTCGACATTTACTGAATTTTTTTCTCGAAAAGTAATATGTTTATTTTGACATTTTTGTCCCCTAAAATTTTATGAGTTTTTTCTTGAATCACGACTTCATTCTCTAAATGTAATGATTTTAATCTCAATATTGTATTTTGACTTTTTTTCTCAAAATTGAACGAGTTTAGTCGTGCATTATAATGACTTCATTCTCGAGAATTGTTGCTTGGCCCTAATCCTCTCCCTATAAACAACAGGTCTTCCAGAGTCAAAGTCATGAGGAAAATGATGTGTTGTTTCTCACATATTTCGTCTCAGTGGCAGATCTGAAAGTGTGAAAGTCAAAGGACCGTCTCCGTCACACACTATACCTTCCCCATCCCACGCTCTGAGCACCGCTGGCTTATGGGCATCCAATTAAACCATAAACACCACGAGCACTGAAGAGACTTTCCTTCACAATTCTTAGCGCATTCCATCACTTTAATTGCTCTTTATTAATAACTGACCCACAAGAGCACCAGGTAATGCAGAATATAGACTGTAATTGTTCATGAGAAATGCCATGAGAGTCTGTCATCGTTAACATTATCAACAATGATGTAGGAACCGAAAGCTTGTGGCATGCGGTGTGTGTGTGTGTGTGTGTGTGTGTGTGTGAGGCCTCATTAGTTGGTGGCCGCTCTGGCACATTAAGGCCAGTGTGAGCGCAGGAAGTGAGGAATGTTCAAGCGTTAATCAGTAACACATTGGAGTGTGTATCAGCATTGCACTAATTAACCAGCGAATGAGTCGAGCTGCAGCTGCTCATAATGCAGTCCTTAAAACTGACTGGTAAAGTATTTTTGTGGGGGATTTTCGCAGTCAAAGAATTAGGGTTGGCTACCGAAATCTGTACTTTTAACCCTTAATCGTCCCTCAAGTAGGGTTTACGTTTGAGTCCCTTGGGCTCAGATAGACCCCAAACTTTTACAGAGCGATTGCATAAGGAAATATACATTTTTTACATGGAAAACTATATATAATTTTTTTTATTTACTTCTCAACTTTACATTTATGCTGTGTTTTTGTAGATATTTGGTCGTTTTTTACCTATTTACTGCACAATTACTTAACTAGGCCATAAATTGACTCATTAAAAATTATTTTTTTTATGACAAAATCACTTAAATGATGATCTTAATTAAATCTAAATAGTTTTTGGACATTGCTCTATGTGTTAGGGATAGAATACCGCCATCTGCAGGGTTGTGGAAAAACCTTGAAAGAAAGTGCATTGACTACATATATCCAGCAGAGGTCCAAAGGGTTTTAATTTTCACTTCATTGATTTTGTGTGTGTGTGTGTGTGAGAACATGCATGTTGCATTTCTGCTCTAGTATTAGTTGATTGTAGTTGAATTGTTGATTGTTTTGCCAATTTCTATAAAAATGCTCTCTGTTGCAGTCACACACGTGTGTGTGTTTGTGTGTGTGTGTGTGTGTGTGTGTGAGAGAGAGAGAGAGATAGAAAGTTCGTTCCACTTTGTGTTTATGCTCTAGGACAGGACTTTGATTTAAATGTAGAAATTTTCATATTTATACTGGATTTATTTAAAAAAAAAATTATATTTTTTACATTTTTCCATTCATTACCAAAATAAAAAAATGCCCCAGACACCTGTGTGTGTTTGTGTGTGTGAGTGAACATGCCTGTTCCATGTTGCATTTGTGCTCTAGTATTAGTCCTTCATTTATGTATGGCAGTTTTTCAGATTTATGCCAGTTTTGTTTATTTTATTTGCCAGTTTCTATACAAATGCGCTCTGTTGCAGTCACACACGTGTGTGTTTGTACACTTTGTGTTTATGCTCTAGGACCAGACCTTGATTTAAATGTAGACATTTTCTGATTTATATTGGATTTTGTTTCATTTTTGTGACTAACAAAGTGAAAAAAATAAGTTTTTTTTTACATTTTTCTATTCATTGTCAATGTAGGGCCAATCTGACCCAGAGGACCTTAATTGGTCAAATTTTTTTTACACACCTTTAGAACAACCAAATCAAGCCCAGATTTTTTGTGCATGTTTAGATCGATTATTTAGGAAAAGTCACGAGTCTCATACCCCTGAGATGAAGGGAACACTTTTTAAAAATGGATTTAAATACGAATCCTGTGTGTTTCCATCTAATATGAGGACATAAACGCATGTCCGTCATCTCCAGAGCCGCACTGAGAGTCACTTCATGAGCATTTTACCGCTTCATTTGAGAAAAACTACCGTCATGTCATAAACACACTCAAACTCAAAAGGTCTTCACGGCAACCCGTCAAAATAAAAGTTCGGTTTAACTTGACAAAATACATTCCTGTTGTACAGTAGAATTTAGACACTCAGTGTAATAATAATACTAACACTAATGTAATAATAATACATTATCAAAACTTTATTTTTTACACTCTAAAAATGCTGGGTTAAAAATAGCCCAAGTTGGGTTGAAAAGGGACTAACCCAGCGATTGGGTTGTTTTAAGCAACATTTAACCCAACCGCTGGGTTAACACTAAAACCGCCAGCTGGTCAAATTTACCCATGCAGATTATTACTGTATTGATATGGCTAAAAAGCGTAATATGTCACTGTATAATGCCATGGTCTTCACAAAGTAATGTATAGAGTCATGAAATGATTATTTTTAGTCATCAACTATGTTTTTGTCCTGTTGTTTTATGCAGGCTATACTAATCACTTTTTGGTGACTATAGGCTAAACCAGCCTGCAATGACGACGAGAATTAGATGGGAATAAATACATTTTTGGGTGGTGTAATATTATAATAAAATGCCATTAATCCCATATTAAGATAACCCATGTTATTTAAATGACTAAAATACCCTAAATAGACAATGAAGAGCAATAATAATTCACAGCACAAGATGTATGACAACTTATGATAAGGAGAACACGAATTCAAGCGCACAGTTTGACCTAACTAATTATTCATTTGTATAGTTATATCATTTATAATTTGAATAAGAGAACAACACCAATAAACTTGGGATTATCATGAAAATTGTTTTGTTCATTCCATCATATCGGATTTTTTTTTTCTTTTTTCAGGAAACGGCCAGACTTGAATAAATAGCAACAACAGTAGCAAACAATACTCAATAGAAAATTGCAAAACAAAAATGTAAAATTAATCCAAAGTTTGAACATTTATAAATAGGCTAAAACATCTTCATTTGACTGTGTGTTGTGTGAATGTTTACAGTAAATCGATGCTTTGCTAATTATATAGGAATTATATAGGGGTAAATTTGTTATACTTATAGGTATAAATGCCCCGTTTTTAAATCTGGTTTTATCTAAACAATTTTTAACACCAGGGGATTGTAAAGAACACAGTTTTAGGAAAAGTCAGTGACTGGGAGATTTTATTGGAAATCTGTACATTTGAAAAACAGCCATGGGTAAATTTCACCCCGTGGCGGTTCTAGTGTTAAAACAACCCAATCGCTGGGTTAGTCCATTTTCAACCCAACTTGGGTTATTTTTAACCCAGCATTTTTTACAGTGTAAGTAATATATCACAATTTTTTCTTCCATGTTTTAATTTTAACAGTATAAAGATCAGTTTTTTTATTAAATTGAAATATAAATGAATGTTTATGTCATTTGATTACCAGAAAATAGCGTACACAACACATCATTTGTGGGAAATCTTTTCATAGAAATTGAATAAAAAAGAAACAAATAATAATAACGTGTGAATGGTAGCGTTTCCACAATAAAATATTAAGCAGCAGCAATATTATTCACAATATTACTGATTTGTATATCAAATAAATGCATCTTTGGTTCCAAAACATCTTAATTATTCCAAACTTTTGAGCTGTAGTGTGTAGAAGTAGGAGTGTGTATGATGATTATTATTATCAGATCGAGTATTGGGCTGTGTTTTCTATATTTTGGATGTGTTTGCGTGCAGCTGCTGGTTTCCTGAGGGCTTGCCGTACGAGCGGATGTCTTCATTAATGATAAACAGACGTCCACCCATGATTGACACGCTCTTCATTTACCATGAAGATTGACATGGTCACAGAGTCACGCGTGTCTGTGTGTGTGTGTGTGTGTGTGTCTGTGTGTGTGTGTCTGTGTGTGTGTGTGTGTGTGTGTGTGTGTGTGTGTCTGTGTGTCTGTGTGTCTGTGTGTCTGTGTGTCTGTGTGTCTGTGTGTCTGTGTGTCTGTGTGTGTGTGTGTGTGTGTGTGTCTGTGTGTCTGTGTGTCTGTGTGTCTGTGTGTCTGTGTGTCTGTGTGTGTGTGTGTAATGTAGCTCTGACGCCGCATAACTGCTGCTCTAATGGCCGCGGCTGAGGCTCAGATGTTGTTTGATTTACGGCTCTGGAATCTCGTCTTTCTAGGAAAGCAAGTGTTTTGCACTCTGTGGATCCACCATTGGCTCGGGAGGAATTCCTCTGACATGCATTTCTTATGACGGAGGATATTAAATGTTGTTGTTAGCTGATGAATTTGGTATTTTACTGGTATCAGGAAATCTAATATGGCTTGATGAGCAGGACATGGTTTTTAAAAAAATGCAAATGAATGATTGATTGATTGAAAGCTGGGTGTGTCTTCAATTATGGGCAATAATTGACCTTTCGCAAAGACCCGCCCCCTTTAGTTACTGTTATAGTCTCAACTTTCAAATTGTCATTTTTTAAATAAATGTACACAATAAATAGCGTTTTGTGTCTCTTTAATGTGTGGTGATCGCTGTTAAAGCTGCTCGTGAACCGATCATCTCGGTATAAGCATCAGATAAACATGAATGAACACTAAAAGAAATGTTGTTTCAACCGCAGAAAGACGTCAACACACACCGTTTTCCAAGTTCAAGTCCACTGACGTTAATCTACTAACTCTCCTGACCGCTTTGTCGGACAAAACCGCAGATTCGGCGATGTGATTGGTCAGATTGCCTGTCAATCAAACTTGCGGTGAAGGGTGAATTAAATAATCAGTTATGTTCTATTATTTTTGTCTTTTTCCCCCCTGAAATGAATGAAAATTTTGTTTTAATGCGACCTCATAACAACAACAAAAGTTGAAGTACCTCTGTTATGCTTTTCCCTTTCATGCAGTGTGTAATAGAGCAGTTTGTGAATATAAAATGTCTGTAAAGTTACAAAGATCAAAGTTCAGATCAATGGATTTATTGTCTCTCAAAAGAAAGAAGCGATTCTCAACTGAAACGAGTCAAACCTGCGTAGGTTTGTAACTAATTTGCATAATGCCAGTCTAAGGTCCTCACTGGCTGAACAGCGTCTCTTTGCCCCGCCCTCAAACGCTGCAGTTGTATCTGAGACTGGTTTGGTTGGTGTTGTTCATGTGGAGAAGACGCAGTTTTCTGCTGAGATTGATACTGTTCATATCACTGTGTGTCACGAGCTGAGATTCAGATAATGGGCGTTTGCTTTCTGACCAATCACAACAGACTGGGCCAAAGCAGGCTCTCAGAAAGAGTTTAGAGAAAACAAATCCTTGATCGAACCATTTCAGACACTATGAGAAAAGAGCGGATGCTGGAGTGTGTATTATGAGAAAATAAAAGTGTTTTTTGACCTTGGATGCATGTAAACCTGTTTGTAGGAGACTCTAAAAGAAAATGAGCCTTTAAAATGGCATACTAGGGCTCTTAAAGGGGTCCTATAATGCCCCTTTTTACAAGTAAAATACGGCTCTGATGTCTCCAGAGTGTGTGTGTGAAGTTTTAGCTCAAAATACCCCACAGATAATTTTTATGGCATGTTTGAGGGTGAGCAAAAACGCGCCGTTTGTGTGTGTGTCCCTTTAAATGCTAATTAGCTGCTGCTCCCCGCCCCCTTTCAGGGTGGAGCTTCAAGAGCTTGTGTTAGCAGCTCTGATTACCTCACACACACACACACACACTGAAAATGTCAGAAACTGTTCAGCCTTTTATGATCAAACCGGAGTCGGACAATGATGGAGAGACTCCAGAAGAAGACACAACATGTAGAACGAGACAGGACACACACACACACACACACACACACACACACACACACACACACGTAGGACGAGACAGGACGATTCTGATGGGATAGTTGATGAGTTTATGAGTTAACCATCTTCAGTCATCGATTAGCATATTCTGTCATGATAATCTATAAAGCGCTGGTGTGGGGTAAAATGAGCCAGAGAATATCTGCTGCTGAAGAGAGAACAGGGATAGTTTAGTGTAATTACGGTTATAACTGATGATGTCGTCTCGCTTTATGACATGCGTCTGCGTTTGTGTTCGTACTGGATCAATAAATGTGAGAGACGGACGACAGCTTGAGCGACTCTTCCTCTTCTCCACATGTTCCCGGGGGCGGGGTTTATGCAAATGTTAGGGGTAGTGATGTCACTGACTCATTGTAGTCCCTACCAGCCATTTGTTGTAGTCCTTAAAAAGAGATTTCTGTAGAAGAAAATATCTCCCTTTGCTTTGAGCTTTGAGCGTTGTAACTAACTAAAGTTACACTCTAAAAAAAGGCTGGGTTTAAAATAACCCAAGTTGGGTTGAAAATGGACTAACCCAGCAATTGGGTTGCTTTAACCCAGCGATTGGGTTGTTTTAACTCAGCGATTGGGTTGTTTTAATCCAGCGATTGGAGAGTTTTAACCCAGCGATATTTTGAGTTAAAGCAATGTTAAAACCTATGTTGTCATAACTTATTGATCATACACTGTAAAAAATGCTGGGTTAAAAATAATTGGGTTGAAAATGGATTAACCCAGGAATTGGGTTGTTTTAACCCAGCGATTGGGTTGTTTTAAGCAAACATTTAACCCAACTGCTGGGTTAGTCCATTTTCAACCCAACTTGGGTTATTTTTAACCCAGCATTTTTTAGAGTGTAAAAAAGTGAAATCCTAATCAACCACCGCTTTAAATAAAAGCGCTCATACACTCTTGAATATGCTTCAGATGATCTACGTTCTCTCCATGAACTGAATCCTGATCCAGTCCGGCACAAGCGTTTGGTGCATCTGTTCGGCGATTTCCTGTGACAGGAAATCAGAGAGAAATACAAGAGGCAGTTGTTTAGTCACTTCTCCTTTTTTCTTAGGCGAAAATTTGGAAAAACAATCCGTGAATGAGACGATCTCCGCCAAAACCCTGTCCTGGGGGACGTTCAGCTGTGTGTGTGCTTTAATGCCATCAGGGCGGCGCTGGTTTTACAGCAGTCCAGCAAAGAGACTGCACTGGAATAACCCCTGGACCAGTGTTTCATATATTTATATATATTTATATGCTCTCGTCACACGGCACCCCGGTTGGGAAACATTGATCTATCCATCCTTATACCATCTATCATCTATCATCCATCCATCCATCCATCCATCCATCCATCCATCCATCCATCCATCCATCATCCATCCATCCATCCATCCATCCATCCATCCATCCATCCATCCATCCACCCATCCATCCATCATCCATCCATCCATCCATCCATCCATCCATCCATCATCCATCCATCCATCCACCATCCATCCATCCACCATCCATCCATCCATCCATCCATCCATCCATCCATCCACCCATCCATCCATCATCCATCCATCCATCCATCCATCCATCCATCATCCATCCACCATCCATCCATCCACCATCCATCCATCCATCCATCCATCCATCCATCCATCCATCCATCCGCATTCATCCATCCATCCATCCATCCATCCACCCATTCATCCATCCATCCATCTATCTATCCGCATTCATCCATCCATCCATCCACCCACCCATTCATCCATCCATCCATCTATCCGCATTCATCCATCTTTCCATCCATTCATCCATCCATATATCCATCTTTCATCCATCAATCATCCTTATATCTATCTATCTATCTATCTATCTATCTATCTATCTATCTATCTATCTATCTATCTATCTATCTATCTATCTATCTATCTATCTATCTATCTATCTATCTATCTATCTATCTATCTATCTATCTATCTATCTATCTATCTATCATCCACCCACCCATTCATCATCCATCCATCCATCTATCTATCCGCATTCATCCATCTTTCCATCCATTCATCCAACTATCCATCCATCTATCTATCCGCATTCATCCATCTTTCCATCCTTATATCCATCTATCATCCATCAATCATCCTTATATCTATCTATCTATCATCCACCCACCCACCCACCCATTCATCCATCCATCCATCTATCTATCCGCATTCATCCATCCATTCATCCAACTATCCATCCATCTATCTATCCGCATTCATCCATCTTTCCTTCCATTCATCCATCCATCCATCCATCTATCCGCATTCATTCATCCATCCATCCATCCATCCATCCATCCATCCATCCATCCATCCATCCATCCATCCATCCATCCATCCATCCATCCATCCATCCATCCATCCATCCATCCATCTATCTATCTATCTATCTATCTATCTATCTATCTATCTATCTATCTATCTATCCATCCATCCATCCATCCATCCATCCATCCATCCATCCATCCATCCATCCATCCATCCATCCATCCATCCATCCATCCATCCATCCATCCATCCATCCATCCATCCATCCATCCATCCATCCATCCATCCATCCATCCATCCATCCATCCATCCATCCATCCATCCATCCATCCATCCATCCATCCATCCATCCATCCATCCATCCATCCATCCATCCATCCATCCATCCATCCATCCATCCATCCATCCATCCATCCATCCATCCATCCATCCATCCATCCATCCATCCATCCATCCATCCATCCATCCATCCATCCATCCATCCATCCATCCATCCATTTAATTTTAATTAAGTTAATTAAATAGATTTATTTAAAATCTATCATTTAATCTCAAAACATCCAAGATAAAAA
>NC_137113.1:46897859-46915359 GCF_949357685.1 Gobio gobio | reverse complement strand
TTGTCCAAAATGTCTTGGTGAAGCATTAAGAGTTCCTTTCACTGGAACCAGAGCCATAGAGAGAGAGAGTTGCGACAACGGAAGTTCAAAACGCTTGATAGTCACGTGATTCATGTAGACCTCGAATAGTTCCAGGAAGTGCTTTGACGGGCAATTCAAATTGATAGTCACAGTGACAGAACTGCGCTTTTTGGTAATTAATAGTCAATAAATGCATTGATTTTCAATAATTTTATTACACATCGACATGTGTATGTAGCATGAGTATGTAGTTACAGCGATGTTGTTTTTAAAATATATATTTTTTTAATGATGAATAATCTACACAAGCAGGCTTTAATGTACAAGTTATTTTGATTAAAATGTGCTGATCATTTAAAATCTTACTGATTAAACGTCTTACCTTTTAAAAGTGCATCACAAACGGTCTGTTCTGCTGTAACTCTACGGCGCGGCTGCTACTTCCGGGAACTATTGAGAGTCTCCGCGAGCCGCCATTGCTGTAAAAAAAAACGTTCCATTGGAGTCTATGGAGTTGTCGCAACTCTCTCTCTCTATGGCTCTGACTGGAACTAAGAGGCCAACCCCTGAAAAACAACTCCACCCCATAATCCCCCCCTCCACCAAACTTTACACTTGGTACAATGCAGTCAGGCAAGTCCCGTTCTCCTGGCAACCGCCAAACCCAGACTCGTCCATGGGATTGCCAGAGAGAAGCGTGATTGGTCACTCAGAGAACACGTCTCACTGCTCTAGAGTCCAGTGGCGGCGCACTTTACCCCACTGCATCCCACGCTTTGCATTGCACTTGGTGATGTAAGGCTTGGATGAGCAGCTCGGCCATGGAAACCCATTCCATGAAGCTCTACACACTGATCTTGAGCTCATCTGAAGGACGTCTGGAGCTCTTGACTCGACTTCTGTGACCCTCAGCATGCGCTGACCCCGCTCTGTGATTTTACCACTTTGTGCTGTTGTTCCCAATCGCTTCCACTTTGTTATAACACCACTAACAGTTGAGCGTGGAATATTTAGTATAATATTTGGTCTTATTGCACAGGTGTCCAGCGGTCACGGTTCTCTGAGCTCCTGAGAGCGGCCCATTCTCTCACTAATGTGTGTAGAAGCGAACACACACACACACACACACACACACACACACACACACACACACACACACACACACACACACACACACACACACACACACACACACACACACACACACACACACACACACACACACACACACACTCCTGAGAGCGGCCCATTCTCTCACTAATGTGTGTAGAAGCGAACACACACACACACACACACACACACACACACACACACACACACACACACACACACACACACACACACACACACACACACACACACACACACACACACACACACACACACACACACACACACACACACTCCTGAGAGCGGCCCATTCTCTCACTAATGTGTGTAGAAGCGTCTGCAGGCCTAGAGCTGGAGTTCTACACCTGTGGCCATGAAGAGATTGAACACCTGAACTCAGTGATTTGCCAATACTTTTGGCAATATAGTGTATATGTGAAAAGTATGATTCTGTCGGTTATCCACAACCCCACAATATTCACTTCAACCCGTTCCATATGATGTGAAATAAGGCAGTGATGAAGGAGCACAGCGTCAGGGCAGAAATCCTTCCTTAAATATGAGCATCAGGAAAACAAGCCATGCCTTCAGTGAAGCTCCCCTGAGCCAGTGTGAGTCAGTCTGAAGTCTTGAGCTGCTCTGCTTATATAACCACAGGAACATAAGGACATCTGCACACACCACATGTCAAAAGACATGCGCGTCAATAACCGATCAATGCATCGAGATCACCAACTAGCTGGCTCACAAATGCATGTCATTTTCCCCACTTTTCCCCTCTCCTGCTGCTATTTTTATCCCTCTGATGGAGACGTGTGAATTAGGGTTTATGGAGGAGGGCCGGAAGGGTCTCGCCGCTCCTGCGGTGACAGAATAGATTTGAGAAGAAATGCAAATGTGCATGCATTTATCACCGCACGACATTTCAGTTCCAAAAACCCACAATTTATTCCGAAAAAATTCATGTTAAAGGGACAGCTCACACTAAAATGAAATGCTGTCATATCAGTCAAACGCGGAATAGGCCTTTATCACAGAGGAATTGAATACCGGAAGTGCGCGTCGAAGCAGTGCTGATTCTTCCGGTTATGCATGTTTTCAATGTGCTGTGAACACCTAGCTGAACCAACAACTATTAAAATAAGCATCTGGAGGATGATTTAAAAATCCGGACATTTTCCGAGACCGGAGAAGAGATAAACTGATCGTTACTGTGTACAGGATTTTCCAAACTCTGCTGAACTTGTCGTTTTTTAATCCGACATAAGCCGAGGGTCGTAAACATACGTGATTATTTCACCACACGGTGTCAGTGCACGTCTAAATAGTGTCCGCGATGAAGTGTGTGTGAGACCTGACCAATAAGATCTGAATCAACATATTGATTTGTATTAATATTTTAGTCATTGTTCTGTCACTTTTCAGTGACAATCATTTCAGCTACAGTATATGTAATTCACACATTTATGCCAAAATTCAGTCACGCTGTTAACGTATTACAGTTTAAGATTAATTAAATGCTTAACATCGTTTACTTTCTTTAAGGCAGTTACCGCGCATTCATTCATCTATTTATCACATGAAAATGAACCATGGTTTTATTACAAATAAAATAAAGCATGGTTATTGTAGTTTATCATGGTATTTGTAGTAAAACTAATACAAATGGTAGTCAATCCACGAAAAAGAACATGGTTACTACATTCTTACTATAATAAAACCATGGTTAACTTTCGTAAGGGTGTTTATCAGTCAAATTCATTTAAAAATGTAACAACAGGTATGAAATATGATTAGTAAGAGAAACACTGTTAATGAGAAGACTCAATCGCTGGACTGCGGCAGGTTAGAAATGTATTTATTATTCAGAATGCACATTTGGATGGGAATATTTCAGCAGGCTGACGATATGAGACGTAAACATCCGCAGTTTGGAAATGCATACAACACACAAACATACAACTTCATCCCGCCATATCAGTCTCACCCATGCTCTCCTCTATTCTTTTAGTGTCAGGAAATGGTCAAATCTGAGGTAAGGATGTCATTATTTAGTATTAGAGCACCGGATCGCTGCAGCTACACCCGCGTTTTGATTGCGTCGCGATGGGACCGGAAGTAGCGGTGCACTGCTTCACTTTCCGGAAATAGGAAGTGTGATGAAGGCCTATTGACTGGAAATCTGGAGCATCAAAGTCATTTGCCAAAGAATTCACTCTCATGGTCCAATCATACACCCCATACAATATCAAATGCACTGCTCATCTGTTCCCCCATGGGTGAACTCCAGGTGTGTTCAGGAGCATTGTTGGAGAGTTGCTGTTATCAGGATCTGAAAACCACTGACCATTGACCAACACACACCTGCTCTAAAGTCAATAGCGCAGTATTTGTGTGTTATTTAAAGCAGCACTAGGTAACTTTTCAACCTTTATAATATATTTTCAAGACTCTTGTGATGATACATCGACTTACAATAGGTTGAATGACACGTCTGCCATAGCCTGACGGGGTCTGTATCGTTTTTAATCGTACTTTTAAACTTCGGGTTTCGGGTAGTAACCCGAGAACAAGAAGAACTACAAAATTCGACTGCTTTACGGCATATACGTCACTGCCACCACCACTTCCTTAAATTCGGACGTGCGAGCCCAACTATCGTTTGTTTGCCGGATGTTATAGTCATGGCCGAAGCAGCACAGAAAAATAAGAAAGCAAAGGTTTTGTCAGAGGAAAGCAAAAAGAGGAAACGAGAAAGTGATGAAATTAAAGGCAGGACGAGGATCAACATTGGCCAGCGTTTGCTCGTTGGCGTGAGCTGAAGGAGGAGCGGCTACATTCTTTCAAGTAAATACATAAGACGTACAAAATCATATTTTAGGATACCTAACATGTCTGTGATATTTGTTTATTTGTCTTGCCTCAAGCTATAATGCAAATCGATTTTTCAAATTTGCTGATTCATCTATGGTAGCTTGATATTATAATATTGACGATGTATGGTTATTACCTACCACTCAAACATTGAATTGAAGTATCATATAGATTCTGTAAAACGGGAACCAATAGACTAGGCTACTGTAATGACGCTGGCTTGTAAACGTGAGCATCGCGATCATTTGCCGTTTGAAAAAAAATAAAAGACATTTCACACGCGACGCAAGCAGAACACCTGCATGTGAACTCCATAGACAGGTGAACTCCTGTAGTGTTCAGGGCTATCATGGCTGTCATGTCAATAAATCAGCCTGGTCTCATTGCGAAAATGTACCTCTGGCAACGTTTTTGCAAACCCCAAAATACGTACCAATATGTACATATCTCTGCAGTTTCAAAGTGAAATGTCCACTGGGTGCCGCCAAAAGCTTCGTTTTTTTCCCGGAACAGATGAGCGTCAATCTGACGTTTTGTGACATTGTTTTTTTAACGTACACCTACACTAAACCCTAAACCTAACCGATAGTGTTAACAAAAGCAAATGTGACAAAAATACAATAGTAACCATGTCTTGTTAGCTTGTGTGAACTCATCTTTGAGCTCTTTTATCATGACTTGTCTTTCACGGGATTCGTACCTGAGCTTTCATTATTACAAGTACAAATCTGTACCAGCTGAGCTACTGAGCAAACTTATTATATAAAAAAAGCAGAGCATATGGAGCAGATTAAGTGACGCAAACTCCAAAATGTATTCATTTACATGGGAAAAAAAAACGATAAAAAGTGCTTGCTGTTTTACTGCCTCTAGTGTTCATTTCACTTTGAAACTGCAGAGATATGTACATATTGGTACGTATTTTGGCGGTTTGCAAAAACGTTGCCAGAGGTACATTTTCACAATGAGACCAGGTTGCAATAAATGCGCGTGCGCAGCATCCCCTGATGTAGAATGACAGAGTTTACGACAGTAGTAGAGGACAATACTGTTTCCCAACTGTAGGGGGACCCGAGAGCAAAACCTACCTAGTGCTGCTTTAAAGGGTGTGTTAGTAATATGAGCCTATACAACGCGCATACACTCTGCTTATTACACACACAGGGATGCGCAGCAGCACACACACATGCCAAATATTAAAAATAAAAGGATTCCTCTCTGGAGAAGCGTTTTCTTTCCGCTCGCATGTAAAGAGTGAATCCGCCATGGTGCGCGCACAACTGGCTTTTAAAGGGAAAGGGAGATGAGACTCTGATTGGTTTATTGCACGTTACGCCCAAAACACACCCATGTCTCATTTAGGGTGCTTTCACACTAGCAGTTTTGCTACTTTGGTAGAGTTTGGTTCGTTTGGATGATGTGAACGTTGTCTTCCGAACTCAAGTGCGCATCTGCAAACCGCTCCCGAGTTCGCTTCAAAAGGGTGATCTGGGGTTCGGTTCATGTGAACTCCGGTACGGTTCTCTGCTGATGTGCTGAGTGATGGATGGATGGATGGATAAATAGATGGATTGATGGATGGATGGATGGATAAATAGATGGATTGATGGATGGAAGGATATTTGGATAAATAGATGGATGGGTGGGTGATGGATGGATGGATGATAGAAGGATATATGGATGAATGGATGGATGTAAGATGGTTAGAAGGATAGATAGATAGATGATAGATGATAGATGGATGGATGGATGGATGGATGGATGGAGACATGGATGGATGGATGGATAGATAGATAGATAGATAGATAGATAGATAGATAGATAGATAGATAGATAGATAGATAGATAGATAGATAGATAGATAGATAGATAGATAGATAGATAGATAGATAGATAGATAGATAGATAGATAGATCGATGATATTAGGATGGATAGATGATATTAGGATGGATAGATGGATGGATGGTAGATATTAGGATGGATAGATGATATTAGGATGGATAGATGGATGGATGGTAGATGGATGGATAGATGGATGATAGATGGATGGATGGATGGATGGACAGATGGATAGATAGATAGATAGATAGATAGATAGATAGATAGATAGATAGATAGATAGATAGATAGATAGATGATATCAGGATGGATAGATGATAGATAGATGGATGGATGGATGGATAGATGGATGATAGATGGATGGATGGATGGATGGATGGATGGATGGATGGATGGATGGATGGATGGATGGATAGATAGATAGATAGATAGATAGATAGATAGATAGATAGATAGATAGATAGATAGATAGATGGATGGATGGATGGATGGATGGATGGATGGATGGATGGATGGATGGATGGATGGATGTAAGGATGGATGGATGGATGGATGTAAGGATGGATGGAAGGATGGATGGATGGAAGGAAGGAAGGATGGATAGATAAACCCAATAATTCCTCATTCCCATGTTTTTTTCTTCAATATTGTGTGGTCTAACAAACGCTTAATAAACGATGAGACTCTGTGTGTTCATGCTCTGGGAATGTTACAGTTGAAGAGGGAATGCAGTTCTTAAAGAGGCTTTTCCTCCATATTCTATTCTTCCCACCGCGCTTCATTCATTCTCCTGAGGGATGGAAAAGAAATGGATTTGCTGTTTTCTTCCTGCACGCTTCAGTGCTTCAGGATCGGCCTGAGAGTTTGAATAATGGAAGACTTGTAAGAGGAGGAGTGGAATTATGCAGAAGGTTAAGATTGCCAAGACGAGCGGCCATTTCATGTCGTGTATCATTGATCAGCGGCTTCTTCACACGTCTGGGAAACGGGAAGCTGTGTCTTATATCTATTCCATTCCTCCTTTCAATCCCAGAGTGTTTCTGACAGAAGGGCCTGCAGGAACGGCTTTTATTGGGTCAGCGTTTGCGGCTTCAACATGTTCTCTCCACAGGTGGTGGAGTGAGAGTGGGGCCTTGATCTAAAATGGCGGTCGTGGTGCTCGATCGGTTAGATTTGAGGAATGATATCTGGGTCATACGTCTCTCCACGGTCACCAAATCCATTAGAACTCCCTCCAAAATCTGAGAAGTACATATCTTAAGTGGGCCGCTCCATTTTGAAATGAGTGTGGACTCAAAAATAGATGGTGAAATAGGTTTTTAAGGTTGAGAGGGAGCTTGGGAAGAGATGGGAACAGATGTCCACTTTGAGAATGGAAATTTAATATGGCGAGATTGAGATTTGTTGGATGGCTGGGAGTAATATTGGGCTCATTGAATGAGAGATCTTGAAGATCTGGTGTATAGCTTTCCCTGAACAAGCCAATATATTCTCCTCCGCCTCTCTCTCCATAATTCACCCGTGTCGAATGATTCCTGAGGTCTTATGCTTGCTTTAGGACAGCGTGATGGTGTCAAAATGATGGATAGAGACCTTATTGCTTAGAAATGAAAGTGAAACTCACTGGAAATGTCAGGAACATTTTGATTTTGGGATGAAATTTGACCTATTTTGTAGGATTTTGTAGGTCAAATTGGTACTTTTGGATTCAACATCTGATTTAATGTCTCTTGTGAAACCAATACGGAAGTGATTTAAACTGCAGTTCATCGACTGGCCACTAGAGCTCCAGAAGGAGCAGAATCTCATTGAGCTCATGTTAAAATGCCCAACTTTACAGCAGAATAAAATACGTTTATATCCTGGTACAAAAAGTGGTTTTTACCTATACGGCTAATTTTGCCCTTCATGACGACTGTGAGGGGGGTGAATTTCTTCATAATAATTTGTTTAAATTATATTAAGCCTTAAAGTTCTGCATAATTAAGGGCGTGGCCACTTGAGTGACAAGTGGATTGCCACTATAGAGACAGGGCGCATTTAGGCCACGCCCACACCGGGTGGGTGCAATCCAACGCTCTCCATTGACTTTGGCTACGTCTACATTAATGCATTTAATGGATGGATGCACTTTTATAATGGATGGATGCATAGATGCACTTTTATAATGGATAGATGCACTTTTATAATGGATGGATGCATAGATGCACTTTTATAATGGATAGATGCACTTTTATAATGGATGGATGCATAGATGCACTTTTATAATGCATAGATGCACTTTTATAATGGATAGATGCACTTTTATGATGGATAGATGCTCTTTTATAATGGATAGATGCACTTTTATGATGGATAGATGCACTTTTATGATGGATAGATGCACTTTTATGATGGATAGATACACTTTTATGATGGATAGATTCACTTTTATGATGAATGGATGCACTTTTATGATGGATGGATGCACTTTTATAATGGATGGATGCACTTTTATGATGGACGGATAGACTTTTATGATGGATAGATGCACTTTTATAATGGATGGATGCATAGATGCTCTTTTATAATGGATAGATGCACTTTTATGATGGATAGATGCACTTTTATGATGGATAGATGCACTTTTATGATGGATAGATGCACTTTTATGATGGATAGATTCACTTTTATGATGAATGGATGCACTTTTATGATGGATGGATGCACTTTTATAATGGATGGATGCACTTTTATGATGGACGGATAGACTTTTATGATGGATAGATGCTCTTTTATAATGGATGGATGCACTTTTATAATGGATGGATGCATAGATGCTCTTTTATAATGGATAGATGCACTTTTATAATGGATGGATGCACTTTTATGATGGATAGATGCACTTTTATGATGGATAGATGCACTTTTATGATGGATAGATGCACTTTTATGATGGATAGATGCACTTTTATGATGAATGGATGCACTTTTATGATGGACGGATAGACTTTTATGATGGATAGATGCACTTTTATGATGAATGGATGCACTTTTATGATGGATAGATGCACTTTTATAATGGATGGATGCACTTTTATGATGGACGGATAGACTTTTATGATGGATAGATGCACTTTTATGATGAATGGATGCACTTTTATGATGGATAGATGCACTTTTATAATGGATGGATGCACTTTTATGATGGACGGATAGACTTTTATGATGGATAGATGCACTTTTATGATGAATGGATGCACTTTTATGATGGATAGATACACTTTTATGATGGATGGATGCACTTTTATGATGGATAGATGCACTTTTATGATGGATAGATGCACTTTTATGATGGATAGATGCACTTTTATGATGGATAGATGCACTTTTATGATGGATGGATGCACTTTTATGATGGATAGATGCACTTTTATAATGGATGGATGCACTTTTATGATGAATGGATGCACTTTTATGATGGATAGATGCACTTTTATAATGGATGGATGCACTTTTATGATGGACGGATAGACTTTTATGATGGATAGATGTACTTTTATGATGAATGGATGCACTTTTATGATGGATAGATGCACTTTTATGATGGATGGATGCACTTTTATGAAGGACGGATAGACTTTTATGATGGATAGATGCACTTTTATGATGGATGGATGGTTATCACACGATTCTTCTGCCAGGATCATTTTATTAAAGGGATCCCCTGGTGTTAAGACTTGTATGGCTTAATGTAACATAAATGATGTCTCTTACTGAAATATGTAGTCGAAAACCCATGAAAGATATATGTTATTTAAAAAATCCATTATATATTTTAGGGATGAAACGGTATGGAAATTTAACATCACGATTAAAGTGACCCAAATTATCACGGTTATCAATATTATCACGGTTTTGTTCAAATGAGATGAAAGTATTCAAAAAGAACAGATGCACACACTTAAAACATTTCAACAAGTTTTATATTTGAAATTCAACAAATAACTAAAGCAGCTCTATGCACTTTTTTAAGATAGATTCTGTGGGATTTCCTTAATGGCCGTCGTCAATAGCAATGTCACACTAGTCTTGTCTGAATGTGTTCGTTCGCTTCACGTTATTATTTCCCAGACGTAGTTTTGGTATTGAGGTCAAAGTCCACTTGCCTTGCGTTCGTAGTTTTGAAGTGTTCCCCCTATTACAGCGACTTTATTCTGGCATGTTCTGCACACAGGGTGACCATCTTCCATTAAGTTTCCCTCAGGACTTTTGTAAAAGCCAAAATATGACCACACCTCAGATTTGGTCCTTTTAGAGGCTCAACAATCCCACACTGACTGGACAAGATTTACTGCGAGTTATCACAATCGTGATAATCACACGCGTTTTTAATGATAATTAAATTTTATACGATATTACTAACCGTCACTAAATTTTATCGTGGTTTATCGTGAAACCGGTAATCGTTTCATCCCTAATATATTTGGACAATGGGCGGCGCCATTTTGTTTGCATTCTAGGTCGATGACGTAGAATGGTTGCACTCGGCAATCACAGGCGCTACTTGTAGCTTTTCTTACCACAATCATCACTGTCATGTGGAGCTGAGGAACCGCTGGAGCGATTGTTAATAAGATGAACACAACACACGCCTCGCGAGCAGTGGGACTTTTATTATGACACATCTGAGTGTGTTGATGATGGGATGGCGTTACTCTGAGCGTTCTCTCAGCCGCTGCTATGACACTTGTTCACACAGCAGTGAGAGGAAAGCGTTTCTGCAAAATAAAACCGCAAACCGAGGGGAACGCGGATATGATGTCATCGACAGGCCACGCCCTCACACGTCCCGGTTCCTCGGGTAAAATAGCATCTCATGATTTACAAATAGTTGGAAACTTTTGTGATATTGTAAGTACTCGACTGAATAAAATACATAACACTGGCCTAGTGGTGTTTGGATATTGTACTGCAAAAAATTTACATAGTGCAGCTTTAATGCAATAAAATTGATTGCATGCATTTCGGCAGCCCTAATTTAAAGACAAAATGCTGGAATAGTACGATCATCAGTCAGATTGTTATGCTAATAGCAGGATTTATTTTCGGTTGAGAAATTGAAAACAGAAGCATTGCCAGTGGTTGTCTCAGACAATTCTAGCACCTTTTATCTGTGATGATAATGTCTAATAGATATTCTGTGCACCAGTGATGATCCATAACAATGTAAAATCCGTCTCCATTTGTTTGAAGCTCTCATCATTCACACACTAATCTGAGCTCGTATGCCTGTGCACATCTGTCAGTGGTCAGGGCCAGATGTGGACTCAAGCACGTCTCATTATGCTCACGCAATCAATGAGGCTTTGAGCTGATTGGAGCAAGACATTGGGATGAGCGTCATGTGGACGGATGTGCAAGTGTTTCTGTAAAGTGTTGATCATTGGTCCACTGGCTCTTTTTGTTCCTTTAAAGGGTTAGTTCACCCAAAAATGTAAATTCTGTCATTAATTACTGACCCTCATGTCGTTGGACACCCGTCAGACCTCCGTTCATCTTCAGACACAAATGAAGATATTTTAGTGTAAATCTGATGGCTCTGAAAGGCCTCCATTGGCTCAATGCACTTTACACTCTCAAGACCCTTAAAAGACACTAAAGACGTCGTTACAAAGTCCATCTCACTACAGTGGTTCTACAATAACTTTATGAATCGGCGAGAATAGTTTTTGTGCGAAAAAAAACGCTAAATAACGACTTATATAGTGATGACGATTTCAAAACAAGGCATCATGAAACTTCGAAGCGTTATGAATCAGTGAGTCGATTCAGCGGTTCAGAGCGTTATGAATCAGTGAGTCGATTCAGCGGTTCAGAGCGTTATGAATCAGTGAGTCGATTCAGCGGTTCTGAGCGTTATGAATCAGTGAGTCGATTCAGCGGTTCAGAGCGTTATGAATCAGTGAGTCGATTCAGCGGTTCAGAGCGTTATGAATCAGTGAGTCGAATCATGATTCGGATCGCGTGTCAAACCGCCAAACTGCTGAAATTTGCCGATTCAAACTGCTGATTCGACTCACTGATTCATAACGCTTCGAAGTTTCATGAGGCCGTGTTTTGAAATCGTCGTCACTATATAAGTCGTTATTTAGGGTTTTTTTGCACACAAAAACTATTCTCGCCGATTCATAAAGTTATTGTAGAGCCACTGTAGTGAGATGGACTTTGTAACGACGTCTTTAGTGTCTTTTAAGGGTCTTGAGAGTGTAAAGTGCATTGAGCCAATGGAGGCCTTTCAGAGCATCAGATTTACACTAAAATATCTTCATTTGTGTCTGAAGATGAACGGAGGTCTGACGGGTGTCGAACCACATGAGGGTGAGGAATTAATGACAGAATTTTCATTTTTGGGTGAACTAACCCTTTAAAGGGATAAAACAGCTTCATGTTCTCAAAGTGTAACTTCTCTCTTCTTATCTTTTCTACAGCAGAGCTTGAGAAATCCCCGTTCGCACACAATCATTGAGAGTATTCAGTTGTCATTCAGCTGTCTCTAAGCTTGCTTTCTTCACACCAGAGTGAGAATAGATTTTCAAGTGATGTGGTCCCTTTGCTTTGAAATTGAAATTGTATTTCTCCCTGCAACCAACCCAAAATAAACAGCAAAAAATCTATCAGTCAACACTGTCTTATGTGGAAGTCTAAAAGCTTTAGGGCCCTATCACACACCCGGCGCAATGTGACGCCAGATACGTGTGTGTGTGTGTGTGTGTGTGTGTGTGTGTTCTCAGCCGGACGCAGTTCTCATGTTCACGTCCAGCGTCTCGTTGTTTAAATATCAAATGCACTGCTCATCTGTTCCCCCATGGGCATCTGAAAACCTCTGACCATTGACCAACACACACCTGCTCTAAAGTCAATAGTGCAGTATTTGTGTTATTTAAAGGGTGTGTTAGTAATATGAGCCTATACAACGCGCATACACTCTGCTTATTACACACACAGGGACACGCAGCAGCACACACACATGCCAGATATTAAAAATAAAAGGATTACAATGTAAAAGATTATCGTGTACATAAAGATAAAAATGCCTACCGTATTTTCGCGACTATAAGTCACACTTTTTTCATAGTTTGGCTGTTCCTGCGACTTATCTTCAGGTGCGACTTATATATCAAAATGAATTCATACTGGCTGACAAGAGAAAACATTTACGTCTACAGCCACGAGAGGGCGCTCTATACTGCTCCTGTAGCCTACCCCTGTAAAAATGAACTGAAAACGACTGATGGATGGATGCACTTTTATGATGGATGGATGCACTTTTATGATGGATAGATGCACTTTTATGATGGATGGATGCACTTTTATGATGGATGGATGCACTTTTATGATGGATAGATGCACTTTTATGATGGATGGATGCACTTTTATGATGGATGGATGCACTTTTATGATGGATAGATGCACTTTTATGATGGATGGATGCACTTTTATGATGGATGGATGCACTTTTATGATGGATAGATGCACTTTTATGATGGATGGATGCACTTTTATGATGGATGGATGCACTTTTATGATGGATAGATGCACTTTTATAATGGATGGATGCACTTTTATGATGATAGATGCACTTTTATGATGGATAGATGCACTTTTATGATGATAGATGCACTTTTATGATGGATGGATGCACTTTTATGATGGATAGATGCACTTTTATAATGGATGGATGCACTTTTATGATGATAGATGCACTTTTATGATGGATGGATGCACTTTTATGATGGATAGATGCACTTTTATAATGGATGGATGCACTTTTATAATGGATGGATGCACTTTTATGATGATAGATGCACTTTTATGATGGATAGATGCACTTTTATGATGGATAGATGCACTTTTATGATGATAGATGCACTTTTATGATGGATAGATGCACTTTTATGATGATAGATGCACTTTTATGATGGATAGATGCACTTTTATGATGGATAGATGCACTTTTATGATGGATGGATGCACTTTTATGATGGATAGATGCACTTTTATGATGGATAGATGCACTTTTATGATGGATGGATGCACTTTTATGATGGATAGATGCACTTTTATGATGGATGGATGCACTTTTATGATGGATAGATGCACTTTTATAATGGATGGATGCACTTTTATGATGGATGGATGCACTTTTATAATGGATGGATGCACTTTTATGATGGATAGATGCACTTTTATGATGGATGGATGCACTTTTATGATGGATAGATGCACTTTTATAATGGATGGATGCACTTTTATGATGGATGGATGCACTTTTATAATGGATGGATGCACTTTTATGATGGATGGATGGATGCACTTTTATAATAGATGGATGCACTTTTATAATGGATGGATGCACTTTTATGATGGATAGATGCACTTTTATAATGGATGGATGCACTTTTATAATGGATGGATGCACTTTTATGATGGATAGATCCACTTTTATAATGGATGGATGCTTTTATAATGGATGGATGCACTTTTATGATGGATAGATGCACTTTTATAATGGATGGATGCACTTTTATGATGGATGGATGCACTTTTATGATGGATGGATGCACTTTTATGATGGATGGATGCACTTTTATAATGGATGGATGCACTTTTATGATGGATGGATGCACTTTTATGATGGATGGATGCACTTTTATAATGGATGGATGCACTTTTATAATGGATGGATGCACTTTTATGATGGATGGATGCTCTTTTATGATGGACGGATGCACTTTTAGGATGGATAGATGCACTTTTATGATGGATGGATGCACTTTTATGATGGATGGATGCTCTTTTATGATGGATGGATGCACTTTTATGATGGATGGATGCACTTTTATGATGGATGGATGCACTTTTATGATGGATGGATGCACTTTTATAATGGATGGATGCTCTTTTATGATGGACGGATGCACTTTTATGATGGATGGATGCACTTTTATGATGGACGGATGCACTTTTATGATGGATGGATGCACTTTTATAATGGATGGATGCACTTTTATGATGGATAGATGCACTTTTATAATGGATAGATGCACTTTTATAATGGATGGATGCACTTTTATGATGGATGGATGCACTTTTATAATGGATGGATGCACTTTTATGATGGATGGATGCACTTTTATAATGGATGGATGCACTTTTATAATGGATGGATGCACTTTTATAATGGATAGATGCACTTTTATAATGGATGGATGCACTTTTATGATGGATGGATGCACTTTTAGGATGGATGGATGCTTTTAGGATGGATGGATGCTTTTAGGATGGATAGATGCACTTTTATAATGGATAGATGCACTTTTATGATGGATGGATGCACTTTTAGGATGGATGGATGCTTTTAGGATGGATAGATGCACTTTTATGGACTTCAAAAACATCACAACCATTCACTGTCATTATAAAGCTTTGAAGAGCCAGGACATTTTTAATATAACTCAGATTTTATTAGTCTGAAAGATGAATGTCATATACACCTAGGATGACTTGAGGGAGAGTAAATCATGGGCTAATAATTTTTTTTTGGGTGAACTAACCCTTTAAGAAAATATCCGTTGGTTTGTCTAGATCAGACTGTATTCCTCGTCTGGGATTGGTCAGAGCCTCTGAAGTATCACTGCATTGATTTGGACCTTCAACCGTTGATTCCCATTGAAGTCCATTATGTGCAGAAAAATCCTGGAATCCTTTCTTTTCGACTGACGAAAGACCTGAACATCTTGTATGAGATTTAATGATCAGGAGATTTTAATTTTGAAGTGAACTAATCCTTTAATCAGCTTGCGGATGATTTTAGTGTATGTCCAGTCCTCCTCAACTTCACACACACTTCCTGTCATTAACAATCCACACATTGTCCTAATACTTTTGGGGGCCACTGAGAGTAGGTTTACACACCATATGAAACATGTTTATTTCAAAGGAACAATGAAAATGTAATTTTTTCATGGTGTGATGCCTTTTAAGAAGACCAATAAACCAAAGGGTCAACAACAAGCGTGTTCATTGGCCCAGTGTGAGCGGCTGGTGTATAGAGTCCTGATAAGAGCGGTCAGTGATGATATATCCCTGTGTGTCCTTCCTCCATAAATTCTGCTAACGGTTTGCTCATTTGGATTGATTTTCGTACGTCAGCGCTCGTAATTTACCCACAAACAAAGGACAGATGATGACAAACATGATGCATTTCTTGCCACCCATGCACAGACACGCCGTCTGTGATTAAACCCAGCAATCATTTTGTTACGACGCGTATTCTGGACGTTCTGGGTTTTTCCCCGTGTGGCTTTCACAAGCTTGTTTCTCCAGTATCAGTCGATACGATATTGAACATGTATATTAGACACTGCTTGCACATGTTAGTTCAATGATAAAGTGTGGTTTTGTTTGTGAACCCTGTGTGCATTTCATTTGACGGTGTAATAAACGGCCTGAGATTGTGAGGACATTAGATAAGGGCAATACATTGCAGGAATATAATCAGACTCATGTCCCACATACTGTACATATACACACTTGAGTGTTATAGATCTCAGACCTCAGTTTGAAGATTTAAAGTGCATTATTATGCTATTTTAAAGGGTTAGTTCACCCAAAAATGTAAATTCTGTCATTAATTACTGACCCTCATGTGGTTGGACACCCGTCAGACCTCCGTTCATCTTCAGACACAAATGAAGATATTTTAGTGTAAATCTGATGCTCTGAAAGGCCTCCATTGGCTCAATGCACTTTACACTCTCAAGACCCTTAAAAGGCACTAAAGACGTTGTTACAAAGTCCATCTCACTACAGTGGCTCTACAATAACTTTATGAAGCGACGAGAATAGTTTTTGTGCACAAAAAAACCCTAAATAACGACTTATATAGTGATGACGATTTCAAAACACGGCCTCATGAAGCTTCGAAGCGTCATGAATCAGTGAGTTGATTCAGCAGTTTGGAGCGTTATGAATCAGTGAGTCGATTCAGCAGTTTGGAGCGTTATGAATCAGTGAGTCGATTCAGCGATTCGAAGCGTTATGAATCAGTAAGTCGAATCAGCGGTTCGAAGCGTTATGAATCAGTGAGTCGATTCAGCGGATCGAAGCATTATGAATCAGTGAGTCGATTCAGCAGTTCGGAGCGTTATGAATCAGTGAGTTGAATCAGCGGTTCAAAGTGTTATGAATCAGTGAGTCGAATCAGCGGTTCGAAGCGTTATGAATCAGTGAGTCGAATCAGCGGTTCGAAGCGTTATGAATCAGTGAGTCGAATCAGCGGTTCGAAGCATTATGAATCAGTGAGTCGATTCAGCAGTTCGGAGCGTTATGAATCAGTGAGTCGAATCAGCGGTTCGAAGCGTTATGAATCAGTGAGTCGAATCAGCGGTTCGAAGCGTTATGAATCAGTGAGTCGAATCAGCGGTTCGAAGCGTTATGAATCAGTGAGTCGAATCAGCGGTTCGAAGCGTTATGAATCAGTGAGTCGAATCATGATTCGGATCGCGTGTCAAACCGCCTAACTGCTGAAATTTGGCGATCCAAACTTCTGAATCGACTCACTGATTCATAACGCTTCAAAGTTTCATGATGCCGTGTTTTGAAATCGTCATC
>NC_137113.1:46885359-46892859 GCF_949357685.1 Gobio gobio | reverse complement strand
TGACGTCTGCGTGGTTTTTACATTCAGAAACATCATAATCAATAAGTAATAGGCTATTTTCTGCCTTGGTTTTGAGGCTCTCTGAAAAACACTGGGTTTTTATGGGCGTGCCGCACTGAAGACTTGGAAGTAAACGCCCACGGCTATGATTGGATAAGATTTGCATATTTAATGAGCTTCAGCTCCTCTCAGGACATGTGGGAATCGTCTGGGGAAACGCTCAGAGGACTCGCCAAAATATCAAACAAACAAACACACACACACACACACACACACACACACACACACACACACACACACACACACACACACACACACACACACACACACACACACACACACACACACACACACACACACACACACACACACACACACACACACACACACTGCCCCTAAACCTACCCATCACACACACACACACACACACACACACACACACACACACTCAGAGACACACACACACACACACACACACACACACACACTCAGAGACACACACACACACACACACACACACACACACACACACACACACACACACACACACACACACACACACACACACACACTGCCCCTAAACCTACCCATCACACACACACACACACACACACACACTGCCCCTGCCCCTAAACCTACCCATCACACACACACACACACACACACACACACACACACACACACACACACACACACACACACACACACACACACTGCCCCTGCCCCTAAACCTACCCATCACAGGAGACTGTGCAGTTCACTTTCTGTGAAAAAAAACCTCATTCTGTGATTTATAAGCATTTTGAAAAGTGAGGACATGGGGAACGTCCTCATATTTCACCCTCTTTTTGTAATACCCATGTCATTATACACATTTGTCCTGATATTTCACTAAAACATGCCCACACACACACACACTTGCACAGACACACTCGCACAGACACACACTCACTCGCTCGGACACACACACACACACACACACACACTCACTCACTCGTGTCGCGCAGAATCACACACACACACACACACACACTCAGTCACTCGCATCGCGCAGACACACTCACACTCTCACACTCACACTCTCACAGTCACACACACACACACTCACTCACTCGCGTCGCACAGACACACACACACTCACACACTCACTCTCACACACGCACACTCACATGCACACTCACACACACACACTCACACTTTCACTCACACACACACACACACACACACACACACACACACACACACACACACACACACACACACACACACACGCACACTCACTCACACTCACACACACACTCACACACTCACACTCACACACACACACACTCACTCACTCGCGTGGACACACACACACTCACTTGGCCTGGTGTCAATACAAGCTTTTCTTTGACTAACATGGACGTTTTCAGCTCTGAAAATTACAAGATATTCTTATATTACCATGACCTTTTATACATCAAAAGCTCAAGGGAAAGTTGATTTCTCAGTTTATCACCCCTTTAAATGGCACTCATTCATACAGTGAGATAAATTAATTAATTTGATCATCTTATTAAAAGGTTTGTTGAGTGTAGAGATGTGGTTGAACGCGGTGTCCTCCATTATCCAGCCCTAGCGTGTTGTCGTTCTGCAGTATATTTTCCCCTGTGGTAATGTGATTTCGTAACGTCACATCTCTCTCTGCTTTTACGTATTCAGAGCGAATGCAAGAGCCCGAGGATCTTCATTAATGGCAGCTCTGAAATGGATGCCTGCAATTTCACCCTGCTTCTGTTTTCAAAAGCTAATCTTTTCCTAAAGACAAATATGTGTAGGTCGATATCGGTGACTGAAACCCCTATTGGCGTTTTGTTTGCGTAGATATTTTCTTGGTTGACATCTAGACAAATGGTGTCAGACTAATGTTTTAAAGGTGCAAGGCTGAAGATGAGATCTCGCTGGATAGCTCACAATTCAATGCCAGTTGGAATGTGTTTATATTTTGCAGGGCGTCGTGACGGACCCTCATACGGCTCTGGCGCTGCCATCCGAAGGCAAAGAGAAGAAGAAGAAGAAGACCTCAATGGCCGGCCTGTGTGAGGAGGAGGAGGAGGAGGAGATGTCCATCAGGATAGGTAGAGCAGGACTTCCCTCAGGCAAGCTCTTCTTCACGATCCCACAGTCTGCTCTCTGCTCTCACAAACACAGCGTTAGATGTAGTGATGGCTCTCTCTGGGGTTGGCTTGCCTTACGCTTCCGAATCACATTCAAACTCACTTTGTGGAGGTTTTTCTTCTTCTCTGGGCTCTTCTGAGACATTATTGCGCCTCTTGTGTCTCTTTGGTATAGCGTGGATTGCTGGTGGTGGGTCTCTTTAAATTGATTTTCATGAATAGAGCGCAGAAGGATCATACGGTTATCTCAAGTGGTGCTTAATGCAATATTTATGGAGATATTACCATGTAACTTTTGCAATTTACCACCATGAGAAGGGCACAGGCGGATCAGATGCTGAGTTCAAGAGGGCTTTCAGTGATATTTATGGTAACGATAAAGTAAAAATAAATATATATATATAAATATATATATATATATATATATATAAATATATATATATATATATATATATATATATATATATATATATATATATATATATATATATATATATATATATATATATATATATATGTATATATATATATATATATATATATGTATATATATATATATATATATATATATATATATATATATACAGGTGCTGGTTAGAATATCATCAAAAAGTTGATTTATTTCACTAATTATTCCATTCAAAAAGTGAAACTTGTATATTATATTAATTCATTACACACATACTGATATATTTCAAATGTTTATTTCTTTTAATTTTGATGATTATAACTGACAACTAAGGAAAATCCCAAATTCAGTATCTTAGAAAGTTAGAATATTGTGAAAAGGTTCGATATTGAAGACACCTGGTGCCACACTCTAATCAGCTAACTAACTCAAAACACCTGCAAAGGCCTTTAAATGGTCTCTCAGTCTAGTTCTGTAGGTTACACAATCATGGGGAAGACTGCTGACTTGACAGTTGTCCAAAAGACGACCATTGACACCTTGCACAAGGAGGGCAAGACACAAAAGGTCATTGCAAAAGAGGCTGGCCGTTCACAGAGCTCTGTGTCCAAGCACATTAATAGAGAGGCGAAGGGAAGGGAAAGATGTGCTAGAAAAAAGTGTACAGGCAATAGGGTTAACCACACCCTGGAGAGGATTGTGAAACAAAACCCATTCAAAAATGTGTGGGAGAGAGCTGCAGTTTTGGAGATGCTCTGACCCAGTCGTCTAGCCGTCACAATTTGGCCCTTGTCAAACTCGCTCAAATCCTTACGCTTGCCCATTTTTAAAAATGTTCACTTGCTGCCTATTATATCCCACCCACTAACAGGTGCTGTGATGAAGAGATACTCATACTGGTCATAATGTTATGCCTGATCGGTGTATAGTACAATATATACAATTTTATACATTAATTCAGAAGAACTCACTACAGGGACACTGCATTTTTGCTCCCATATTTTACATATCTGGTGGCAATCCTGCATATTATCAGACTATCAGCTTTTCTGAATGCCTTTGATTATTGTCTGAATATTCCAGCGTGCAGAAATGACTAATGGCTCTTCTTCCTCAGCCATTAACCATAAGAGCATTTTCACTTTGATGTCAGAGATTCCCAAAGAAATGTAGTTCAAATGACTCATTATGAAAAACATGGATTTCATAAACTCTCTGTATAGAGAGAGAGATAGAGCTGGATTTATCTGGCCTTGAGAACATTGTTAAAGCTCTACAGCTGTAATTCCTGAGGCACAATCCAAACAGTCTAATTATCAGAGCTAAACGAGTGTGAAAATATTACACGCTGAACAAGTGGAAGTTCATCCTGCTGAGACGGCTGTGACCTCATTCAGCTTCTGACAGCCGCTCGTGCTGGATGACATTATTAACTGACCTCAGATCAGACGCACATCTTCATGTTTACACAACAGCACAAATAAATAAATCATTTATTACTGATTATGATATAAAGCTCATTCGAGGGAATGGGCAAATTGACTAAATGGAATGTCAGTTTGGCGTAATTATCATATTTTTGCTGTAGTTAATGGTATTATTACTTATAATTTCATAATTGTATTCAGCTACTGCAATAAACCATTTTCACACAGGATTAAACTCATACTGGGCTTTTTTGAATATCACGATTATCAGAATTATTGCCCACAGTAAAAAATAAATAAATAAATAAATAAATAAATAAATAAATAAATAAATAAATAAATAAATAAATAAATAAATAATAATAATCCTGTGTAAATTCATTATTTATTTATTTATTTATTTATTTATTTATTTATTTATTTATTTATTTATTTATTTTTTATCATAAAAGCAATACAAGAGTAAATTACTTTATTTTTTCCCAATATATAAGTAAATTAATACATTATTTATTTATTTAAGTAACTGTATAAACAAACATCAAAACAATACTAAATTAAATTGTTTTATTTTAATAATTTATTTAACTAGATAAATGATGGTTACTTAAACAAGTAAATACAAATATAATGTATTATGTATTTATATATTTATTATATAAAAGCGATACTAGAATACATCATTTTTTCAATCAATAAATAAAAGTGAAGTTAGTAACTGTGTATACAAAACATCAAAACAATACTAAGTTGTTTTATTTTAATCAAAATTATGGTTAAGTAAATAAATACAATTATTATTATACGTATATATTATATTCAACTCTAAATGATGCACCATTTATTTCTTCTAAATAGTAAAAAGAAAAACAGTAAAAAAAATAATCCTGTGTAAAGGCATGATTTATTTATTTATTTGTTTGTTTGTTTATTTGTTTATTTATTTATTTATCTATTTATCTATTTATCTATCATAAAAGCAACACTAGAGTAAATTACTTTATTTTTTTCAATAAATAAATAAATAATAGTACATTTATTTATTTATTTATTTATTTATTTATTTATTTATTTATTTATTTATTTATTTATTCATTTATTTATTTATTCATTTATTTATTTAAGTATCTGTGTAAACAGACATTAAAACAATACCAAAATATTTTTTTTATTTTAATAATTAATTTACCTAAATAAATTATGGTTAAGTAAATAAATAAAAATAATGTATTATTTATTTATTTAACCTTGTATAAAAATACTAGATATGTAAATAATAGATTATTTTATTTACCAATTTATAATTTATTCATTGAAATAGTTAAGTAAATAAGTACATAAATAAATGTAAGTATTGAATTATTTTAGGGCTGTTAAATGATTAATCGCGATGAATCACATCCAAAATAAAAGTTTGTGTTTTACATAATATATCTGTGTGTGCTGTGTATAATTATTATGTATTTATCAATACACACACATGCATGTGTATATTTAAGATTTTTTAAAATATTTATATATAGTATAAATGATATAAATATATATATACAGTCAGAACAATTTCTTAAAGCTACACTGTGTGATATTTTCCCCCATCTAGCGGTGAAAAGGTATATGACCATCCAGAGAATATTAGTTTCTGTTCCTCTCAATTCCGATTTCGTTTTAACTCCTACGGTGGCTGATTTAGTCCAAGATTAACATGGCTTCCAGTTCCACCTCGTCCACATTCGTCACGGTGCCATCGAGTGTTAAAACGCCAAAGGCGAAGCTTGAATTTACGGGTATGTCCCTCTTTGGCTAATGTACTTTCAAGATGGAGAGGCAACATGGCGACCCGCATTCGAACCCTCACCCGTATGTATTTACAATGGCATATTATAAACTTACGAGAATACTTTATAACTTGAAAGAAGTAAATATACATTAATGAGCACATATATTTTTGAAAGAACTAAGTGTTTTTAGATAAGAATAAACTAAGAAAGTTACACAGTGTAGCTTTAAATATATACATGTATGCGTGTGTATTCAAATATACATAATTATTATACACCGTTCTCTCGGTGCTATGCTTCTATGCTTTGACACTTGTTCACACTGCAGTGAGAGGAAAGCGTTTCTGCAGAATAAAACCGGAAACTGAGGGGAACGCGGATATGATGTCATCGACAGGCCACGCCCTCACACGTCCCGGTTCCTCGGGTAAAATAGCATCTCATGATTTACAAATAGTTGGAAACATTTGGGATATTGTAAGTACTCGACTGGCCTTGTGGTTTTTGGATATTCGACTCAATAAACTTACATAGTGCACCTTTAATCACGATTCATCCCTAATTTATTTATGATATTATTTTTCATTAATAATAAGTTCTAATTAGACGGCTTCTGCGTGTTTGCAAATTGCTTAACTTTGATGATTATTATATTTATTGCTAGAAATGGTTTTGAAACTGTTTATGTGTCCCAAATTTTTGGTAGCAGGGTTGCATTAATTGGTAAACTCCATTAGCCTGACGTCGTCATACTCAATTCTAGTCAGAATATGAGTTTGATCTCTCTTCAGTTGAGCTGTGATTATGGGGCGTGTTTCAACCGAACCAGGAAAGACATCAATTGGATAGACCTACAACCAATCAGAGCAACGGAGCGACGCATAACATTAGTTGTCAAATGTCAACAGAACTCAACTGACCTGTGTTGCCAAGTCCGCGGGTTGAAGCGACCACAATTATGTGATATACAGACCCAGGAATGCACATTTTAGCAGGAAGCCCTGCCAAAACAACACATATTTTACCCCCCAAATACCTTTTTTTCCCGGAGAACCGCCCTGGAAAGCTATTGGGCTTGTTTTTGGCTAGTTTTGAGTAGCAATTGGGCGGGTTTTGTTGTAGAAACTTGGCAACCCTGTCTGCGCGCTGGAATAAGTAACGTTAGAAGAAAAAGACGAGTGTAAACGATCTTTGCCGGTGTTGTAAAAAAAGAATTTAAGGATACACAGAGTACTTACAACACCATCATCATTTCTGAGAGAAATAGTAAAGGTGAACGCATATACCAACAAGTTCTCCATTTAGGATTAGAACAAATTCAACCCAAACGCCTTTGATGACGTGATGACGTTACTGTTGATCATCTGTCCATCATCGTCTAAAGCCCGCCCTGATGATTTCATTGGTCCGAACAGCTTCATTACTCCTCTGCGGATCAAGTCCAGACCGAACTGCCCGAGCTCAAATGTTGTGGGCGGGGCTAAGTTCGGCTGGCATCCAGGCTAGAACTCAATAGAAATGAATAGAAAAGCACGCCGCTGGTGTAATATTGAGTTGATGAGCTGATGGTGGAAGGCTTTGGCTGGCACAGCGGTTTAAAGTGAGCGAGGGGGAATCTCAGGCATGACTCCGGTTGGTTATCTGGTGTGAAATGAAGGCCGATCTGAGCCCGATTACATGGCTCCGCTGCTGGGACTGTGCAGAACGCATTACAGGCTCAGAAGAAGCCA
>NC_137113.1:46805359-46877859 GCF_949357685.1 Gobio gobio | reverse complement strand
TAAACACACAGTAAACATACAGTAAACACACAGTAAACATACAGTAAACATGCAGTAAACACACAGTAAACACACAGTAAACACACAGTAAACATGCAGTAGACACACAGTAAACACACAGTAAACATACAGTAAACACACAGTAAACACACAGTAAACACACAGTAAACATACAGTAAACACACAGTAAACATACAGTAGACACACAGTAAACACACAGTAAACACACAGAAAACATGCAGTAGACACACAGTAAACACACAGTAAACACACAGTAAACATACAGTAAACATGCAGTAAACACACAGTAAACACACAGTAAACACACAGTAAACACACAGTAAACATACAGTGAACATACAGTAAACACACAGTAAACATGCAGTAAACACACAGTAAACACACAGTAAACATGCAGTAAACACACAGTAAACATGCAGTAAACACACAGTAAACACACAGTAAACATACAGTAAACACACAGTAAACACACAGTAAACATACAGTGAACATACAGTAAACACACAGTAAACACACAGTAAACACGCAGTAAACACACAGTAAACACACAGTAAACACACAGTAAACACGCAGTAAACATGCAGTAAACACACAGTAAACACACAGTAAACACACAGTAAACATGCAGTAAACACACAGTAAACACACAGTAAACATACAGTAAACATACAGTAAACACACAGTAAACACACAGTAAACATGCAGTAAACACACAGTAAACACACAGTAAACACACAGTAAACATGCAGTAAACACACAGTAAACACACAGTAAACATGCAGTAAACACACAGTAAACACACAGTAAACACACAGTAAACATGCAGTAAACACACAGTAAACACACAGTAAACACGCAGTAAACATACAGTAAACACACAGTAAACATACAGTAAACACACAGTAAACATGCAGTAAACACACAGTAAACACACAGTAAACACACAGTAAACACACAGTAAACATGCAGTAAACACACAGTAAACACACAGTAAACACACAGTAAACATGCAGTAAACACACAGTAAACATACAGTAAACATACAGTAAACACACAGTAAACACACAGTGAACATACAGTAAACACACAGTAAACATGCAGTAAACATACAGTAAACATACAGTAAACACACAGTAAACACACAGTGAACATACAGTAAACACACAGTAAACATGCAGTAGACACACAGTAAACACACAGTAAACATGCAGTAAACACACAGTAAACACACAGTAAACATGCAGTAAACACGCAGTAAACATGCAGTAAACACACAGTAGACACACAGTAAACATACAGTAAACACACAGTAAACACACAGTAAACACACAGTAAACATACAGTAAACACACAGTAAACACACAGTAAACACACAGTAAACAGGCAGTAAACACACAGTAAACATGCAGTAAACATACAGTAAACATGCAGTAAACACACAGTAAACACACAGTAAACACACAGTAAACACACAGAAAACATGCAGTAGACACACAGTAAACACACAGTAAACATACAGTAAACATACAGTAAACACACAGTAAACACACAGTAAACACACAGTAAACATACAGTAAACACACAGTAAACATACAGTAGACACACAGTAAACACACAGTAAACACACAGAAAACATGCAGTAGACACACAGTAAACACACAGTAAACATACAGTAAACACACAGTAAACATGCAGTAAACACACAGTAAACACACAGTAAACACACAGTAAACACACAGTAAACACACAGTAAACATGCAGTAAACACACAGTAAACACACAGTAAACATGCAGTAAACACACAGTAAACATGCAGTAAACACACAGTAAACATACAGTAAACATACAGTAAACACACAGTAAACACACAGTAAACACACAGAAAACATGCAGTAGACACACAGTAAACACACAGTAAACATGCAGTAAACACACAGTAAATACACAGTAAACACACAGTAAACATGCAGTAAACACACAGTAAACATGCAGTAAACACACAGTAAACATACAGTAAACACACAGTAAACATACAGTAAACACACAGTAAACAGGCAGTAAACACACAGTAAACATGCAGTAGACACACAGTAAACACACAGTAAACATACAGTAAAAACACAGTAAACATACAGTAAACACACAGTAAACACACAGTAAACACACAGTAAACATACAGTAAACACACAGTAAACATACAGTAAACACACAGTAAACATACAGTAAACACACAGTAAACAGGCAGTAAACACACAGTAAACATGCAGTAAACACACAGTAAACATGCAGTAAACACACAGTAAACACACAGTAAACACACAGTAAACATACAGTAAACACACAGTAAACATACAGTAAACACACATAAAACATGCAGTAGACACACAGTAAACACACAGTAAACATACAGTGAACATACAGTAAACACACATTAAACATGCAGTAAACATGCAGTAAACACACAGTAAACACACAGTAAACACACAGTAAACACACAGTAAACATGCAGTAAACACACAGTAAACACACATTAAACATGCAGTAAACATGCAGTAAACACACAGTAAACACACAGTAAACACACAGTAAACACACAGTAAACATACAGTGAACATACAGTAAACACACATTAAACATGCAGTAAACATGCAGTAAACACACAGTAAACACACAGTAAACACACAGTAAACACACAACAAACACACAGTAAACACACAGTAAAGTGTCATCATGATTGCCTGAAGGTAGGATATCTTGAATGGCATATGGAGCAAGAAAAGCAATAGGCAGATTGTTTATTATATATATATATACACACACACACACACTGATCAGGCATAACAATATGACTGACAGGTGAAGTGTGTGGGATATATTAGGCAGCAAGTGAACATTTAGTCCTCAGAGTTGATGTGTTAAAAGCAGGAAAAATGGGCAAGCGTAAGGATTTGAGTGAGTTTGACAAGGGCCAGATTGTAACGGCTAGACGAGCATCTCCAAAACTGCAGCTCTTGTGGGCTGTTCCTGGTCTTTGCGTGGCTTACCTGGGGAACACATGGCACCAGGTGCATTATGGGAAGAAGGCGTGGTGGTGGAGGCAGTGATGCTTTGGGCAATGTTCTGCTGGGAAACCTTGGGTCCTCAATCATGTGGATGTTACTTTGACACGTCCCACCTACCTAAGCATTGTTGAGCCCATATCCAGCCTCTCATGGAGACGGTATTCCCTGCTGGCTGTGGCTCTTTCAGCAGATAATGCGCCGCCACAAAGCACAAATGCTTCAGGAATGGTTTGAGGAGCACAACAACGAGTTTGAGGCGTTGACTTGGCCTCCAAATTCCCCAGATCTCAATCCAATCGAGCATCTGTGGGATGTGCGAACAAACAAGTCCGATCCATGGAGGCCCCGCCTCGCAACTTACAGGACTTAAAGGATCTGCTGCTAACATCTTGGTGCCAGATACCACAGTATCAGAGTGAGGTCCATGCCTCGACGGGTCAGCAAAAGGAGGACCAACCAACACAATATTAGGATATATTAATAGGATATAGGAATAGGATATATAATATAGGATAGTCATAATGTTATGCAATAATTAAATGAGTGAAACATTATTCCGAATATTATTGCACACGCTTACTACAAATAAACCAAGACATGGCTGTTCTTTTCCATTCTCAAAATACGAGAGACGTTCGCTTAGACGGTTTATTATGCTGCATAGTAATTTAATTCTCCTTCATGTTCTTCACATTATGTTAAAATATGTGCACACAAAACCCGTCTCGAGTGTATCGCAGATCTTATGAGCTGGTTCTTTCACCTGCTTATTTTGTTTATTGATTTATTCTAATTCCCCCTCTCTGAATGTGTGCTTGACATTTCACAGCTGATTTCTAATTTACATGCTTTCCAATGCCCCAGACAAAACTCTAGTATCTTTCAACACTTTGCTGCTAACACGGAAAAGCATTTTTGCAAAAGAAAGGCATATAGTTCATCATAACATTATAACATACATCATATACATAATTCAACCGCTATATTGCTAAATGTACCTGGTTTCTCATATCAACAGAAAAATAAAATTTGGCTTCTCTTGAGACTCGCTGCTTCACAGCAGTTAATGATATGCTAAAGCCCCGCCCCCCTCGTGACGTGATTGGTTACAAGGTCGTTCAGAAACACAAGTGATTTCAAACCGTGTTTTTGAGACTGTAAAACTGCAGTTTTAAGGAGAAAATACTCCGCAATGGTGCTGACTTATGAATGTTTCACATGGCTTGTCTTAAAGCATATTAAAAACAGCCCATAGACTTGATTTTCACCACAGGAGGTCAGGATTAGTGGCACTATTTTCAAACCTTTTAACGTCACTCACCGGACATTTCATTTCCGAACTGATACTTACATCAACTGATGGAAAAAAAAAAACATTGCCAGATTGACGTCCATCTGTTTCAGATAAAACTGGATGTTCTTTTAGGGCCACTCACTGGACATTTCACTGGGAAAGTGTCGATGTAATATCATTTTTCATTTTCACTTTCTCAGAGTGCATGTCGTATAAAAACCTTTAAAAATGACTGAACAATGATGGTTAAGTTACACTTCTATTCATCTTCCAAAAATCTGACACTAAAAGCTGTCAGCTTTCTGAAAAATTCCATTTACTGCGATTAAGGGTGCTTTCACATCTCTAGTTCGGTTCATTTGGTCCGAACCAAGGGCAAACAATTATACATTCTAGCATTTTCCAGCTTTTTTGGTTCCTTTTCACACCACACTGATTGCTTTGATCCGAACCGGTTGAAACGAACCAAAATGCAGTCACATGACAACATCCTCATCACTCATTGGCCATGGCGTATTTCCTAAACTGCGACTGCGCGGGCTGGTTTTGTACTTCGATACGATACCTTAAAATCGATATTCGATACCATTTTCGATACCACAGGGAAAAAAACGCTGCATATACTGTCAAATAGATATTTTTAATATAACTTATTTTCTTGTCTGTCTATTGAAAGTCTAGGCCAGAGCTTCCCAAACTTCAGAGTGATAAGGCCCCCCAAAAACATAGCGGGCCCTATCTTGCACCCAGCGCAATTGACTTTGTACACCGACGCATGTGTCATTCCTATTTTGCACCCGCGCAAAGCGCGATTTTCCCTCCACAGAAGCACGTCGCTAAACTAGTGAATGAACTTGCGCGCCCTGGGCGGTTCAGCGCAAAAAAGGAGGCGTGTTCCGGCGCAAACAATCCCTGGTGCTATTTTGCTGTTCCATTAAACAATTGCGCCACTGACCAGAAAAAACCTAGTCTAAAGTCAGTGGCGCGTTGCGCGTTGTTCATTATGCTATTTTAAGGGCGCATGCTTGACCATAATGTATAGCGTGCACAACGCGCATACACTTTGCTCATGTAATCTACACAGATGCAACAGTTATTTTTGCAAATCATAAATTGTTACACTAAAAAAATATTAACACATGAGATGACGGAAATCATTGTGGTGTGCCACGAAGATGTGAAAAAATAGGCATAAATCTAGCTTACAAATTATTCAGGCTAATTGTAGTCTAATAATTAAGGAGACCTGTTTGCCCAATAGTGGCAACTTCTGGCAAGACATATATGTATATAAGGACATCTAACAAATTGGTTTGTCCGTCAAGAACCAGGAAAAAAAATCGGTGAGGGTGGACGCAGCGATGTCCTCTGCTGGCGTCAGGTCCTGAGTAGAGGCAGATCCACCTCCCGTTACACGGCGTGCCCGATTGATGCTGGCAAGCTTGGACTTTCCCCGTCTTCTGATGTCATTGTATCGCTTGCGGCACTGGTGCGACGTCCTGGGGATGCCAGCTGATGAAACAATTGTGGCTATTTCCTCCCACGCCTGTTTAACTGACACTATTTTGGGTGGGTTTCTCCCATCCCCATACAACACAACTTCTCTGTCTTTCACTGCTCTTACAAGAACATCAGTCTCCTCGGCTGTGAACCGCTCCTGGCGTGCGCCTGGTAAATACGCCATAATAATAGCAATCCATAATGGAACTTGCGCACCTGCTTTTACAGGGAATGTTGGATGACGCTCTGATTGGTTTATTCACGTTACGCCCAAACCACACCTATGAATAATGAAGCTCCTTCAGACCAACCCATTTTAGATTTGCGCCGGGCGCAAGAGCCATTTATCCCGCCGGGAAAATAGCAACAGCGCCGAGACCCGCCCACAAAGTTACTTGCGCTTCGCGCTTTGACACTTGCGTTTCAGATCGTTAGAATAGGGCCCAGCAAGAGCTCCACGGCCCCCCATACCATAGTCGTCCTCACAAAGATTTTATTAAACATGTTTAATATTTGGGATTATGCTGAGGATATGCGTTCCCTGTAAAACACAATTCTTGTAATTTTATCAAACACAATCTTTTTTATGTTTCTTTTGTATTAATTCACAAGTTAACTATTTTAGGCTATTCATTTTGTGCTGCAGACAGAAAAACTGAAACTTACATTCAGAATAAGCAGTGATTTCACTCAAAAAAACACTAACACGACGCCGTCATAAGGAAAAATACAGCAGAATGCGCCGGCGCGTTTGCCGTGTTCAGAAGGTTAAAAGGATAGTTCAACCAACAATGAAAATTCGGTCATCATTTCCTCACCCTCAAGTTGTTCCAAACCTGTGTGAGTTTCTAAAGAAGATATTTTGAAGAATGTTTAAAAGCTGATAGAGCGACCATTGACTACCATAGTAATTTTTCCACTACTATGGTAGTCAATGGTCGCTCTATCTGCTTGGTTACAACTATTATTTGAAATATCTTCTTTTCCGTTCAGCAGAACAAAGAAACTCATACAGGTTTGGAACAACTTGAGATCCAATTTGGATCCAATTCTATTGTATTGGATCCCAAAATACAATATTTAGGTCTGTCCGGGGTGAAAAATCACTGACTTTAATATTGTTATTTTCAGAGCTTTTAATATACTCTTATTATAAAAAGAACATTTATTTATCTTAAACAAGTATCATTTTAGTAAGGAGATCTCAGAAATCTGAAACAAGCATGAAAAACGTAAAAATTATTAAAAATAAACGTATATCGTGTCGGCATTGGCCAAAATGAGTTGAAAAATATACTGGATATCGGTAAAAATCCAATATCGTGCATAATGATGATATTTGTCATCAAGGTTGATTGTTGTTTGTAGAAGACTCCAGCATTGCATACCATATGGATAATAATTGTCTCTTGTGGTTTGGATTAAATCAGGAGGATTATGGGATATCTTGTGTAATCAGTTCATGCAATTATTGAGGTATTTTGATTATCTTCTCATAAGCACCTGATGATGAGAGATGAATTCCCAATGGTGATGCATATAATCAGATCTTAAAAGTAACAGTAGCATGTGTGTGTGTGTGTGTCTTAGTCCATCATAAAAGTTGAATCCCTGTGAAATAACACTTATTATTTCACATCAAACAGCTCTAGAAGTGTTTTTCAGAGAGCTGAAGGTCAGGGCTTTGTGTGCGTCAGTGTTTCAGTTTGCGGTGTTTATACTACAGTCAATGACACGAGACACCGGACGCAACTTGATAAAGCGACACGCGATAACCTGTGGCCCGTTCACACTCACAGCTGGAGGTTAACTGGTTCCCGCTGGGCTGTGTAACTGGGCATAGCTTGTGAAAATCTGAACACAAATAGTGTTGTTCTGCTTGATGAGAAATTTCTTGCTGCTAGAAATGAACATTACATGCAGAGGAAATCGTTTGTGAATAAATGTGTGCTGTGCATGATGCATTGACCATTTGCATACAATTGAAGTAACCACATCACTGGACACAACTTGATTGTTTTGAATTTATAATTTCGGGGTTTTTTTATGTTTCAAGCATAGTTTTTCATTAGTTCCCTAGTGAAAAATAAACACACCAACATGTATTTGAAACACATTTATGTTATGCTACACATACATTTACATATTTATGTGCTGAATATTAATACTACAGTTATTTTGTACTTAATGCACTTTAGTTATACAGAAATAGTGCTGAGGTCCAAAAAAAAAAAAGATATACTGATTGTGCTACAAATGAACTATTGCAAGTATACTTTAAATATCTTGCATTTAAAGAGATCTTAGAGATATTAAAACGCGTTATGCTTAATATTAAGAAATGTGCAATAAAGAAGTACTCCAAATAAAGTTGAATTTTAATATTTAGTCTCAAGCGATATGTCAGTAAATAAGTAAATGGATTAGTTGTAGACTTAGTATGACATTTTAAATACATTTTGGTATAGGTTTATTTTCACTCTAGTTTTATTTTTTGGTTTTAACAGTGTATTTTTTGTAGTTTGTGTTATTGCTGTGTGGTGGCATTTTCATGTTTGATTCAGGCAGATTGTGAATATTTCAAGCTTATTAAAGATATAAAAACAAATGGCTTTATAGTTGGGACATATGATGGTACAGTAGGGAGAACTAGTATTTGATACACAGCCGATTTTGCAGGTTTGCCCACTTACAAAGCATGTAGAGGTCTGTAATTTGTATCATAGATACTCTTCAACTGTGAGAGACGGAATATAAAACAAAAATCCAGAAAATCACATTGTATGATTTTTAAGTAATTAATTTGCATTTTATTGCATGACATGAGTATTTGATACATCAGAAAAGCAGAACTGAATATTTGGTACAGAAACCTTGTTTGCAATTACAGAGATCACATGTTTCCTGTAGTTCTTGACCAGGTTTGCACACACACTCTCTCACACACACTCTCTCACACACACTCTCACACACTGTAGCAGGGATTCTGGCACACTCCTCCATACAGACCTTCTCCAGATCCTTCAGGTTTCGGGCTGTCGCTGGGCAATACGGACTTTCAGCTCCTCCAAAGATTTTCTATTGGGTTCAGGTCTGGGGCTCGTTCTTCATACCTCGCTTAATACATTCAAGATGATTTGACAGATCCCAGATCTTTTAATCGTGATAACTGATCTCTGGCTAATTTGGTTCTTCAAACGAATTTGCGGATTGGATTAAAATATCTGGATTAAATGATCTAAGATTACTGAGCGTTCTGTTTTTCCCTAAAGAGGGCAGATGCATCGATACTCGAAACCACGATCAGCAATGCAGCGATTGGCTGGCGTCAAGACAGCAACGTAATGACATCATATAATTAAAAAGCCACCTGGCAAAAAACTTGACAAATTACACAAAAAACCCCCACGAATTTCTGAACCTTTATAAGGAAACCGCCAAACCACCAAACCAACATAAAAGTTATAATAGATAAATGATAAATGTTTTTTTTTTTAAACATGATTACCAATTATTTATATTCACGATTTTATACAGTATTTGTACACCCTTTACATTTTTATTTCAATATTGTAATTTAATTTTTAATTCAATTTGAAGCAGATTTGTAACGTGACAGTATTTAAGTTTCTTATGGGTCAAGATATTATTATCCTCTCTTGCGCTGCATCAAGCCATCCCATAATATCCGTGATCACTTAATGCACGGCTCAGATTAACTGTACAACATGTGTGTAAACCAATAAAAACAAAATTATATAAAGTAATTATTCCTTCACAAGTAAATCGCTCAATCAAGTGGCTGTGTCTATAGTATTATACACAACATTATACATTCTCATATACATATACAATATACAATTTTTATATTATTTCTCTATTATTCTATATATTATTTTTATATAGGATGAGCTTCGAAGAACCAAACAATCCAAGATCATGCCAAATCGTCAACAATCAAATCCAGCTAACTGAGTTAGCGAGGTACGAAGAACAGGCCCCTGGAGACTGGCTAGGCCACTCCAGGACCTTGAGATGCTTCTTATGGTGCCACTCCTCAGTTGCCCTGGCTGTGTGTTTCGGGTCGTTGTGATGCTGGAAGACCCACCCTCGACCCATCTTCAATGCTCTAACTGAGGGAAGGAGGTTGTTGGCCAAGATCTCGCGATACATGGCCCGTCCATCCTCCCCTCAATACGGTGCAGTCGCCCCCTTTGCAGAAAAACCTCCCCAAAGAATGATGTTTCCACCTCCATACTGCACGGTTGGGATGATGTTCTTGGGGTTGTACTCGTCCTTCTTCTTCCTCCTAACACAGCGAGTGGAGTTTAGACTGAAAAGCTCTATTTTTGTCTGATCAGACCACATGACCTTCTCCCATTCCTCCTCTGGATCATCCAGATGGTCACTGGCAAACCTCAGACATGCGCTGGCTTGCAGGATTTTAATCCATGACGGCGTAGTGTGTTACTAATGGTTTTCTTTGAGACTGTGGTCCCAGCTCTCTTCAGGTCATTGACCAGCTCCTGCCGTGTAGTTCTGGGCTGATCCCTCACCTTCCTCATGATGCCGCACGAGGTGAGATCTTGGATGGTGCCCCAGACCGAGGGAGATTGACCGCTATCTTGAACTTCTTCCATTTTCTAATAATTGCGCCAATAGTTGTTGCCTTCTCACCAAGCTGCTTGCCTATTGTCCTGTAGCCCATCCCAGCCTTGTGCAGGTCTACAATTTTATCCCTGATGTCCTTACACTGCTCTGGTCTTGGCCATTGTGGAGAGGTTGGAGTGTGTGTGATTGAGTGTGTGGACAGGTGTAATGAGTTCATACAGGTGCAGTTCATACAGGTAATGAGTGGAGAACAGGAGGGCTTCTTAAAGAAAAACTAACAGGTCTGTGAGAGCCGGAATTCGTACTGGTTGGTAGGTGATCAAATACTTATGTCATGCAATAAAATGCATATTAATTATTTAAAAATCGTACAATGTGATTTTTCTGGATTTTAGATTCCGTCTCTTACAGTTGAAGTGTACCTATGATAAAAATTACAGACCTCTATATGCTTTGTAAGTAGTAAAACCGGCAAAATCGGCAGTGTATCAAATACTTGTTCTCCCCACTGTATCTTTACCAGCTGAGAATCATAAAGAACTTATGAAATGTGTAAAGGAGGCAAAACAGCGTCAGGAATTCCTTTATTGCAGATAATAACGGGCAACATCACGGCTATGTAGATTGTGTCCTTTTTAGGGTTGCATCTCTAGGTTGCATCTTGCATCACGCACTGTTTTTGGTTGGTTTAGATGTCTTTGGTCTGTGTTGCATTCAAATTTTCAGTCGAACCGCACCAGAGTTTGTTTGGAAGCGGATTGAGACCCATCTTTCGGTCCATTTGTTTGGTGTGTGTCAGGGTTCAGATGAAGCGCACTAACAGAGCAATCACACCAGAGTTTGTTTTAATCTAACCAAACATGCCAAGTGTGAACACACCCTCATCTAATACTACACAAAATAATAATAATAAAGCATTCAATTGATAATAGCAATAATAAAACCTCATCTTCCTGAAAATCACCAGTAGTCAATGTGATTACACAATCGGAAACAAAGACCTGAAAGCCTGAAGGGCAGCGTGTTCTTTCAGAATGATCGCTGCTCTAATGAATACAGATCTCCGTGTGCTTTTTCATAACGGCGTGTGGAACGTTTCTCGTTTTCAATGCCTGATCACATAAGCGCAGACAAGGTGAGATGAGGTTAAAAGCGGCGTGTGCGGTTTACTTTCGTGAGTCACCTCTGTCCTCTGTTAACAAAAAGGTGCTGGATTATGCAGAGAATATGCCGGTGGCGTGATTCCATGAATATGCACGCTTGACACATGATGAATATACAGTATGAATGTAAGCATGGGTATGACTGGGACCGGTGGCCGAGTGTTTCTATGGTAGCTGAAGATCCACAGGCTCACTGTGTTAGGAAGACTGCAGTTTGGGCCTGATAATCTATCATTTTAATATAATAGTTATCTCTCTATATATATGTAGGCTAATATATATAATTTATATAGACATTTAAAGTGGTCATGAACTGAAAAATCTAATTTTCTTGAGCTTTTGACATATTAGAGCTCATCATACTACGAGAATATCCTGTGAGTTTCAGAACTGAAAACTTCTTTGTTAGTCCAAAAACAGCTTTTATTGTGGAATGAGCCTATAATAGATGGTGAAAGAGCGCCTCTGCAGAAGAAGATCAACGCCCACTTCATCATCACAACTTTGGCCCCGCCCACTGGAGTGTTAGTGAGATGACGAGGAGAGACGAGCGATACAGGATGGACTACAAATAACATCACTTTCCAAAGGATCCTAATGCTAGGAATGTGCTTATTTAGTTATAGTCTCAGCAGCCAATCACAGCAGTGGGCGTTTACACTGAAGTCTCTCAGCAGCCAATCACAGCAGTGGGCGTTTACACTGAAGTCTCTCAGCAGCCAATCACAGCAGTGGGCGTTTACACTGAAGTCTCTCAGCAGCCAATCACAGCAGTGGGCGTTTACACTGAAGTCTCACAGCAGCCAATCACAGCAATGGGCGTTTACACTGAAGTCTCACAGCAGCCAATCACAGCAGTGGGCGTTTACACTGAAGTCTCTCAGCAGCCAATCACAGCATTGGGCGTTTACACTGAAGTCTCACAGTAGCCAATCACAGCAGTGGGCGTTTACACTGAAGTCTCACAGCAGCCAATCACAGCAGTGGGCGTTTACACTGAAGTCTCACAGCAGCCAATCACTGCAGTGGGCGTTTACACTGAAGTCTCACAGCAGCCAATCACAGCAGTGGGCGTTTACACTGAAGTCTCACAGCAGCCAATCACAGCAGTGGGCGTTTACACTGAAGTCTCACAGCAGCCAATCACTGCAGTGGGCGTTTACACTGAAGTCTCTCAGCAGCCAATCACTGCAGTGGACGTTTACACTGAAGTCTCACAGCAGCCAATCACAGCAGTGGGCGTTTACACTGAAGTCTCACAGCAGCCAATCACAGCAGTGGGCGTTTACACTGAAGTCTCACAGCAGCCAATCAGCAATGGGCGTTTACACTGAAGTCTCACAGCAGCCAATCACAGTAGTGGGCATTTACACTGAAGTCTCTCAGCAGCCAATCACAGCAATGGGCGTTTACACTGAAGTCTCACAGCAGCCAATCACAGCAATGGGCGTTTACACTGAAGTCTCTCAGCAGCCAATCACAGCAGTGGGCGTTTACACTGAAGTCTCACAGCAGCCAATCACAGCAGTGGGCGTTTACACTGAAGTCTCACAGCAGCCAATCACAGCAGTGGGCGTTTACACTGAAGTCTCTCAGCAGCCAATCACAGCAATGGGCGTTTACACTGAAGTCTCACAGCAGCCAATCACAGCAGTGGGCGTTTACACTGAAGTCTCACAGCAGCCAATCACAGCAATGGGCGTTTACACTGAAGTCTCTCAGCAGCCAATCACAGCAATGGGCGTTTACACTGAAGTCTCACAGCAGCCAATCACAGCAGTGGGCGTTTACACTGAAGTCTCACAGCAGCCAATCACAGCAATGGGCGTTTACACTGAAGTCTCTCAGCAGCCAATCACAGCAGTGGGCGTTTACACTGAAGTCTCACAGCAGCCAATCACAGCAATGGGCGTTTACACTGAAGTCTCACAGCAGCCAATCACAGCAGTGGGCGTTTACACTGAAGTCTCTCAGCAGCCAATCACAGCAGTGGGCGTTTACACTGAAGTCTCACAGCAGACACGCCCCTTCAAACAGAGCGTTCAAATCAGAGGCTAAAATGCCTTTTATTTCAAAATGATGACAATTTTTGATTAACATTATAAGTGCACCACAGGAAACATAAAACAATGCAGTTCACGACCCCTTTATATGTTATTTGTTATGTGGCTATTATATGTATAATAGTGAAATCATGTAGTGTTATATTTTTGATATTCAATTATTATAATGAAGCTTGTACAACAATCGCATTCAGATGCTCAGATGGACAGTAACTCCATTCATCAAATGATTGTGCAGTGACAGGGATGGATGGGGCTTTCAGCAGAGTTTGATATATAGAGATGTGCATGAGCTCTATACTCAATCAAACACATCTGTGATGACATTTGTGAGATAAATTATGGATGTGAGTTATTATAACAAGATCTCTCTCTGGCTGATCTTGCAGTGTGACTGACAGCTGAGAAGCGGTCAGTGTGTGTCCGCTTGTAACGTCTGGGTCTGAGTGACTGGACAAAAGATCAGAAAGCTCACAACAGATGTAAAATATTCATGTTGGCAAATCTGTGTTATAGTGCAATGCCTGTGGGGTATTACGTTAATTCCAACCTGCGCTCACAAGCGCTGCACCTGTTTCCAATTTCAACAACCCTCTGGCTTATGATGGAGGAGTTGTGGGAAAAGATAAGGAAGGGCTGTGTGGAGGTAGAAGGTGGATTGTCCTCACAGTGTCATGGGTTATAATGCAACAGTGCCATCAAATCTGACCAGTAGAGGGTGCCGAAGTCTTCTGCTTTTTCCTGCTTAAAATCATTTTGCTTCCATACTGTGGATTAAACTGTATTGTATTTGGCAGGATCAATGTATTATAAAGCTCATGTGACTTTATTCTGTCCAACACAAAAGGAGATGATGTGCAGAATGTTCAAACTGAACTTTTCCATGTAGACAGCGGCATAAATGACATTAAAGCACCATAAAAGTATGCAGATAAAACTAAATATGTCAAGTCAACTTTATTTATATAGTGCTTTTAACAATGCAGATTGTTTCAAAGCAGCTTCACAGTGTTAAACAGGAAAATAATGCAGCATAATTTTATTCAGCTGTATAGCCATTCTGGAGAAAACGCTAATGTCATCAGTTCATTTCCATTATCATACAGTGACAGTGTGGGCTTTAGATCAGTAATTTAGTTTTTATGGTTAATTTAGTTTAATAATTAGATTTATTTGGATATTTAGTTGAAAAATTTAGAACAATGTAGTGTCCCCAACTGAGCACGCCAAGCCAGAGGCAACAGTGGCAAATAAACCAAAACCCCATCAGGAGCAGAATGGAGGAAAATAAACCTTGGGAGAAACCAGGCTCAGTCGGAGTGCCAGTTCTCCTCTGACCAATTAACAAGCAGTGTATGATTATTATTCTGGAAACTTTACAGGTCAGAGGTCATAATAGATCAGAATATTTGAAAGATCGGAGTCATCACGCCGGAGACGGTTTATTGAGGATGACAAATCGATTGAACAATTATTAAATTGTAATATTCAAACAATCGGAGTCATCACGCTGGAGATGGTTTATTGAGGATGCCGTGTCGACGAGGCAATTTCAGGGGGCGTCTAATTGACACGTCTCTGCAGACACTATATAAATATGTGCTATATTTCATGTTTTTTAAAGCCATGAAATGTTGTTGTTTTTACGCCTTTGCATACAAAGATTATTGTTGTTCAACATCCACTGCACGTTAAAACATCACACTCTTACTTGATCTGGACAAACTGAGTGTCATTAGAAAGATTAAAGACTCCAGCTTAGTTTATGATAAAACTATGTCGCAGTGACATTCATTTCTTGATTTATGGTGAAATTTATTTTTTATAGAATAAAAACGCGTACATGCACTATATTGCTAAAAGTTTTGAGACGCCTGCCTTTACTTGCACATGAGCTTCCCATTCTTAATCCGTAGGGTTAAAAAGCGATGCTTTGTGCACTGGTCAGTCATGCTGGGACAGGAAGGGGCCGTCCCCAAACTGTTCCCACAAATTTGGGAGCATGAAATTGTCCGAAATGTCTTGGTGAAGCTGTAAGAGTTCCTTTCACTGGAACTAAAAGGCCAACCCCTGAAAAACAACCCCACCCCATAATCCCCCCTCCACCAAACTTTACACTTGGCACAATGCAGTCAGGCAAGTCCCGTTCTCCTGGCAACCGCCAAACCCAGACTCGTCCATGGGATTGCCAGAGAGAAGCGTGATTGGTCACTCAGAGAACACGTCTCCACTGCTCTAGAGTCCAGTGGCGGCGCACTTTACCCCACTGCATCCCACGCTTTGCATTGCACTTGGTGATGTAAGGCTTGGATGAGCAGCTCGGCCATGGAAACCCATTCCATGGAGCTCTACACACTGTTCTTGAGCTCATCTGAAGGCTTGAGTTCTCTGAGCTCCTGAGAGCGGCCCATTCTCTCACTAATGTGTGTAGAAGCGAACACACACACACACACACTCCTGAGAGCGGCCCATTCTCTCACTAATGTGTGTAGAAGCGTCTGCAGGCCTAGAGCTGGAGTTATACACCTGTGGCCATGAAGAGATTGAACACCTGAACTCAGTGATTTGGAGGGGCGTCCCAATACTTTTGGCAATATAGTGTATATTCAGATAGAAAACAGCTATAGTGCAGAATCGACTGTGTCAAAAACAGCCTTGGTGAGCAAAAGAGGCTCATCTTCTTTTTTTGTTTTTGTTTCAAACCACTCATGCTTTGACGATTTAAGTCATTTTAATTATATACCTCTGCCGTCATGAAATGTTCAAGGCCAGAAAGTTCTCTTATTAGTTATGAAGTTATTAAATTGTCTCGCACTTGTCTTTCTCTTCACGCCATCTATTTTGTGAGTGTAAATGGCTTCTGACTGATTGCTGAAGACAGGTTTGAGCCTCCTGGTGCCAAGCGAAGCGTATGCAAATAAACAAGTGATATAGGATGTAGCTGCAAAACACAAATTTGCATATTGTCAAGAAACCAGCAAACGAGCTGTAATCAACAGAAAAGCCGGACACCCGTGGAGAGAGTCTGAGCTTCGCTGGCCTTTAAATAATAATATGTTTGAGTTGAAGATATTTCTGGTGTTTGTCTGGTTTATTTTATGCTGTTTAAATTATGTTAACGTTCCCCAGAGACTCGGTGTGTGTTTATTGGGGTTTGTGTGTGTGTGTTACTGACAGAGAAAGTGGTTTTGTTTGCCTGAGTGCAATTCTGCTTTGTACAATCCATAAAACAAGTAAATATTAGTGCGGCTTGGGAAGGCGAGCTGTGGACATGAATGAGATCTCAATTTGCTCGGCTTGTGAAGGACTGCGCTATTACTGTTCTCAGCCATTTCAGCCTGGCAGACCATAATACATGGAAAGCACAGAGTCACACGGGCCAAAGATTCACGGGTGGACTTTTGAACAACCAGAACACAATCAGACACAGCCTCAGACACAGCCTCAGACACAGCCTCAGACACAGCCTCAGACACAGCCTCACACAGCCTCAAACACAGCCTCAGACACAGCCTCAGACACAGCCTCAGACACAGCCTCAGACACAGCCTCAGACACAGCCTCAGACACAGCCTCACACAGCCTCAGACACAGCCTCAGACACAGCCTCAGACACAGCCTCAGACACAGCCTCAGACACAGCCTCAGACACAGCCTCAGACACAGCCTCGGACACAGCCTCACACAGCCTCAAACACAGCCTCAGACACAGCCTCAGACACAGCCTCAGACACAGCCTCACACAGCCTCAGACACAGCCTCAGACACAGCCTCAGACACAGCCTCAGACACAGCCTCAGCCTCAGACAGCCTCAGACAGCCTCAGACACAGCCTCAGACACAGCCTCAGACACAGCCTCAGACACAGCCTCAGACAGCCTCAGACAGCCTCAGACACAGCCTCAGACACAGCCTCAGACAGCCTCAGACACAGCCTCAGACAGCCTCAGACACAGCCTCAGACACAGCCTCAGACACAGCCTCAGACACAGCCTCAGACAGCCTCAGACACAGCCTCAGACACAGCCTCAGACAGCCTCAGACACAGCCTCAGACAGCCTCAGACAGCCTCAGACACAGCCTCAGACACAGCCTCAGACAGCCTCAGACAGCCTCAGACAGCCTCAGACACAGCCTCAGACACAGCCTCAGACACAGCCTCAGACAGCCTCAGACACAGCCTCAGACACAGCCTCAGACAGCCTCAGACACAGCCTCAGACACAGCCTCAGACACAGCCTCAGACACAGCCTCAGACACAGCCTCAGACAGCCTCAGACAGCCTCAGACACAGCCTCAGACACAGCCTCGGACACAGCCTCGGACACAGCCTCAGACACAGCCTCAGACACAGCCTCGGACACAGCCTCGGACACAGCCTCGGACACAGCCTCAGACACAGCCTCAGACAGCCTCAGACACAGCCTCGGACACAGCCTCGGACACAGCCTCGGACACAGCCTCAGACATAGCCTCGGACACAGCCTCAGACACAGCCTCAGACACAGCCTCAGACACAGCCTCAGACACAGCCTCAGACACAGCCTCGGACACAGCCTCGGACACAGCCTCGGACACAGCCTCGGACACAGCCTCGGACACAGCCTCAGACACAGCCTCAGACAGCCTCAGACACAGCCTCAGACACAGCCTCAGACAGCCTCAGACACAGCCTCAGACACAGCCTCGGACACAGCCTCAGACACAGCCTCAGACACAGCCTCGGACACAGCCTCGGACACAGCCTCAGACACAGCCTCAGACACAGCCTCGGACACAGCCTCAGACAGCCTCAGACACAGCCTCAGCCTCAGACACAGCCTCAGACACAGCCTCAGACACAGCCTCAGCCTCAGACACAGCCTCAGACACAGCCTCAGCCTCAGACACAGCCTCAGACACAGCCTCAGCCTCAGACACAGCCTCAGACACAGCCTCAGACACAGCCTCAGACACAGGCTCAGACACAGCCTCAGACACAGCCTCAGACACAGCCTCAGACACAGCCTCAGACACAGCCTCAGACACAGCCTCAGACACAGCCTCAGACACAGCCTCAGACACAGGCTCAGACACAGCCTCAGCTTAGCATCGCCTGAAGCTTTACAGCAGATCATTGGGTATTGGGTTCTTTCATCTCAGCCTCACTAAAATCTGCAATTACTGAGCCGTCAGTGTTAATATCTGCTCTATCAGTCATCAGTGGCACACTTTACCCCCCAGATCACACATTACATTCATCTATCTATCTATCCATCAATCCGTCCGTCCGTATCTATCTATCTATCTGTCTGTCTGTCTGTCTGTCTGTCGGTCGGTCGGTCGGTCTGTCTGTCTGTCTGTCTGTCTGTCTGTCTGTCTGTCTGTCTGTCTGTCTGTCTGTCTGTCTGTCTGTCTGTCTGTCTGTCTGTCTGTCTGTCTGTCTGTCTGTCTGTCTGTCTGTCTGTCTGTCTGTCTGTCTGTCTGTCTGTCTGTCTGTCTGTCTGTCGTTCTATCCATCTTTCTTTCTTTCATCCGTTCTTTCTCCTTTCATCCTTTCATCCTTACTTTCTTTCGTTCTTTCTTTCTTTAATAATCTTTCGTCTATATTTTCTCAGTGAATATTCATTAAATGCTCGTGTCTTATTTCATCACATGGACATGTAGATCCGGAGCCATTGGATCACTGTGATTTTGCCATGACAGAAATGTTCCCGGGTCAACATATTTTGACTTGGAAAATGTAGTCCTAACCTTATCCCTAAATCAGAGTGAACTGATGGTGAATGACACTGAGGTAGAAGCCTAAACCTGTCCCTCACATCTGATTGGTTGATTGTTATGATGTTCCAGGATGGACAAAGATGTTGATCCAATTTGGTGGAATCAGGTTCACTGTGTCAGTGTCCAGCCGTCACATGTTGTCCATCACTCATCATTTATTCATAAGCCATCCGTCGGTCACCTATCTGAAATGATATTTGATATTCCACATGCAAACTCGCCTCAGCTCTCATCTAAAAACTCCTTCCATCTTTCCGAACCAAATACTGTATCACACATGATGGATGTGCTCCTTGTGACCTTTAAGCCCAAGTAATCTGCATGCATTATATCCTTTCAATTGAAACTATATTATCGACATGTTCTTCCTCTCCTCTCCTCTTCGCGAGGACGATTGAGGGTCATTCTCTTCTATTTGCTAATTCTCACCGCACGCATACATTAATTGTGCTGTAAAGTGACGGGTAATTGGTGGTGTGGGTTTCACATGCACTCTGGATGCACTTCTTTCAGAGCATTTAGAGGAAAGAAATGATTTGACGATTTCCATTTGCATATGGTTAAAGCTACAGTGTGAGATAAAAGCTCAGCTCGGCTTTTAAACGAGTCGTTCTGCTGCTGATTATTTGCATCTTGAAATGCGTGTTCTCTAAAAAATGATTTCTGTTTCTCTTTTAGATAAAGCGGAGAATGGAGAGGTGTACCAAAGACGTAGGGGTCCCAACACCGTCCATACAGAGGAACAGGAAGTGAGTACTAAACCACAGGAGCCGACGAGCCAATCAGGAAGCAGCTGGCGGCGAGTGGTTCTGCTCATCCTGGCCATCACCATACACAACATTCCCGGTCAGTTTTCCTCTCCTGACTCTTCAAGTCCCTTTCTTTATCACGTCTCTGAAGCAGTACAGAATCATATGTCTCTTTTGGTCAAAATAACGTTGACTCAGTTATTCATGAGCCTCTGTGGCCTAATCCTATGAGAAGGCTCTGTCTTATGATTATTAATATCTGCATGTGACCTTTTCCTGCGGCCGGCGCTGCAAACGGTGATTTGATACCGTACTGAAACATGAGCAGCGTATGTTCCTTGGCACGGCGCTAAAATACAGGTGTTTCCTCACAATGCTGACAAAGCAAGATAAATTAAAATATTTTATAATGTATATTTGCTTTTCAAATTAGTTTTATTATATATATTTGATTTGATATATTTATTACTATGTAGTATTTTATATAGTATATTAATATAGTATATTTACTATATAGTATTGCTGCTTTTAATATATCAAATTGAAATCTGCATTTCTGAATAGTCTACAGTTTATGTTTATACATAATAAAATGTAATAAATTATATAATAATTATCTACTTATTATTTTTAAACCGATCATACACATATTTAAATTTTATTATACATAATTACTATATATTTTTAACATTTTAATGAGCAATTTAGATAAATATAACATCATTTATATAATTTATTTTTATTTAATTATATTAATTTGATATATACATATATATATATATATATATATATATATATATATATATATATATATATATATATATATATATATATATATATATATATATATATATATATATATATATATTGTATTTTATTACTATATATTTTTAGTTTTAAATTGCAGTTGTTCATATTGAAATAGTATCTTATAAAATAATATATTATTTATTTTTATTTTATTTTATTTATAATATAAAATAAATATTATATTATGAATAATTAATATTTTATATTATTTCTTTTTATTTTATATATATATATTTTATTGTATTACTATATCTTTTTAGCTTTTTAAATTGCAGTTGTTCATATTGAAATAATATCTTATAAAATAATATATTATTTATTTTTATTTTATGTTATTTAAAATATAAAATAAATATTATATTATAAATAATTAATATAATAAATAAATTATATTTTATATTATTTATGTTTATTTTATATATATATATACATTATTTTATTACTATATCTTTTGCCTTTTTAAATTATTGCAGTTGTTCATATTGGAATAATATTTTATAAAATAATAAATAATTTATTTATATATATATATAATTATACGTATATCCGAATAAAACGCTTCACAAACAAGAACAAATGTAGGGCGGGGCTTGATTGTGTCTGTGGGGAATTGATTGGATGGTGGTGGTTTTCTATTGGTGGATCTCATGGTGGCCCCGCCCTCATCATCAGAGAAGAGATGAAGTTATTCCGATTCAAGATTACCAGTAACATGAATTTAAAACTAAAATGATGTACATGGAGAAATTATTTATAGTATTCATTAAAAAAGCAATGAGAACGATCAGTTTTGATTTCGTGGTGACTTTAATATTGGCTGTATCAAAATGAAGTCTGCATTCAGAAATGGAACGCTCTATGAACATTAACAAGTCTGTCAAAGTGACGGATAATGATTATTTCTAGTCTCTGTTTCCCTCTCTCTGCTCAAACTGTGCTGGTTTTATGACACATTTTCTGCTCCAGTGCTCTTCATCTACTCTTTCTCCTTTGCATTTGCTCCACGCTGCCTTTATTTTCCTCTTTATCACCAGCGCTTTCGGCAGCACTTGATCGCCCCTCGGATGCATTTGTTAATCATTCCTGCGCCGAACTCTTTGAGCGATGAGCAGCATGAGCGAGGTGAATATAGACGCCAGCGGACACTGTGTGTGTGTGTGTGTGTGTTCATACTGTGACCCGTCTCACAGCCCTTGAAATCAGACACATTCCCCCAGACGTCTCGCCTGCCGATGCACGACCTACACAAAGACCACCAGCTGTGATTTCAAGAGTGTGTTTTGAGTGAATCTAAGACATCAGATGTGTTCCTCGCTTAATTACACACTGACTCATAGCTGGTTCTTTCCAGCCGGAATTTGCTTTTTTGAGCTTTCCAGCAGACTCTTCGATAAATGGACATATTGTCAGCAGGACAAGCGTTCTTCAGGATGAGACGGGATCAATAAAGCGCTGTGGTTTAGAGGAAGGTCCGAGGTCACTAAGAGAATTAACTGATAATTAGACTTGATAGTTCATTCATTGACAAGAGCACCAGAGTGATAGATGGAGTCGCGGTCATTAAACACTCAGTTTCAGTCAATCTTGTGTAAATCTTGAGTACCTGTAGAGTAGTATTGATCCTTCATATCTCCGAAAAGTCTTTAGTTTTATTATATTTATAAAGGAAATATATGCTTTACTGAAAAAAAAGGCGTGTCGTGTGGGCGGAGCTAAACAGCTTATTTTTCACTTGATCTTTTTTATAAACAATGTTTACTTTAAAACAGCAGACAGCCTTTAAATGTTTATGTATTATTTACTTATATTGATTATCATCATAAATAATAAACTCATTGAATTGATTTTTTTTTTTAATAGTTAAATAAAATAAACATTTTGCTGTGGTACCGAAATTGCTACCGAGAACCGTACATTTTTTATGGTATTGGTACAAATACTGGAATTTTGGGAAACTGAAAAAAATTATTTGATGAATTTACTAAATTTTTTTATCGTAAGTGTTTGCAATCAATTTATTTTATCTCAATTTAAACAAAAACACATGCAATTCCCATAGAACCAAATATTTTTTTAAATTAAAATCAAAAAACTAAATTTAAATTATTAAAACGAGCACAAATTAATTATGCTTAATTTAATCGGGTCATAATAATTTTTTTCAGTGTATCGTGACATCCCTAGAGGCACTACATCACCTATAAGGTGAAACCCTGAATATTGCATTCGTTTCTAATCATTTTAAATAAAAGAGATAATATTCATTCATATTCATTAAGAATATAGACAAACTTTATATTACTGTAATTGTCTAGATTGGCAATTAATGGGTACAATATATTTTTTCTCAACACACGTAATGTTTTAAACACTTTTTTTAACTAAATTTGTGCAGTAAAATTAAATGGATGGTTCACCCAAAAATGAAAATGTGATGTTTATCAGCTTATAGGTGACTTTGTTTCTTCAGGAGAACACAAATGCAGATGTTTAACTCCAAGCGTTGCAGTCTGTCAGTCGTATAATGCATGTGAATGGTAACAAAATAACATGCACAGACAAATCCATATTAAACCCTGCGGCTCGTGACGACACGTTGATGTCTTAAGACACAAAACGATCGGTTTGAGGTCTGTACACTATATGTTGCGTAAACTATGGCAGATTGTGTACATTGACCTCACTCACAGGAGTGATCGCGCGCTCAATGCTGTTGGACATAGTGGTGTATTAGAGGTAAAAAATGATATAAATGCTGTTCGGTTTCTCACACAAACCGATCGTTTCGTGTCTTAAGACATCAATGTGTCGTCACGAGCCGCAGGGATTAACATGGATTTGTCTGTGGTATCAACGGTTGGAGTTAAACATCTTCATTTGTGTTCTACTAAAGAAACAAAGTCACCCATATCTCGGAGGCCCTGGGGGTAAGCAGATAAACATCACATTTTCATTTTTGGGTGAACCATCCCTTTAAGTTGAAAGAAGATCTACATTTATAATTTTAATTCATGGAGATAACATGGAAAATATGCCATGCTTTAGTGAAGGATTTCTGTCACCTACTGGAAAACAAACACTTTAATCATGAAAATGCCATGAAATGACCACTATAACCAGTGGATGGCAGCAGAGGACCTCTCATTCACTCAGTTGCCATTTCCACTCCTGCTTATAGTAAATTTCACGTGTTATGCTATTGGATTTATTATAAAATGCATATTATAACCCATTTTATTGCATTGAAGTATCAGGTATAGCAAGAGTAGGAAAAGTCACAGTCTTATGCCATTTACATGAAGGGAATGTAATTAAATAAATACATAAAAAATCCCAGATTTTACTGTCTGAAAATGCTCCCCCCTCATATTATGTAAACTGCAATTATGAAATGCAGATGCAGATATCATAACAATCTCTCAATAACTGTCCCCTTCTTTGGCGCTGGTGCACACTGAATAACACAGACTGAAATACGGCCAGGAACCGGCAGTTTTAAAGCCAACCTACACCCTTAAAAATAAAGGTGCCAGGAAGAACCAAAAAGGGGGTTTCACAGTGATGCCATAGAATAACCATTTTTGGTTCCCCGAAGAACCGTTTTGTGAAAGGTTCTTTGAAGAACCTTTTTTTCTAACTATTTTATAGTCTAAAGAACCTTTCTGCGCTACAAAGAACCTTTTGTGCAATGGAAAGGGATATTAAAGATTCTTCATGGAACCAAAGAACCATTTAAGAACCATTATTTTTAAGAGTGTAAAATGGGCCCTTGGGAAATTCAATGGAATATAGAAGAATTCAATTCTAATTAATGGAAAACGATAATGAATTGATTTTTGTCGAACCCTGTCATCTTCAAGCTGAAGTTCAAAAAGTGTGAGCTGTCAGGACATTCTCCTCATTACTTTGGCTCATTTTCACAGGCGTGTCTATGGGGGTTTATTGGTCACTGAGGGCGAACGGTCTCAGTTACAGCACCGGTCATCTCTCTGTCTCTGTGATGGTTTATTCTGTTCCTCTCATGACATGATGATGAGTTGACCTTTTCCCCTCCGCTCTCTGATGTACTGTATGATCTAAAGTGCTGTTGGCTGATTTGATCTTGATAAGGTCAGTGGGAGAGAAGCACAAATCCAGTGTCCGGTTTGCACCTTTACGTCCCTTCATTTGGCACAAAAGGCATATTTAGTTCTGTTGAGTTTCATTAGCACTACATTTTTAAAAGGTCCTTCACCTTGAAAGGTTTTTTTATTGCCTAAAGACCTAAAAGAGAGACTTTTGATGGAAGTCTTGAATGTTTATCTTGCACTTATTATATTTTTATTGAATCCTTCGAGTGCTGTTTTAAATGCTACTTATTCTCCTTAAAGCTACACTGTGTGATATTTTCCTCCATCTAGTGGTGAAAAGGTATATGACCATCCAGTGAATATTAGTTTCTGTTCCTCTCAATTCCGATTTCGTTTTAACTCCTACGGTGGCCGATTTAGTCCAAGATTAACATGGCTTCCAGTTCGACCTCGTCCACATTGGACACGGTGCCATCGAGTGTTAAAACGCGAAATGCGAAGCTTGAATTTACGGGTATGTCCCTCTTTGGCTAATGTACTTTCAAGATGGAGGGGCAACATGGCGACCCGCATTCGAACCCTCACCCGTATGTATTTACAATGGCATATTATAAACTTACGAGAATCCTTTATAACTTGAAAGAAGTAAATATACATTAATGAGCACATATATTTTTGAAAGAACTAAGTGTTTTTAGATAAGAATAAACTAAAAAAGTTACACAGTGTAGCTTTAAACGCCTTATTTGATAAAACTTTACAACACGGTTCAGTTTGTTAACATTAGTGAACTACATTAGTTGAACTTCAGCATGAACTTTTAGCATGAAATCTGTTAGTCTTGATGTTGTTTTTGTGCTCTACTAGAGCAGGTTTTCCTGCTTTAATGTTGATTATTTCTTCATATTCTCCATTGTTGCGGCTCCTCTCTTCCCAGTCTGTCAGTAACGCTCCTGTCTCTATGAAGCCCCTCCTTCTGAAAAGCACACTGTGCTCTGATTGGTCGGCTGGAGCAGTGTGTTGTTATTGGTGTTTGGGAAATGTCCCACCAAGGCCTGTCGCGATTGGTCGATACGACTGCGTCGACGCTGATAATTAGTCGACGTCAATATTTTTAATCGACTGGGTAAGTTGGGTACGATATTTGTATTAGTACCGGTACTTTAAGAATGACAGCACTCTAATAAGAGCAGTATTTCTTAATGTGCGTCGATGTCTGTTTTCTGTATGATTGATGATATTGTGATAGTTGCAAACATATCAAAGTCATAATTTTGGTATCGTGACAACACTATTCTATATAAAAACTATTTGCTGATATTCTCTTTTTTTTGTTATGTTGGTTTACAAATTTGTACCTTTTTACATTTTACTCTTTTAGTTTTACATTTTGTCAAGGGCTTGTTTACATTTATACTTTTTTATAGTACACTACTGAATGCCAAAGTTGCAAGTTAAATGAAATGTTTTTAAGTAAAATTGTTGAAAAGTATTGCGATAAATTTGCCGGTCGATTAATCGGTTAATCGACAAACCAGTCGACAGTTTCACCGATCAATAGATAAATTAGTCAACAGATCAATCGATTAATCGATAAATTAGCAGATGGGTTAATTGACTAATCGATAAACCAGTCGATAGTTAATTGTTCAATCGATTAATTAGCCGATAGAGTTATTAATTAATTGATAGATTAGCCAATCGATAAACCAGTCAATAGGGTAATCGATTAATTGACAGATTGGTCGGTAGAGCGATCAATTAACCGATAAATTAGGTGATAATCAAACGATTAATCGCAAAAATAGTCGATAGAGTAACCGGTCAATCGATAAATTAGTCGGCAGAGTAATCGATTAATCGATTAAATTAGCCGGTAGATTAATCAATAAATTAGTCGATAGATTAATCGATATAAAAATAGTCGTTAGTGGCAGCCCTAGTCCCGCCCCTTACCATAGCCGGCAGTTTCAAGACAGTACTAACTCACTCAACCAGGCCCCTTTATTCTGCATATGAATTATTTAAATGAGGAATATTGTGGCGTGTTCATTCCCGGAAGAAAACTCAAGACTACAATGGAGGCGTTTACACACTACACACTAAAGAAAGATCGACATGGAAAAAAGCATAATATTAAACCCCTTTTTAAATCAAAAGTTGTATCTGTTAACATGAACTAATAACAAACAGTTGTATTTTTATTAACTAATGTTAACAAAGATTAATAAATACTATAACAAATGTTTTGCCCATGTTAGCTAATTGGACCTTATTGTGAAGTGTTACACCTTATTTAGATGCAAACTTGCTTGTAATGTTGCATATTTTATCCACTTTATTATCCTGTACATCTGATTTTGTGTGTCAGCAAAATGATAATTTGACCAATCCATCATCTCAAACCTCAGTTGATCTTTACGCTTCTACAAAAGCCAGAAACCCCTGTGAATATCCATGCTGGCGTCCCACAGCAACTATCGTTAGGATTTCGTGCATTTTTAAAGCCTCTGGAAAGGAAACTTGACAGTGATTCTGGATATTTACCTCCGCAGTGTGCAGCCGCAAAATTGCAGGAAGTATTTCTTAGCAAAGTCAGTAAAGTAACCCATCGCCCTTGGCAACAGAGTTTGAATGCGGTCTCTCATTAGTCTATACGGTTCTGGTGGTCCGATTACCTTAAATGTCCCTCACAGCCGGGGCCAAATCAAGTCGGCAGGTGATTTCGTGTCAGTGTGTGCTTTGTGATGCCTGTTAAAAGATGCAGTGACAGTTTTCATTGTAATGCACTGTTTTAAAGTGCAGTTTTCTTCTGTGAAAGATGATTCTGAGTGGAATTGCCTGTGCGTGTTCATTCAGCGTCTAGGACAGGTGCTCAAGAGACGACAAAGGAACGTATTTACAATAATTAAATCCTACGTCATTCTCTGTAAATCAAAAGATACAAATAGGCCAATGTAAAAAGCATCCATTTTTTGCATTTTGCTGAAAGTGTTGCAGCCCTTCCACATTGCTATCATTTCTTATTTCCCTGGCATTGATTCTTGTCACAATGTACAGTATTGTCGAGGAGGAAAGCACTGCCTTTTGGAGGAATATCTGGGTGTAAACATATTCAATACAAGTTATTTTCAAAAGACATTGTTGTGTAGATGTATTCTCTCATTTTCTTAAACATACAAGATTACAGTGAGGTAATTATAATGTAAGTAAATAGGGACAATAATAATATTTGGAGGATTTTAAAGCAGAAATGTGAAGCGAATAAGTTAATTAAGGCTCTTACATGAATTCTTAGTGTATTTCTTGAGTTGTCAAATGGTTCTAGTCATTTTTATGGTCGTTTTCGGTGTTCTGTTGTCATGGCAACAAAGTAAAATTCCATATATTTTTGCACTGAAAAGGTTAGTAAGTGCCTTTTTTCACTCTATAATCATGTTAACACACACACACACACACATACACACACACATGTCCTCTCACTCACTCGTCTCATTCACTCCGGTTAAATAGTTCTTGTATTGCGCATAATGCCAACGCATAGAGTAGCATTATAACATCACTTTAACACACTCAAATGTGTGTGATATGATAAAACAGCGCTGTGTTACGCACTAAACGCCTGTCAAACACGTGATTACTGGATTCGTCTTACTGTATTCGTCTTACTGCGCTAATACTTTCAAATACACACAAGGTTAACATAAACACAGTCGGTTATGTCTAAAGTGAAAGTAAAATCGTGTGTCTGTATATTAGATGCGTGCAGGTCTTAAATTGACAGTGCAGTAGTGAACACGCGATTCTTAAAGCACCTCTAAAATGATGTCATTATTTACTCACTCTAATATTGGTCCAAACCTGTATTCATTTCTCGATGACAGAATTTTCATTTTTGAGTGAAATATCCCTTTAATGTTAATACAACAACAAAAGACAAAGAGAAAATCACTCACTGCTCTTGACTGAAAAACAAATACAGTAGCTTAAATAAGAATCTATGTATATTTTATAGTGAAGTCTATGTAGTGTTTTATTTTTACATTCATTCATTCAATTTCATATTTAAATGCTGCTGTGCAACTCTGAGCTGCCAGTGTAAATCTTGATATATATTTATTAAATATTATCCAATATACTAGGAATGTGTACAAGGTTTTTTTTCAGTAAAGTTTTAAGTTTAAGTAAGGTTTTTCAATTATTTTAAGTAAAATAAAGAAAGAGTATTGCAATAAAAAAATAGTCATTTTTCTGTTTAACCTCTTGCTGTTCCTGTCGCCTAAGAATAGAATAACAAAAAATGTATGTGACAAGCCATCAGAACCGAACCGAACCGAACACCGTGGGTAAAAACCGAGGTATGTATTGAACCGTGGACTAACTGTATTGTTGCATCCCTAATATATATATACTTCTTTTGGCAGTATTACTGAAACTGCCATTTTTATTTAAAAAATAACATTTCAAATAATTATTTGTGGACATTCATAACAGAAATGAACATCAATTGAGCGTAATAAACGTGTAATAACTCTTTAAAGGTGCTGTATGTACGTTTTTCTTTACTAAAGCATAAAAATACCATAATATGCTTGCAGATGTGTAGGAAACGTGTCAAATTCACCTACTAGTTACTCAGAAAATCGATGCTACAGCCAGTTATTCTTACTTTGAAATAAGCGTTCAGTGTCTGTTTTTGTTTTGGTCTGTGCGAAACACATCGTATTGAAACCATATAGCCAGCCAACAAACTAGGTCAGAGATCGCAGATTCTGCCCGGCCTAAAAAGCCTCGGCATCCATTTAAAAATCTCTATGAACGAGTGTAAAACATGGATAAATTAACTCATTAACTACCTCTAATAATAACATCATCACCTGATTCATCTTTATCTCACACAACACTGTCCCTTCATCACCTCTACAATCAGCATCAGCTCATACACGCCATCAGCAGTGCTGTCACTGCTTCATCTTCATCATCATCTTCATCATCATCACCACTGATGTCTGTGCCTCATCATCTCAGACCAACACTGTTTAACTGGATCCTTTTAGAACTCTCTGAATTCATCATCTTTATAACTCCTACTCCACTTGTGTTATGCATTCACTGCTTTTATCAAGAGACTTCAAGATAATTACTGTCTGACTCCAAAAGGTCTACTGTTGCTGCACTTTTTCAGAAAGTGTTGTGCATTTAAAGGGGTCATGAACTGGCTTTTTAATTTTTTTATACTGTTGTCTGAGGTCAACTTATGACGTTTGCGTGGTTTTTACATTCAAAAACATCATAATGAATAAGTAATAGGCTCTTTTCTGCCCTGGTTTTGAGCCTAGCTCTTGAAACGCTCTGTTTTTATGGGCGTGTCGCATTGAAGACTGGGAAGTAAACGCCCACTGCTATGATTGGATAACAGTTTTGCTTATTATAATGAGCTTTGGCTCCCCCTTGAGTACACGTGAGGAATTGATTTGAAAACTTCCAATGTGGAGAAACGGCTACGGATTGATCCACCCACAGAGCTCGCAAAATGTCTTTATCAAACAAATACAAGAATTTATTTCTCATCCAACCGCAATTAATTGGTGTGTTATTTTTGATTACTTGGGCGGCCCGATCGGGGGATATAACCACGAACCGTGCGCACACCCAAAAGCCAAGTACAACGTGCATCAGCAAAACTTCACCTCAGACAAATCAGCATGTTCAAAACTTTGTATTTTGTGAATCGCAGGACAATGAACCAACAACACCTCAAATACAAAGGATACTCCAGCCTTTGACAGCGTGGAGTTATGTTTAGTTAGACACGTACATAATCAGTAGATATCAAACGTAACAATGCAATAGTATCACATATAAAAAACATATTTTACTCATATAATTGTGTTATATAATTCCTGTCAGATCCAGAAGGCACAGCATAATTTTTTTATCTCATCCTGTCTACAAAACGAGTCTCGTTTACAAACGAATCCGCGGTGAAATGAAGCAAACAAATGCAATGTCTTCCCCACGTGAGCTGGATCTTCAGTAAAAATAAAGTTCAACCACGCATTGCTAATATTGGAATCCGAAGGAAGAAGGACTGTTTGAAACATGCCATAAGCTTTATTGCTTGGACGTTTGATCTGTTTTAGCTCCACGTAGGCCTGTGTTATTTATCTATAACATGTCATGACATGCACGAGTCGGTGGGCGGGGCTACAGAATCCGGCATTCTTCTTCTTCTGTTTAGGCGGCGTTTCACTGCACTCTGACGTCACATGTAAGCACATTCGCAGATCGATCGTTTGCTGAGCCAGCTGTTTGATTGTATTGTTGATAGATTAAACTTTTGCCGTATACGGACACATCCGGGAACGAACTGTCAATTTCGTCAACGCCCCTTTTTAGGGGAAAATAAACTAGACTTCCCATAGACTTCAATACAAAATAGCGGTACAAAACAACGTCCATACACAGCCGGCCGGCGTGAATAACTTAAGAAATCACTCAGATTAAACATGTCACGTAATTATACGTCCAGCCTGCCTGCCATAGAGCGTGAAAGATTCATTTACACACTTAATTTGGTCAATTTAAAAACATGTCCCTTCATTCTCCCACCGTCAAATTGGTGTAACAAGTGAAGATTTTACTTCGTTTTTGCAAGTAAACATCTTTAAATGTATATATTATGTCTTTATATTTAGAGTACTGAGTGCACTTTCCTCTCCAGCCATAGTTAACTAGCCTGACTTAGCTTCCGATAGCATCATCCGTACTTCATGATTCAAAAACGAAGTTAAATCATTCACTGGCTTACCTGGTGACTCGATGAGGTACGAGTAAATGTCCGGGTAAGACACCTCTGGTCACTGGGTGGGGTTGTTACACCAATTTGACGGTGTGAGACTGAAGGGAATGTTTTCAAATTGACCAAATTAAGTGTGTGGATGTATCTTTCACGCTCTATGGCAGTCGGCTGGACATATAATTACTAGACATGTTTAATATTGGTGATTTTTTAAGTTATTCACGCCTGTCGGCTGTGTAAGGACGTTGTTTTGTGCCGCTATTTTGTATTGAAGTCTATGGGAAGTCTAGTTTATTTTCCCTTAAAAGTGGGCGTGAATCTGTTCAGAGACATTCTATGATGTTGCACTGGTTGTACGTATCCGGTTGGCAAAACTCTGAACACATCTTACTTTTTTAAGAACGATTCAGTGCCATTCTTAACTCCAAGTCTTCCAGAGTTGCGGCCAAAGCCGATTGGAAAGTCCGCTGTTCGCCAGCTTCTTTGTATTCAAGTAGCACATGAACCGTCATAACTCTGCCGTCATTATGTTAAGCCCGCCTACCGACTCTATACACAATGTGATTGGCCTGACTAGAGTTTGGTTTTTCCAGCTCGCAAGCCAATGTAGAGTTGCTAGACGCCCTGGCTGCAAATTACATGTGCTGCCGCTAAGGTTGGCCCATATTGATAGGAGAGCATCTTGCAGTTGATGGAGATTTGTGGGACGCACATCCAGGGCACAAAGCTCCCGTTCCACCACATCCCAAAGATGCTCTATTGGGTTGAGATCTGGTGACTGTGGGGCCATTTTAGTCCAGTGAACTCATTGCCATGTTCAAGAAACCAATTTGAAATTATTGGAGCTTTGTGACGGTGCATTATCCTGCTGGAAGTAGCCATTAGAGGATGGGGACATGGTGCTCATAAAGGGATGGATATGGTCAGAAACAATGCTCAGGTAGGCCGTGGCATTTAAACGATGCCCAATTGGCACTAAGGGGCCTAAAGTGTGCCAAGAAAACATCCCCCACACCATTACACCACCACCACCAGCCTGCACAGTGGGAACAAGGCATGATGGATCCATGTTCTCATTCTGTTTACGCCAAATTCTGACTCTACCATCTGAATGTCTCAACAGAAATCGAGACTCATCAGACCAGGCAACATTTTTCCAGTCTTCAACTGTCCAATTTTGGTGAGCTTGTACAAATTGTAGCCTCTTTTTCCTATTTGTAGTGGAGATGAGTGGTACCCGGTGGGGTCTTCTGCTGTTGTAGCCCATCCGCCTCAAGGTTGTGTGTGTTGTGGCTTCACAAATGCTTTGCTGCATACCTCGGTTGTAACGAGTGATTATTTCAGTCAAAGTTGCTCTTCTATCAGCTTGAATCAGTCGGCCCATTCTCCTCTGACCTCTAGCATCAACAAGGCATTTTCTCCCACAGGACTGCCGCATACTGGATGTTTTTCCCTTTTCACACCATTCTTTGTAAACCCTAGAAATGGTTGTGCGTGAAAATTCCAGTAACTGAGCAGATTGTGAAATACTCAGACCGGCCCGTCTGGCACCAACAACCATGCCACGCTCAAAATTGCTTAAATCACCTTTCTTTCCCATTCTGACATTCAGTTTGGAGTTCAGGAGATTGTCTTGACCAGGACCACACCCCTAAATGCATTGAAGCAACTGCCATGTGATTGGTTGATTCGATAATTGCATTAATGAGAAATTGAACAGGTGTTCCTAATAATCCTTTAGGTGAGTGTATAATACTTTAATAACTGCATTTAAACAAGTTTATCTTGTGGCCCTCCTAAAATTTGACTTGACTTTTCAGTTGAGAGCCACGTTCATTCAGCGCTGAAAATATTCCTTCAGGGACATCATCATTACCGTCTGGTCGACCATGACTGAGTTGTAGCCCCTGATATCATGACCTCCCATTACTTTCTCCAATAAAGTGTTCAGTGTTCAACGCACAGCCATGTCTTGTCAGTTCTGCAGCGTGTGAGAAAACAGCACATGAGCTGCTCACTACTTCCTTATTAGCTGGAGCTTTCATCTTCTGCTTTGTCACATCAAAGATAGAAAGCACTCCAAAGAGAATAAAAAAAGAGGATTCTTCTCTCCTTGAAGGATCCTGGGATGTGCTATTAGGATCCGGAGGTTTTGGATGGCCGAGCTCTTCCTCAGCTCTTTGCCGGCCCTTCTAACCTCAGATCGTGATTGCAAAGCCACAAGGCTTTACGCGCATGTTAATGACGCTTTGAAAGTGCACTTCGGGGGGAATAATAATACTTTTTTTGCTGGATTCTGGATGTTTGATAAGGTTGGGTTGAGTGTTTCGCCTCGGCTGCTCTGTGACGGCACGGCGCAGGGCTTTGCTTGCCTGATTCCTCCGGTGGTTTCGTTAGATTTCTCAGCTGGTTCTTAAGCAGCGGTCAAACCCAGCAGGCTTTGTGGAGCCTTGCCGTTTCTTCCATCCCTTTCTGTGTTCTCTCTCTCCCAGAGGTGTGTTTTTCTACTGAAACAAAGAGAAATGTGTGGCTTTGAGCAGGGGGTCTGTGCTTCTGCTGCACTTTGGACCTGCTGTGCTTCTGCAGAACAAGCTCTGTGACAGAAAAGGTTAAAACGCTTCAATGAACCATCATCACGCCTGCATCTGAGAGTGATGTATTTCAATTGCATAGAACATTTCCATCCATTTGAATTACACCGTTTTAAAGTGCTCCTATTGTGCTTTTTTAAAGTTTCCTAATTTATTTTTGGAGTCTCCTACATCAGGTTTACATGCATCAAAGGTAAAAAATACCAAAAACACATTTTTCAACAATTGTCAAAAGACTCAAGGGATGAATAAGTCTCTCTAAATCCCTCCTTTCCATGAGCCTACTCTGCTCTGATTGGTCTGACGGCCCAGTCTGTTGTGATTGGTCTACTTTGATCTGATTGGTCATTTATTATGCGCAGTTCAACTCTGTACGGCTAATGTTGCTAAAGCTACCATTATCTCTGCCTGTTTTCACTAATGCGGCGGTCACATGCTACCAGAATGATCGAAAATATGAGTTTACTAGTTAAAAATTGCACATGAACGCCCTTTGAAGTTGCCCTTTTGAATACGACGAGCTGGTAGTTACGACTTTAGAAGTGGGAATTATGACATTTCCGAGGAGACCAGAGCTATGTTGTTATTTTTATGCTGCCATGCTCACCATCGGCACAATTTATAAAAGCGCATTTATCATGAGTACAGTCAGATGACAGATGACTGAACACATAATGCTGAACGTTAGTGCGTGAGATTGTCCTGTTTTGTTGTTGACGGTTCGCGGGAGCACAAGCTCTTGAAGCTCCGCCCTCTTCCTGAAAGGGAAGCACCAGTTAATTTGCATTTAAAGGGACAGACACAAAAACAGTGCATTTTTGCTCACCCTCAAAAAAGTGGCAAATTTAACATACTATAAAAAATGACCTGTAAGGTATTTTGAGCTAAAACTTCACATACACAATCAATCAGAGACTTATTTTAAAAAGGGGCCTAATTGGTCCCCTTTAATATTATTTAATGGACCTGAACTAAGTGTATTTATTCACCAGCAATAACAAATATTAATACATTATAGAACAAAAGTATTGCTCATTGTTAGTTAATGTGTGTTAATGCATCAACATGAACTAATGGATCCATATTGTAAAGTGTTACCAATCAAAATCCATCATATTTCGTTACCATATTCCAAACAGATGGAAATTTGATATGCAATTAAATTTTCAACACAGGCCTTTTTGTTGAGTATTTTGATGTCCTAGTTATAGACTAGCCTTTTATTACCATTGCTCAGAAACGCACTACATTGGAGAAGACGTGTTAAAACATTTGCAGACTTTTATTCGCAGTGTACAGGTCAAATGTCTGCAGAAGAAAATTGCCTCCATGCTAAATGCCACTGGACAGAACATGCGCTGGTAGTGTGCTTTTGTCTGCTGTGAAGCCCTGGCGTGACCTCTGTCAGCCGCTGACGCAGAGCTGCTGCTACTTTTTTCAGGACGTAATTACAGTGTTTGCAATGCAGCGTTCTATTGATATTCCTCTTACAGTACAGTCTGTGAAAATGTGTTCAAAGTGCAATTAATGTAGCCTGAACCACTTTACGTTTCAGACTCCATTCAAACTGGATCTTTTCATTGTGTGAAAATCTGTCAAAAGTTATTTGAGTCTGTTTGGCACCGATAAGAAAAAAAGCGAGTTCATCGCGCCGGCGCGACCGCTGACTCGAGGCGGTTAAAGGGTAAGTTCACCCAAAAATTAAAATTCTGTCAATAACTTTATGGAGTGACGAGAATAGTTTTTGTGCGCAAAAAAACCCTAAATAACGACTTGCATAGTGATGACGATTTCAAAACACAGCATCATGAAGCTTCAGAGCGTTATGAATCAGTGAGTCGATTCAGCAGTTTGGATCGCCAAATTTCAGCAGTTTGGCGGTTTGACACGCGATCCGAATCATGATTCGACTCACTGATTCATAACGCTTCGAAGCTTCATGAGGACGTGTTTTGAAATCGTCATCACTATATAAGTCGTTTTTTTAGGGTTTTTTTGCGCACAAAAAGTATTCTCGTCGCTTCATAAAGTTATTGTAGAGCCACTGTAGTGAGATGGACTTTGTAACGACGTCTTTAGTGTCTTTTAAGGGTCTTGAGAGTGTAAAGTGCATTGAGCCAATGGAGGCCTTTCAGAGCATCAGATTTACACTAAAATATCTTCATTTCTGTTCCGAAGATGAACGGAGGTCTTACAGGTGTCCAACAACATGAGGGTAAGTAATTAATGACAGAATTTTCATTTTTGGGTGAACTAACCCTTTCAGGGTGTTTTCATACTTTGTTTGGTCTTCTTAGCGTTCACATTGGCGTTTTAACACCGAACCTAAAGATGCTGAACCTACAGTCAAACCAAACTTTATTCAGACACCTTCACAATTTCTCACATTATCAGTTTATTTGCTATAGTTTAGAAAATGTTAAACTGTGTCAGAACAAATGAATCTTGATAATGACAGATAACTTTGATAGAAAAGGATGTAATGGATTACAATCAACCAATCCGCTGTTAAATTTAAGGACACAATTAGATAATACTAGCCTGGATGCCAGCCGAACTTAGCCCCGCCCACAACATTTGAGCTCGGGCAGTTCGGTCTGGACTTGATCGGTAGAGGAGTAATTATGCCTGAACAGAAACTGTTCGGACCAATGAAATCATCAGGGCGGGCTTTAGACGATGATGGACAGATGATCAACAGTAACGTCATCACGTCATCAAAGGCGCTTGGGTTGAATTTGTTCTAATCCTCAACGGAGAACTTGTTGGTATATGCGTTCACCTTTACTATTTCTCTCAGAAATGATGATCGTGTTGTTAGTACTCTGTGTATCCTTAAATTCTTTTTTTTACAACACCGGCAAAGATCGTTTACACTCGTCTTTTTCTTCTAATGTTACTTATTCCAGCGCGCAGACAGGGTTGCCAAGTTTCTACAACAAAACCCGCACAATTGCTACTCAAAACTAGCCAAAACACGCCCCATAATCACAGCCCAACGGAGCAGGTCAAACTCATATTCTGACTAGAATTGAGTATGACGACGTCAGGCTAAGATAATACCAGTTTAGCTCAACCAATGAGCAAGCAACGCTTCATTTTGTTCAGTCTGTGGTGTCAAAGGTCGCATTAGCAATTAAGAAAAAACACTTGAGCAAAACATGCTCAGGTCAAAGTGTCGGAATCATTTTGCTTCCAAATTTATCAATTTTACTGATTGTCACTGTACGAAGAATAGTTGGGTATAATATGTCACAGTTTACTTTATTTTGATGTCCTCTATTACACAAATGAACTATAGTGCCCTGCACACACTAGTAAAACATTATTTCTGTTTAAAATTGAAAGACAAAAATCAATCAGCTGTATTTGTGTCAGTCTTCATCCATAAAAAGATGCAATTGAACAAGAATTAAAAATATACTGTTGTTACTACATTAATTTGGAGATTAATCACAGAAAAAATGATTAGATTAATCTAGTTAATTTTTTAATCGATTGACAGCTCTAATTTAAATGTAACCAACGTCATTTTAGCAGCTTTTTACAGTTAATAAAAAATCCTTTTGTTGGAGTGTAGCAGGTAAAGGCACTTTTCCCCCAAAGGCAGGCGCTTATCCTGATTCTGTGAGCAGACAGATAGCAGATGGGAATGTTTTTTATGGGATATTTCAGTATTTATTATGAATGATTTATCTGTGCACATCCTCTTTATTGTTTTCTGTCACTAACATGAGATCCACCAATAATGAACCACAACCAACCAATCAATTCCCCACGGACAAAATCAAGCCCCGCCCTACATTTGTTCTTGTTTGAGAAGCTGTTTCGAACATGCATAAAATGTGTAAAAAACAAAAACTATTTAAATAAATGAACCTGGCTCTTTATATTTATAATGCAATGCTATTCGACATAGCTTTTATCAATATGCAGAATATTGTAAAATGATATACTGTATGTCTGATTTTTTGAGACCACTGAAGGTTATTTAAAACATCCCACTTGTGATATAAAGTAATTATGGAGAAAACACATGGTTTTAATCTTTATTGTATTTTGATTGTGTGCTAAGCTAGCATGCTAGCTAGCCAAGGCACCTGCCACCTGGGCAAACACATTATTTTTATTAATAATTTTGAATAGACTGAAATGAAAAACCAACTGAAATGTTTCTATTGTCAACAACGGCATTTGAGGCACTTTAGAAGGTGAAGTGAGAAGTTTGATCATAAATGAGGTTTGAATAGAACAGTTTGAATAGAGAGTCGTCAGTGATTACAATGAAGACAAAAGAATAAGATATTAGAGCCATAACCAGACCAGAGAGGTGTGAATGTGTTCTGAGACTGAAACTGAATGGGCAGTTTGCACCTCAAAACAATAGAGACAATAAACTGAATGGTAGCTCAGAAGAGATGGCAATAAACATCAGTTAACATTTTAGAGAAATCTCAAAATAAAATCACATGACATGATCTTGAAAAACATTTCATAAAATTCCGAGTTTTAGACTTATCATCTTCAGATTTGAAATATAACATGGTCAGACATGTGGCTTCAGCTGTAGTGCACTTCTAGATTGCTAAAATGCCAACTTCAATTTTATTTTCATAAAGATATTTCATACAAATATATTTCTAATAACTTTACAAAACTTTGAAGCTTATTATAGCTATTTTTGATTATGAAAATAATTATAATTTTGAATTTACAGTAAACTGCCAAGTGTCTGCTTTCAAATGACGCCATAGTTATGATTTTAGTGCAAAGGAATCATTAACTGTAACGGTTCTAGGGCCCTATTTTAACGATCTGAAACGCAAGTGTCAAAGCGCGAACCGCAAGTAACTTTGTGGGTGGGTCTCGGCGCTGTTGCTATTTTCCCGGCGGGATAAATGGCTCTTGCGCCCGGCGCAAATCTAAAATGGGTTGGTCTGAAGTAGCTTCATTATTCATAGGTGTGGTTTGGGCTTAACGTGAATAAACCAATCCGAGCGTCATCCAACATTCCCTTTAAAAGCAGGTGCGCAAGTTCCATTATGGATTGCTATTATTATGGCGTATTTACCAGGCGCACGCCAGGAGCGGTTCACAGCCGAGGAGACTGATGTTCTTGTAGAGCAGTGAAAGACAGAGAAGTGAAGTTGTAATGTTGTACATTATGGTAAAGGTGATTTCACAGTCTTTTTTTTCTTTCAGTTTTTTCAGTTTTTCAGTCGATTTTTTTTCCTGGTTCTTGACGGACAAACCAATTTGTCAGATGTCCTTATACATATATGTCTTGCCACTATTGGGCAAACAGGTCTTATCCTTAATTATTACAATTAGCCTGAATCATTTGTAAGCTAGATTTATGCCTATTTTTTCACATCTTCGTGGCACACCACAATGATTTCCGTCATCTCATGTGTTAATATTTTTTTAGTGTAACAATTTATGATTTGCAAAAATAACTGTTGCATCTGTGTAGATTACATGAGCAAAGTGTATGCGCGTTGTGCACGCTATACATTATGGTCAAGCATGCGCCCTTAAAATAGCATAATGAACAACGGGCAATGCGCCACTGACTTTAGACTAGGTTTTTTCTGGTCAGTGGCGCAATTGTTTAATGGAACAGCAAAATAGCACCAGGGATTGTTTGCGCCGGAACACGCCTCCTTTTTTGCGCTGAACCGCCCAGGGAGCGCAAGTTCATTCACTAGTTTAGCGACGTGCTTCTGTGGAGGGAAAAGCGCGCTTTGCGCGGGTGCAAAATAGGAATGACACATGCGTCGGTGTACAAAGTCAATTGCGCTGGGTGCAAGATAGGGCCCTTAGTCTGATTGTGCCATTTCTTAGGATTTTTTCATAAGCGGGGGTGCAGGCTAACAGGTTAAATTAACCATTTAACCATTTCAGATTTAGTGGATTTAAGTGTAGTTTAGTGGAGTCAATGTTTCTGTGCATCACAACTGGAGTGTGTTTCAGCTGTAAAAAGCCTTTTACACCCACTTATGTTAACACTTCTTCATTCAACATCTATTCATTAAAGGGATATTTCACAGCTGGGAAGATGAATGTGTATTTAAATTTGGACATTTATGTAGTAGAAATGTGAAATTATTTGTAAAATGTGAAAAATGTATTTTTGCCTCATGCGGATGAAAGACGACAAATCCCAGAATGCACTTGGTTCGCTGGCCTGCGAGGCCACTCCCAAGCCACGCCTACCGCTTATATCACTTGCCCACTGTGGCACCGCCCCCACCGTAGTTTTCATTTTTATAGTAATATACAATCATTTAGTTCAGTTAGAGAACAGACCCTACAATTAAAAACTGAACGTGTCTGCTCAATACAGCACGAGCCGAACGAGAGTCACCGCACAAACACAGCAGATCTCATTTATCAGAGAGTGAAGAGCTGACCAACCAGATGATCGCGCAATATTTGGTTTCAAAGCGAAATGCGCCTATTTAAGTGAGTTTGTCATTGTACTGTTTTGTTGTTGTGTTTCTCATTAAGAATAATAGGCTAATGAGCCCACAATTCAAGCAACCCGGCGCCAAATTGGCGCTAATTCTAAACCGAAAGTAAAATGAGCACGGCCGCCCGGGTATTCATTCACAGCACAGTGCGCACACATTCACGGCCTCACAGGCATTCATTCACGGTGCGTGCCCAGTCTGGCGCTTGTTCAGTTCATGCCTATGGACTCTTAACTTTCAAAGGAATTCATTGAGAATACTCGCATTGCTCCGCACCGCTCCGTTATCAATGCCTGAACGGCCGTCTGTGTCTAATGTGGCGTTCACACCGGACGCGAATGACGCGAATAACTTGCGCTATCACACGAAGTTGGACGCTTGAACATTTTGAGTTTACTCGCTTCATTCGCGCATGACATTCACTTCATAACAGACGCGAATTCGCGTCATGGGAGGGGCATCTGCCAGCCGGCTCGTAATGTAGTTGTTTAAAGCTCAAATATGTGGTTTATTTATAAAGAGAGTGCCTATTTGAATATTTTATCTGCCGTTTTCGGAGTTGTGAGCTCCAGTGGATCAGCGGCGCTCGTTAACCCCGGCGAGAACAGCCTTTCCTCGGCCAGTCCTTCTGACATTTGTCGCTGGCTCTGATGTCTCTGTGGTGTCTCGAGCTATAATTAGTCTTGTGTAGATGTAACGGCCGATCTTTGGTCTCATGGATCTATAATTTGTTCCCTGGCAAATCATTTAGACTGAGGGCAAAGTGAAGTTACATACATTTTTTATTTTTAGGCTATTTAACTTTACGTTACCGTTGTAGCCGACTAGCACTGACTTTGAATGTTTGACTGAATTGTTTGCTTTATTATAGCTTATTATGCCTTTTAAGTCACTTATACTTTTGTATTATTGATCATACATAAACTTGCATTTAACAAAAAGAGACTGGGTTGTGTTTTAAGTCATTTAATGTTATCACAGTGATAATCATATGCACACTTGTCTGAACCAGATATTAATATATGATTAATATAAACCAGATTTTCTCCTCATTGTTGTCACTACAAGAGCAAGCTCCTGATTGGTTAACGTGGCGAGAATATCCGCCAAAGTTCAGATTTTTAAACTTGGGCGATTTGCGCGATTCACGCGAATCACCCGTCAAACGCTCAATTTGCGCTGTGTCATTCGCGCGCCTCATTCGTATGAATCGCGCCGCAGAATGTCTATTCGCGTCTTTGCATTGACTCAACATGTAAATCACTTGCGTGAATCGCATCATTCGTGTCCGGTGTGAACGCACCATTACAGTCTTGAGTGAAATCCCACCCCTGTGGGCGGGTTGATAACATGCAGAACTATCTCCTACTACTGGCTGTAGTCTCTACCCTCTGGCCAAAAAAGCCTCTGATGACGCTTAATGACGATATTTGCGTCATCTGAGGTTTTTTTCAAAACACAAAATACAGAAATATCTCGTCTCAGGGGGATATGAGGGGGGGGAGCACGATCATTGGAATATACTACCCGGTTTCTACTGATACAAAGCTTAATGCTAATCGCTGAAGTAACCTTTTAAGCAAACTAATGCAGCATTCACACGCTTCGTCCTGACCTAGAATTAAGACATGACTCAGGTTTTAGGTTGCATGCATACGTGCATACATTTTATCTCCCAAAATGCTCTCGGCTCTCTATCTGCTGCTTTCCATCAACGTCACAGCAGACTCGAGGGTTTTAATGTTTAAAAGAAGTCTCTTCTGCTCACCAACGCTGCTCAAAATACAAACAGTAAAATTGTGAAATATTATTACAATCTAAAATAAGTTTTTTAAGCATCATTACTCCAGTCTTCAGTGTCACATGATCCTTCAGAAATCATTCTGATATGAGGATTTGATGTTCAAGAAACATTTAAGATTATTATCTGTGTTGAAAACAGTTGTGCTGCTTCAGATTTTTGTTGAAATCATGATATTTGTTTTTCTCCAGAATTCTTTGATGAATAGAAAGTGCAAATGCATTTTTTTCTTATAGAATTCTTTAATGTTCTTACTGTCAGTTTTAGAGCCATAGGTATTTTTTTTTGCACATAAGTCTAATAAATAACATGTTGGATTCATTAACACTCAAGGCTTGTGTTTGTCATGTACACACAGCATTGTGAGAGAGCAGTGTGGGAGTGTGGGACGTCGTCTAATAACATGCATAAAGAATCCATTGGCATTCATTGCTACATGGAGACATTATTCGTTTAAGCATGCAGATCAGTGGTTTTAAGTGTGTGTGTGTGTGTGTGTGTGTGTGTGTGGTTTCTATGTCCTTTGGGAAGGCACTGGGCGGATTTTCATATGTGCCTTAGTTCATTAAGTTAAGTGCAATTAAACAAAGCAATAATCTTGTGAAATATGGTCAGCATCATTACGTTTATCTGGAGGTTTTGTAAGCACTGCACTTTTTGAATCTACAACGCATTGACCAACGCATAAAATACAAAGATATCAACTAATCTGAAGGCACACAGATGGTCCTTTGAAAGCGAACCACCCCTGATTCAATATATAGATTACACTCAGGAAAAGAAAATTATATTTGCTCTTTTGGCTATGGGCAAAATGGCACTGGATCTCTCCTCTGTTCCCCATTGGTTTGCTGTCAGTGATGAACGCAGGTCATAAATTGGTCCGTTATTTTCAGTCATGTCTCTTGTGTATAATCAAGTGTGCTCTCTAATCTTCTAGTATAGTATGACTGTGCATCCCAGAACTCAATTAAACATACACACATAACAATAAAACCTCTGGCGGTCAGTGTGTATTTGGTAACCAGACACTTTGTTATTGTGTTCAATGGGTGAACTTTGTAATTCCTCACATTGATCTAGTCCATCGATTGAATCTTGTTTGTGTCCCATATGACGTGGCGTATAGCAACATCATTATACAATCTTCAGTGTTCTGCTGCCGTCAGTGCTTTCACATTAATTTCAGTTTGTCCGATGGGCGCTACTGTGTTGTTGTGCATCTATATATATATTTATGTACCAGCTAGAAACCAATTTCGAAACCACAGCAGAACATTAGGTTTGTCAAGGTTCTGTCAATTCGGTCTAGTTTTGCTCTTGGGTTTGTGACAGAGCCCTGACACTGCTATGTTATGTTTGGTGTGAGCACATGGCTTGTTTTGTGTTTCTTTGTGCCATGTGCTCTCATGTCTATTGTCTAACCCCGCCCCTCTTTTTACCTGATAATTGGTTCATTTGCCCCACCTGTCCTCCCTCGTTACCTGCCTTTGTTTGTTCCCTATTTATTCTCCTTGTGTTTGCAGTCCCATGCTGGATCGTTGTCTTTATTACCCGTTCTTATGTCTTCATGTTTTGCCTGCTCCCTGTGTCTAGTCAGCTGACTTGTTGCCTCGCTGCCTTATCAGACAATGGCTTGTAAGGCAGCGTTTGTGCATGAAGGCACCTCACGAAACTAATTTCGGACAGACTTCTTAGGCAGTGTAAACGTTTAGTGATCTACGGCAAAGTAGAAAGAGCGTTGGTAAGAACTAAACACATATTTAATTACTACATTAGTCATTTCTCACTAGAAATTACATCAGATTTGGAAAATGTTGGTAAAAAACCAGCAAACGCAACTTTCGGACACCATCTTTTTTCCCAAGTCAACTGTCACAGAATGGAAAGCACAGGATTGTGGGATATCAAAGGCAGCGACGCGAATAGACATTCTGCAGCCTGAATTGGGCGAACTGAGTGTTTGACGCACGGAACACGTCATTTGCGCGAATGGAAAAATCTGAACTTTGGCAGATATTCGCAACGTGTAAACCAATCAGGAGCTTGCTCTAGTAGCAGAGGTGGGGGACTCGAGTCACTTGACTCGAGTCACAGTTTTCAGGACTTGTGACTTGCTTGATTGAAGTATGAAAATGACTTGACTTTGACTTGAGAACAAGTTACTTGAGACTTGACTTGAAGTGGAAGACTCGACAATGACTTGTACTTATAATAAACAAACAGCAATAAAATTCATTAAAAAAATTATTATTGTGACGTCAGCACCACTTATCAGCTTCTGTGCCTTTAACGCTGCACAATTCAAACCGCGCCAAACATGGCAGATAGTAGTCGAGCTCCACAAATAGTATCGTTTGGCTATAAGGACTTTGAACTGGACCGTGCCAATAAAAACAGATTTGCCAGATGCAAAATATGCAACGCAAGAATATCCGACACGACGACCACAATGTCAAATTTCATTCGACATTTCAAGAACTACAAGGAAAGGTAAGAAAGTAATCTCTTTATAGTCAGTTTCACTAAGAGCTATAACGATTACTAATGTAATTAATTAATCTTTTCTGTTTGTCATAATTTAGCCTTGGTTGCATATTATGGTATTTTTCTTATTAGAAATGTGACCATTATCATTACTGATACGTCTCGTAAATAACGTAGATTTATTGGGTGCATTTGGCTATAACAGTGGCGTAGCCTGAATTTTAATGTTGATGGGCATCTTAAAATGAGCGGGCCGCTCTATATTATATGTAGGCTATAATGTCTGTATTAAATGTGCGCATTTTCAAGTGTTTGTGTGGACTGCGTGTGGAAACTAAAAAGCATTGCGCTTATACCATACTGCATGACAGGCTAACATGGAGGAGCTGATGTGATCACTAGCACCTAAACAATTTTTTTTGGTCATACAGACAAGAATAATTAAAGCGTAATTAACTTACATATTAGGCAGTTTTTCAGTCACAATAATTCGTTTATAAGGTTATTAATTCTATCAGTAACTTACATACAAGTATTTACATTTCTGTGTCTATATAAACATATGAAAATGTGTGACTGCTGGAACCAAACTTTACGTGCATACATCAGTAAATGATCATCACTTAAATTAATTTATGTGTACAATTGATTTTCCTTAAATTACAGTATTTTAAAAAATTTAAAGAATGTTTTAGAACACATTTTAGACTGTTTCAATTCAATTGAATTAGAGAGATTGGATTATACATCTTAGACTCAAAACGTTTTGTGTAAACAACACAATTTAATTTTATTTTCAGATATTAATGTAGCACAGATGTGCATATGATTTATATATAGCGAATGTATAATGAATAAGATACATAATATATGTATACAAGTTTCTTCATCTTTTCTGTGCAAAAATAAATATGTATCGAAAAAATGTACCTCTATTTATTTTAGTACTGTGACTTGACTCGACTTGAAACTTATCAGGACTCGACTTGACTTGCTTAGGGTGAACCCTTGACTCGACTCGCTTGATTTATCTGAACTGTGACTTGAGATTTGACTTGAGACTTGCTTGGACTTGACCATGTTTGACTTGTCCCCACCTCTGTCTAGTTGTGACAACGATGAGGATAAAATCATATGTGGATACCCGGAGCTGTACGATACATCTTCATACTTTATAGAAACAGGAATAAAAAGGATTTTGCTTGGGAGAAAGTGAGTGAGGAGATTGGACAGTCTAGTAAGTTGTAAAAAGTGCTCTTTACTCAATTTGAGATATATATATATATATATATATATATATATATATATATATATATATATAATATATAATTTATTTTTATTTTTTTGAGACTACAAGCTAGCTAACGCCGGCAAATTGAGCTTATTCGCCATATTTTAAAACAATCCATGTCAGCCATTTCACAATGAGACGAGCCGCTGGCAGAAGCTCCTCCCATGGCGCGAATTCACGTCTGTTGTGAAGTGAATGTCACGTGCGAATCAAGCGAGTAAACTCAAAGTGTTCAAGCGTCCAACTACACGTGAATAGCGTGATTTATTCGCGCAAGTCGCGTCTGGTGTGAACGCACAGTAAGAATTAAACTTGCTTTCATTCTTATTAAAGCTACAAAAGCCGTTCAGTCAGGATCAGTGAGTGATTTTCTCTGTCTTGTGTTGTTTGATAAACTGTAATGACTCAAATGGCAGCAGGTTTATTAGGCTGCCGTCACTTTAAGAGCGAAAGCACGGATCCAATACACTGATACACATTCCATTTTCTCTCAGTTGTTTACTCATGTTCACTTAAGACATGACCGATTGTGTTCATACTCGACAAGCCCGGCATTTGGACATATTTTGTGTATTTGACCATTTAGACCAGGAGTGTCCAAAGTCGGCCCTGGAGGGCCACTGTCCTGCAGAGTTTTGCCTCAACACACCTGTCTGGAAGTTTCTAGTATGCCTAATAAGACCTTGATTAGCTGGTACAGGTGTGTTTAATAGGGGTTGGAGCTAAACTCTGCAGGAGCAGGATTGGACACCCCTGGTGTTGGCTAGGTCTACATTAATCCGGATAGATTTGAAAACAGAGTTTTCGTTTCAAAACGCTCTCCGTCCACACTAACGTTTTCCAAAAGTTTCTCATCCACACTGAAACGTCAGTAAACGCCAAATTCAACTGCGCATGAGTAAAACCTCATAAAAGCTCACGGAGATGATACAGACATCATAAAGTTATCACACAATTCTTCTGGCAGGATTATTTTATTTAACAAAATATCTCACCATTCACTGATGCGTCCAGGTCGCACTCGGTCAACCATTATTATGTTTGGTCTAAAACGCAACTCCACTCGTGTTTTGCCACAGGACAACAAATGTGAGTACATTTTCTGTCATCCTAGCAGGACTGTGATATGAAGTGTGCAAAGTAACATGTTTTAGCAACTGTGTGAAAGTGAATAGCACATAACTCTGGCTCAATAGCGTTATAAACATACATATCTATTGGTACAATATGCGTCACATGACTAAACATACGTCATCGTTTTCAAGTACCTCCGTCTTCACAGTCCACACTATGAAGCGAAGACAGCGTTTTCAAATTCATCCGCTTTGGAGAGTGTTTTTAAAAAGCTACGTTTTCATTGACCTAAAGCGCCGTCTCAGTGTGGACGGAAGGACAAAACGGAGAGAAAAAGATACGAAAGCGTATTAGTGTGGACATAGCCTTAGACACACACTCGAATCTCAAAGTTCACTTTACTTGTCTCTGAGCGTGTGCACTCTTTCATGCTTTAATAACTTTAATAACATGCACACCCCATTTTACAAAAGTCACGTGACATTATTTGACTGATTTTCACATTAACTCTGGGCTTTTTGAGGAATGAAAGCGCACCGCTGGAAAGGAACAGAATGGAGCACAGTAATCATTTGATTTTCATTGTCGTATTTTCATAATCATTTGAAGCCCAAATCAAAATTAATTGCACAGCCCTAAAAATATATTATTACAACTAAAACAAGATGAAATATTCAACTCTAAGTATAAAATACCATTTAAATCATAAAACAGGAATATAATATTGAGTATTTTGAGTTACACATCAGTCCAATGCAATGAAAGATAATGTAAAAGATGTGCATTGTCACTTTCAATATCCATGTTGAATTTATACTGTCATAAAAAAAACATTAGCATATAATGAGGGCTGTTTTATGAGTAAGCATCAAGGTGTAAAATCACACCTGAATTGTTAAAAATGTCTTTTAGCATATCAGTGCGCAGTGAGGAAGATAAAAGTGTCTCTATGCTTTAATGTGATAGTATGGATTTCTTTTGGTTTATATATTGTGAGGGGAGCCCAGAGTCCCCGAGGCACAGAAACCAAGCGCAATTTGTCCATTAATAATGTGCATGACTCACCTATTAAAATAAATTAAACATCAAGACTGTGTTGCATCACTTTGGCTGACAAAACTCAGAGCAGGATAAGATCTGTGGAATGAGATATGCCATCATATTTTATTAATCACAAATATCGCAGACATGCATCCGACCACAGATTTTGAGGAATACACTACAATATTGAACTGGGCATTAGATATTTCATAGTCATTTATGAAGAGGCCATATTATGTCTTTTTTCAAAGTCTTGATTGTGTTTTGGGCTCTACTAGAGCAGGTTTTCCTGCTTGAATGTTGATTATTTCCTCATATTCTCCATTGTTGCGGATCCTCTATTCCCAGTCTGTCAGTAACGCTCTGTTTAGTTCCTGTCTCTGTGAAGCCCCTCCTTCTGAAAAGCACAATGTGCTCTGATTGGTTGGCTGGAGCAGTTTGTTGTTTGTCTGGCTATCACCTGGGGCCCGTTCTTCATACCTCACTTAATACATCTGAGATGATTTGACAGATCCCAGATCTTTTAATCGTGATAACTGATCTCTGGCTAATTTGGTTCTTCAAACGAATTTGCGGATTGGATTAAAATATCTGGATTAAATGATCTAAGATTACTGAGCGTTCTGTTTTTCCCTAAAGAGGGCAGATGCATCGATACTCGAAACCACGATCAGCAATGCAGCGATTGGCTGGCGTCAAGACAGCAACGTAATGACATCATATAATTAAAAAGCCACCTGGCAAAAAAACTTGACAAATTATACAATAAAACCCCCCCGAATTTCTGGGTCTTTATAAGGAAACAGCCAAACCACCAAACCAACATAAAAGTTATAATAGATAAATGATAAATGTTTTTTTGTTTTTTTAACATGATTACCAATTATTTATATTCACGATTTTATACAGTATTTGTACACCCTTTACATTTTTATTTCAATGTTGTAATTTAATTTTTAATTCAATTTGGAGCAGATTTGTAACGTGACAGTATTAAAGTTTCTTAAGGGTCAAGATCAAATGCTCTGCATCAAGCCATCCCATAATATCTGTGATCACTTAAATTAATGCACGGCTCAGATTAACTATACAACATGTGTAAACCTCCAATAAAATTATAAAGTAATTATTCCATCACAAATAAATCGCTCAATCAAGTGGCTGTGTCTATATTATTATATACAACATTATAATATTATATACATTCTCATATACATATACAATATAACATTTTTATATTATTATTATTATTTAAAATGATTATTATTGCCCCTGGTTCAGTAATGAACTCTTGTAATAAAGTAGCAGTGGCCGGGACAGATTTTCAGTATCACCTCAAGATGAATCTAATCCTGTTTCCATGAAATAAGCCGCTCGAGCAGGTTTAAGCTTACGGACCTGTTACTATGACAACAAGTCCAGGATGAGCTTCGAAGAACCAAACAATCCGAGATCATGTCAAATCGTCAACAATCAAATCCAGCGAACTGAGTTAGTGACGTACGAAGAACGAGCCCCAGACCAAGCTCAATCTTTTAAGATTGAACATTAGTCTGTGGAGTCTGCTTTCTATTTTCGACTGCACAAGAGGCTTGATCAACGGGCATAGTTCAAATGACTCTGTACGCGATTGGATAGAAAACTCAAGACTACAATGGAGGCGTTTCAGGGAGTTTCAAGAATTCACGCTGGATTTTCATGCTCAACATAAAGAAAGTTGAACAAGCATAATTTATTATGTATTTTTAAGTCAAGCATTTCAAGTCAAGTGATGGAGATGTGGCCCTCCATGGCTCTTGTAAGTGGTGTTATGTGGATGGAGAGAGGTAAGATGTCTTCATCGCTCTCTTGTAAAGAGTGATATGCCGAGGGAAGATGATGTTTTATGGATGGAGGTGGAGATCTCAGCCTGAGGGGACACTTGTAATGAATCTCTCGATGTGATTACAGTGTGTGTGGCGTGCCACAATACATCTCAGCGTGAGAGAGAGTGTTTCATTTAGTCTAAAGCAGCGCTGTTGCTGTGGTTAACATGCAGACGTGTAGATGTGCGTTCACCTGCGGTTTTAGCCTGAAGTGTTTTTTTCAAAGAAGAATCTTACTGTGCTTCTTCTCGACTTCAGCACTGCAGCCGGTCCTAATGACAGTTGTCATTAAAACTGGTCCAAATGCTGAATTAAAACTATTAGGCAGCATTTATTTCTCATCAAATCTCATGTGGGCAGAGTAAAACATCAGAGATCTTGTGGATCAGAGGCCTAAAAAAAATTTTTATTTACATTTTCTGATGATTTGTTGGGGAAATCTGCAAATGTTCATTTAAAGTTGAAGTACTAAAATAGCTATAACTTAAACAAACTAAAACTAATAAATAGAAATTAATAAATACAATAAAAACGTATTATTAAAGAAATAATAATAATAAAAATGACAGAAATCACATTTTGAAAGAGGTCTATTATGCTCATCATACAGTATACGCAACCCGTTCTCACTCCCAAGGCGTCAAATTCCGACGCATGGTCAAGTGCTTTTCGCGTCACAATAAAGACGCTAAAGGCACCCCTAGGCGTCACTTTATCGACGCGCTGAGTGCTCCATTCATTTCAATGAGAAACCTTTGGCGTCAGAAACAGACGCGTTGGGCATGGGAAAGTTATCGTCATGCTGATCATATATTGGGTTATGATTTTGCCATTATGACATGTTGGACTGTGATTCTCAATTTAATCAGCCAGCATCATTTTATTTACGCTATCTAGACACGTTTTAACATGTAACCCAACCCTATTCCATCCCTAAACCTACCCATTTGTGTGGTATAAAACGCAGATATAACAGGCAGAGTCGACTGCATGCACAATTTATTCAAAAAGTACAAATATTCCAAATATTCCGAGGCCAAGCGATTGATTTGTGTAAAGGAAATCCCCAAAAGCGATCAGCGTCTCCATCTGCAGAAGATCACGAACACATTAAATTTCAAATATTGCCGCCCGTTACATCAGTTTTCATAGTGAAATTGTATTGGCTCTCGTAAGTCTCATGACCAATTGCGTCATTACGTCAGCTTTGATTGTAAAATGTCATTGGTTCTCGTGTGTCTTGTGACCTAATGCGTCATGCTAAAGAGGCGTGTGTGTATTATTTGAATGAGATATGAATGAGTGCGTTAACGGAGCGGCGGGATCATCATCTCAGCGATTAAAACATTAAGATCAACTCTGTTCTTTACATAAAGACATCGTGGGACTTCAGAAGACTTGGAATGCAACATGAGTTCATACTTTTATACTGTTTTGGGTCAGTTTTTGCAATAAATAGATGTTACTGTACTTGTATTTGCCTGTTATGTGTTTTATATTGTTTAGAAGTGGGTAGGTTTAGGGTAGGAGTTGGGTTAGCAGCTCCAAAATATAAAAGTAACCTTTAAATATGAATAAAATCATGTCTGCTTTTACAAATGCAAAGAATAACATGCGTCTTGATCTGACGCATTGGGTAAACAACTGAAATGAATGGAGCACCCAGCGCGTCGATATAGTGACGCCTAGGGGTGACTTTAGCGTCTTCGATGTGACGCGGAAGGCACTTGACCATGCTTCGGAATTTGACGCCTTGGGAGTGAGAATGGGTTGGTATACAGTAAACACAGGAATATTGTGAAATATCATTACAGTTTAAAATAACTGTTTTATATCTTTAAATTAAAATAATTTAAAATTAAAATTTTCCAGTCTTCAGTGTCACATGATCCTTCAGAATTCATTCTGATATGATTATTTGATGCTCAAGAAACATTTATGATTATTATCAGTGTTTTTTGTGGAAATCTCCAGAATTATTTTATGAATAGAAAGTTCTAAAGAACAGCGTTTATTTGAAATATAATCTTTCGTAACATTAAATGTCTTTACTGTCACTTTTGATCAATTTAATGTGTTCTTGCTGAACACACGTATTAATTTGTTTTAAAAGAAATACTGACCCCAAACTTTTGACTGTACACCGATCAGGCATAAGATTATGACCTAATATTGCGTTGGTCCCCCATCGAGGCATGGACCCCACTAGACCCCTGATGGTGTGCTGTGGTATCTGGCACCAATATGTTAGCAGCAGATCCTTTAAGTCCTGTAAATTGCGAGGCGGGGCCTCCATGGATCGGACTTGTTTGTTCAGCACATCCCACAGATGCTCGATTGGATTGAGATCTGGGGAATTTGGAGGCCGAGTCAACACCTCAAACTCGTTGTGCTCCTCAAACCATTCCTGAAGCATTTGTGCTTTGTTGCGGCGCATTATTCTCCAATTAGAGCTCCAGAAGCTCGTCTGTTTGATCGGACCACATGGGCCAGCCTTCGTTCTCCATTGTTCCTTCTTTGGAGCACTAGTTTTGATCGAGACTGACCACTGCAGACCGGGAACACCCCACAAGAGCTGCAGTTTTGGAGATGCTCTGACCCAGTCGCCTAGCCGTCACAATCTGGCCCTTGTTAAACTCGCTCAAATGATGATCCTTACGCATTTTTCCTGCTTCTAACACATCAACTCTGAGGACAAAATGTTCACTTGCTGCCTAATATATCCCACCCACTAACAGGTGATGAAGAGATCATCCGTGTTATTCACTTCATGGTCATAATGTTATGCCTGATCGGTATATACAGATGACCCACATGGTCTCTTGTTTAAATATAGCCTTTTAGATGCTGAAGTGCATTTCGATTTTGAAAGGCAACTTTGAACTGTCACTCAAACCGCAGCAGAAGTCTTTTGCTTCAGATTTTTATCTGATTTAATGCCGTGTTGATTTGATATCGAATGCATTTACATATCCTTAATTTCCTCTGAGCCCAGAATGAATTTGCCTGGCTAAAGATAAGATTGACCTGATTAATCTGAGTGATGGCTTTGAATGAACATATTTACATAAACACGCGGCATACACACACACACACACACACACACACACACACACACACAGGGAGGGAGTCAGAAGCGCTAGTGGAGGATGTGTTGTAAATTGAATTGGACTTCAGAATGGGGCTTTGATTGGATGTCAGCTTATCAGATGTCTGAGGTGCTTCTGGACTCTGAATCTGCCTCAGTGCTATACACGATGTTTGAAATCTAAAGTCAAATACCAGAACAAACTCCATGAGATCAAGACAAATCCGCTATTGGCTACACGGATGAAAAAGAGTGCCTTGCAGATAACAGGAAATTGAGAATTGAGTGTAAACAGGAATGTGTACTGATTGTCACATGTATGGCTTTATAAAGTATTTTACAATGGCTTTGAATGCAGCTCAGCCAATCATAGTCAAGGACAGGAACTATTCGAATATTTAATGAACATTCTGTCATCATTCACTCAGATATTTTGAAGAACGTTGCACACTGGGTTAAAAACAACCCAAGTTGGGTTGCTGGGGGGCTGAGCGCCCCCTGCTGGCCTCACTAACACCTAACCTGTAGAAACCTAGTTTTCCCAGGAGTCTCCCATCCAGATACTGACCAGACTCAGCCCTGCTTAGCTTCAGTGGGAAACCAGTCTTGGGCTACTGGGTGATATGTCCGTCCGCTGGCATGTTTCTTAGATGAATATGCTGTGACTGACTCCATAACCTGTCCATAAACAATCAGTGAACATTTCTGAGGATATATTTTAACATCATAAGTATTTATATTCCGTTTCTTTTTGAATAACCTAAACATTGGGTTGTTACGTCTGACCCAGGATCTGCGTTACACAAAAACTACTCAAACATTGGGTTGTTACATCTGACCCAAGATCTGAGTAACACAAACACTGGGTTGTTACGTCTGACCCAGGATCTGGGTAACCCAAACACTGGGTTGTTACGTCTGACCCAGGATCTGTGTAACCCAAACACTGGGTTGTTACGTCTGACCCAGGATCTGTGTAACCCAAACACTGGGTTGTTACGTCTGACCCAGGATCTGGGTAACCCAAACACTGGGTTGTTACGTCTGACCCAGAATCTGGGTAACCCAAAAACTGGGTTGTTACGTCTGACCCAAGATCTGAGTAACACAAACACTGGGTTGTTACGTCTGACCCAGGATCTGGGTAACCCAAACACTGGGTTGTTACGTCTGACCCAGGATCTGTGTAACCCAAACACTGGGTTGTTACGTCTGACCCAGGATCTGTGTAACCCAAACACTGGGTTGTTACGTCTGACCCAGGATCTGGGTAACCCAAACACTGGGTTGTTACGTCTGACCCAGAATCTGGGTAACCCAAAAACTGGGTTGTTACGTCTGACCCAGGATCTGTGTAACCCAAACACTGGGTTGTTACGTCTGACCCAGGATCTGTGTAACCCAAACACTGGGTTGTTACGTCTGACCCAGGATCTGGGTAACCCAAACACTGGGTTGTTACGTCTGACCCAGAATCTGGGTAACCCAAACACTGGGTTGTTACGTCTGACCCAGGATCTGGGTAACCCAAACACTGGGTTGTTACGTCTGACCCAGGATCTGAGTTACACAAAAACTACCCAAACCCTGGGTTGTTACGTCTGACCCAGGATCTGGGTAACCCAAACACTGGGTTGTTACGTCTGACCCAGGATCTGGGTAACCCAAACACTGGGTTGTTACGTCTGACCCAGGATCTGGGTAACCCAAACACTGGGTTGTTACGTCTGACCCAGGATCTGGGTAACCCAAACACTGGGTTATTACGTCTGACCCAGGATCTATGTAACCCAAACACTGGGTTGTTACGTCTGACCCAGGATCTGGGTAACCCAAACACTGGGTTGTTACGTCTGACCCAGGATCTATGTAACCCAAACACTGGGTTGTTACGTCTGACCCAGGATCTGGGTAACCCAAACACTGGGTTGTTACGTCTGACCCAGGATCTGTGTAACCCAAACACTGGGTTATTACGTCTGACCCAGGATCTATGTAACCCAAACACTGGGTTGTTACGTCTGACCCAGGATCTGTGTCACCCAAATACTGGGTTGTTACGTCTGACCCAGGATCTATGTAACCCAAACACTGGGTTGTTACGTCTGACCCAGGATCTGGGTAACCCAAACACTGGGTTGTTACGTCTGACCCAGGATCTGTGTAACCCAAACACTGGGTTATTACGTCTGACCCAGGATCTGTGTAACCCAAACACTGGGTTGTTACGTCTGACCCAGGATCTGTGTAACCCAAACACTGGGTTGTTACGTCTGACCCAGGATCTGGGTAACCCAAACACTGGGTTGTTACGTCTGACCCAGGATCTGTGTAACCCAAACACTGGGTTATTACGTCTGACCCAGGATCTGTGTAACCCAAACACTGGGTTGTTACGTCTGACCCAGGATCTGTGTAACCCAAACACTGGGTTGTTACGTCTGACCCAGGATCTGGGTAACCCAAACACTGGGTTGTTACGTCTGACCCAGGATCTGAGTTACACAAAAACTACCCAAACCCTGGGTTGTTACGTCTGACCCAGGATCTGTGTAACCCAAACACTGGGTTGTTACGTCTGACCCAGGATCTGGGTAACCCAAACACTGGGTTGTTACGTCTGACCCAGGATCTGGGTAACCCAAACACTGGGTTATTACGTCTGATCCAGGATCTGTGTATCCCAAACACTGGGTTGTTACGTTTGACCCAGGATCTATATAACCCAAACACTGGGTTGTTACGTCTGACCCAGGATCTATGTAACCCAAACACTGGGTTGTTACGTCTGACCCAGGATCTGTGTCACCCAAATACTGGGTTGTTACGTCTGACCCAGGATCTATGTAACCCAAACACTGGGTTGTTACGTCTGACCCAGGATCTGGGTAACCCAAACACTGGGTTGTTACGTCTGACCCAGGATCTGTGTAACCCAAACACTGGGTTATTACGTCTGACCCAGGATCTGTGTAACCCAAACACTGGGTTGTTACGTCTGACCCAAGATCTGTGTAACCCAAACACTGGGTTGTTACGTCTGACCCAGGATCTGGGTAACCCAAACACTGGGTTGTTACGTCTGACCCAGGATCTGTGTAACCCAAACACTGGGTTGTTACGTCTGACCCAGGATCTGTGTAACCCAAACACTGGGTTGTTACGTCTGACCCAGGATCTGTGTAACCCAAACACTGGGTTGTTACGTCTGACCCAGGATCTGGGTAACCCAAACACTGGGTTGTTACGTCTGACCCAGGATCTGTGTAACCCAAACACTGGGTTGTTACGTCTGACCCAGGATCTGTGTAACCCAAACACTGGGTTGTTACGTCTGACCCAGGATCTGTGTAACCCAAACACTGGGTTGTTACGTCTGACCCAGGATCTGTGTAACCCAAACACTGGGTTGTTACGTCTGACCCAGGATCTGGGTAACCCAAACACTCGGTTGTTACGTCTGACCCAGGATCTGGGTAACCCAAACACTGGGTTATTACGTCTGATCCAGGATCTGTGTATCCCAAACACTGGGTTGTTACGTTTGACCCAGGATCTATGTAACCCAAAAACTGGGTTGTTACGTCTGACCCAGGATCTGTGTAACCCAAACACTGGGTTGTTACGTCTGACCCAGGATCTGTGTAACCCAAACACTGGGTTGTTACGTCTGACCCAGGATCTGGGTAACCCAAACACTGGGTTGTTACGTCTGACCCAGAATCTGGGTAACCCAAACACTGGGTTGTTACGTCTGACCCAGGATCTGGGTAACCCAAACACTGGGTTGTTACGTCTGACCCAGGATCTGTGTAACCCAAACACTGGGTTGTTACGTCTGACCCAGGATCTGGGTAACCCAAACACTGGGTTGTTACGTCTGACTCAGGATCTGGGTAACCCAAACACTGGGTTATTACGTCTGACCCAGGATCTATGTAACCCAAACACTGGGTTGTTACGTCTGACCCAGGATCTGTGTAACCCAAACACTGGGTTGTTACGTCTGACCCAGGATCTGTGTAACCCAAACACTGGGTTGTTACGCCTGACCCAGGATCTGTGTAACCCAAACACTGGGTTGTTACGTCTGACCCAGGATCTGTGTAACCCAAACACTGGGTTGTTATGTCTGACCCAGGATCTGTGTAACCCAAACACTGGGTTGTTACGTCTGACCCAGGATCTGTGTAACCCAAACACTGGGTTGTTACGTCTGACCCAGGATCTGTGTAACCCAAACACTGGGTTGTTACGTCTGACCCAGGATCTGTGTAACCCAAACACTGGGTTGTTACGCCTGACCCAGGATCTGTGTAACCCAAACACTGGGTTGTTACGTCTGACCCAGGATCTGGGTAACCCAAACACTGGGTTGTTACGTCTGACCCAGAATCTGGGTAACCCAAACACTGGGTTGTTACGTCTGACCCAGGATCTGTGTAACCCAAACACTGGGTTGTTACGTCTGACCCAGGATCTGTGTAACCCAAACACTGGGTTGTTACGTCTGACCCAGGATCTGTGTAACCCAAACACTGGGTTGTTACGCCTGACCCAGGATCTGTGTAACCCAAACACTGGGTTGTTACGCCTGACCCAGGATCTGGGTAACCCAAACACTGGGTTGTTACGTCTGACCCAGAATCTGGGTAACCCAAACACTGGGTTGTTACGTCTGACCCAGGATCTGGGTAACCCAAACACTGGGTTGTTACGTCTGACCCAGGATCTGTGTAACCCAAACACTGGGTTGTTACGTCTGACCCAGGATCTGGGTAACCCAAACACTGGGTTGTTACGTCTGACTCAGGATCTGGGTAACCCAAACACTGGGTTATTACGTCTGACCCAGGATCTATGTAACCCAAACACTGGGTTGTTACGTCTGACCCAGGATCTGTGTAACCCAAACACTGGGTTGTTACGTCTGACCCAGGATCTGTGTAACCCAAACACTGGGTTGTTATGTCTGACCCAGGATCTGTGTAACCCAAACACTGGGTTGTTACGTCTGACCCAGGATCTGTGTAACCCAAACACTGGGTTGTTACGTCTGACCCAGGATCTGTGTAACCCAAACACTGGGTTGTTACGCCTGACCCAGGATCTGGGTAACCCAAACACTGGGTTGTTACGTCTGACCCAGGATCTGGGTAACCCAAACACTGGGTTGTTACGTCTGACCCAGGATCTGTGTAACCCAAACACTGGGTTGTTACGTCTGACCCAGGATCTGGGTAACCCAAACACTGGGTTGTTACGTCTGACCCAGGATCTGTGTAACCCAAACACTGGGTTGTTACGCCTGACCCAGGATTCTAGTAACACAAAAACTACCCAAACACTAAAAGAAATAACCCAAAAGACTGAGTGTGGGATCTGAGCAACTTTTGCTTTTGTGTTTCATACAGCACGAGAGTGCCAGAGCTCGTATTTTTGGGTGAATTATCCCTCAGTACCTTCAGTACGGGCTGCAGATTCATTTCTGAGCCACAGTGACCCTAGAACGAGAGTTACTGAGCACACGGTTCTGTTTAATTTCTGCGTGTTGCAGTAGCGAAAAACAAATCGCTTTGGAGGAACATTTGGCAGCTAAAAGCATTGGTCTGAATCTCACACTGCCTTCAGAGGAGTTATATGACTATAAATGGAATGCATGGAGTTTTCATCTCCTGTTGGAAGTCTGTCCCGATCATCATCATCGCCCTTCTCAACAATCTTAGCTTGGCGTTTGAAAGACTGGAGTTTGACCAGGGGTTTGTTTCCTGTTTTTCAGAGGGTTTGGCTGTTGGCGTGGGCTTTGGAGCCATTGGAAAAACTCCATCAGCTACGTTTGAGAGCGCCAGGTAAGACGTTTTTTGAAAGGATTGTTCACCAAACATTTCATTCAAACACAATACTTTGTTTTGTGAAGCACAAAAGGAGATGTTTAGCAGAATGTCACAGCTTCTGTTGTCCGTACAACCATGGAAAAGCATAATAAAAGTTGACCGTACTAAGATTTTAGTAACACTTTACAATATCCCATCTGGGGTAATTGCCAACAATACATTAAATGGGTCAAATTATCCATTTTTCTTGTATGCCAAAAATCATTAGGATATTAAGATCATGTTCCATGAAGATATTTAGTAAATGTCCTACCATAAATATATAAAAAATGTATTATTAGGAGTAATATGCATTGATAAGGACTTCATTTGGACAACTTTAAAGGAGATTTGCTCAATATTTAGATTTTTTTTGCACTTTTTTTTCCAGATTTTCAAATATTGTCCTATCCTAACAAACCACACATCAATGGAAAGCGCATTTATTTGATATTTCAGTTTCCATATGATTGAACCCTTAATCGTCCCTTGGGGTCCTAAATAATCTATCTTAACATGCACAAAAAATCTGGGCTTGATTTGGTTGGTCTAAAGATGTGTAAAAATTTTTTTACCGTTTATGTCCCTCTGGGTCAGATTGACCCCACATTGAAAATGAATGAGAAAGTGTAAAAAAACTTTTTTTTCACTTTTTTTTGTCAAAAAAAATTAACTAAATCCAGTATAAATCAAAAAATTTCTACATTTATATCAAGGTCTGGTCCTAGAGCATAAACACAAAGTGGAACGAACTTTCTGTCTCATACACACACGCGCGCGCGCGCGCGCACACACACACACACACACACACACACACACACACACACACACACACACACACACACACACACACACACACACACACACACACACACACACACACACACACACACACACACACACACACACACACACACACACACACACACACACACACACGTGTGACTGCAACAGAGAGCATTTTTATAGAAACTGGCAAATAAAATCAACAAAACTGGCATAAATCTGAAAAAAATCCATACATAAATGAAGGACAAATAGTAGAGCACAAATGCAACATGGAACAATCATGAGAAAGAGAGGGAAAAGGGCAAATAAAAGAAAGATGAAAGGCAGCTTAAAGGGTTAGTTCACCCAAAAATGAAAATTCTGTCATTAATTACTCACCCTCATGTCGTTCGAGACCCGTAAGACCTCCGTTCATATTCGGAACACAAATGAAGATATTTTAGTTGAAAGCTGATGGCTGAGAAAGGCTTCACACAGGCCTCCATTGGCATTCAGTACATTTACACTTCCAAGATCCATGAAAGGCACTTAAAACGTCGTTACAAAGTCTATCTCACCACAGTGGCTCTACAATAATCATACAATGCGACGACAATAGTTTTTGTGCGCAAAAAAAAATCAAAATAACACCTTTATCCAACTTGTTCTCGACTTCCGTGTGTGCCTCCACGACGCATGCGCGAGAATATGACGCAGATCCGGCGTTCGGACATATGACCCAGAAGCGATTTGTTTACGAGCAGAGGAAGACGCGCGTGTCTAAGCTGTTGGATTCTACATTGATCGTGCTTTAGGTCTCGGCGTAGTGCTCAAAATGGGCTTAAGTGTGCATTTCATGGAATCCCGAGCCCCGGCGCTACGTCATATTCTCGCGCATGCGTCGTGGAGACACACGCGGAAGGCAATAACAAGTTGGATAAAGGTGTTCTTTTGATTTTTTTTTGCGCACAAAAACTATTGTCGTCGCATTGTATGATTATTGTAGAGCCACTGTGGTGAGATAGACTTTGTAACGACGTTTTAAGTGCCTTTCATGGATCTTGGAAGTGTCAATGTACTGAATGCCAATGGAGGCCTGTGTGAAGCCTTTCTCAGCCATCAGCTTTCAACTAAAATATCTTCATTTGTGTTCCGAATATGAACGGAGGTCTTACGGGTGTCGAACGACATGAGGGTGAGTAATTAATGACAGAATTTTCATTTTTGGGTGAACTAACCCTTTAACTTTTGCATAACTTCCCTATGGACCTCTATTGGATAATGTGGTCATTGCACTCTCTCTCTCTTTAACTATAATTCCTAAAGTTTTTCCACAAACCTACAGATGGCGGTATTCTATCCCTAAAACATAGAGCAATGTCCAAAAACTATTTATATTTATTTAAGATCATCATTCAAGTGATTTTTTTCATTAAAAATAATTTTTAATGAGCCAATATATGACATAGTTAAGTATTTGTGCAGTAAATAGGTAAAAAAACTACCAAATACCCACAAAACACAGCATAAATGTAAAGTTGAGAAGTAAATAAAAAAAATTATATATAGTTTTCCATGTACAAAATGTATATTTCCTTATGCAATCGCTCTGTAAAAGTTTGGGGTCTATCTGACCCCAAGGGACTCAAACGTAAACCCTACTTGAGGGACGATTAAGGGTTAAAAAATGTACCCTTATGTTTACTTTAACTCGTCAAGTTTTTATAAAAGTTATACATGATTCAACTCGGTTTAATGTCATTTAAGTTTTTTAAGGTTGAAATGGGTTCTTCTTTTTTGTACGTATATGGAACAGTTTCTGCTTCATTGTTCTCTTGTCTAGGAAGAAACTAATACGGGGCCAGAAGGACGCGATGATGAGTAGATTCAGTGTGGGGTGAATTATTTAAGGGCACATGCAGAGAGATTTTCTGCGGTTTAGTGATGACCGGATCCGGACGGTATTGTGTGATGCTGTCACCAAGTGGTCGAAACCGGTATTGTGTGATCTCTGTGTCTCTCCCAAACACACACACACACACACACACACAAAGAACGTGCTGTTGTGATCATTCTCGCACACATGGTAATATCCATGTTCTCGGGACAGTCTGTTTAAATGCGAGAATCCTGCCAGACAGGGAGGGAGGGAGCGAGAAGGAAACCGGCTAACAAGTGTGTACATCATTCCTCCAGATGGAATCTATTAGCCATCGCCGAGAATCAGAGCCGCTTTGTAAGCGTTGAAGCACCTGGACTCCACTATGAGACCGCCATCCAGATGTGAGCTTGCAGATGCTGAATGCGTGTCTTTTATTCTGTAATACCGTTTTGCATGCGTCTCCAAGAGGAAAAGCTGTTTTGGATTAGCCTCACAATCAGATAATCTCTTTACATCCATACTGACACTGAGGGGTTTCCTAGCATGTGCTTTCTAGATGAAACCTCTGTTTGGCCATGATTAAAAGCGCAGAGAGGAGGAGAAGACAGATGCATGATTAGATACATAGTTTGTTCAACAAGTAAACACACGGAGCAGCTTTGAGCTTATGATACGGCATAAGAAAGAGGCCTTTGTCCCAGCCTAGAAACATCACATGAGGACGAACAGAGAGTAGAGAAAGTCATTTCACTCGCCGGCCATCTTTATTACAGCTATTTCAGTCATGCGATCTCTTTGAATGGGGGAACATCAAATTCAGCACATTTTATTCCGCTATATTGTGCCTTGCACTTTCTCCCATTCATAGTAATATGAGTGCGATAATACAGTTACATTTTGCAACAATACAAATAATCAAGCAGTTGTTATTTACTATACAGTGTAGGGGAGAGCGCTTTTTGACTTTCTCAGGTTGTGTAAATTCACTTGGGGTTCAGAGTATTTATTTTTTCCCACATTAATTGCACACATGTCTAGTACAATTATGTGGTTTTGTTTCATTAATACAGTGTTTACTCTTTTCTTGATTTACCCTGAAAGAATGGAAGTGAAATGTGACAAGGTGGCGTACAGGGCAAAATGTAACATGACCAAATGACAGCTTCAAAAAGTTACCTGAAATAATATCCAAGACAAACTAAAATATTTTGTCAACAAAATACAACTTTTTAAGATAAAATAATGGCATTTTTTTAATCATTAAAAATACACTCATTTTTGAGTTCGACAACAAACACATCTCTAAATACAGCTATACAGCATAGCTAAAAACATAATAGTAATTAATAATTTCTGAACATTGACTCTGTCATTATTCACCCTTTTCTCATGGTTTCTCAAAAGAATTCATAAAAGTATAGAATATAATGGCATATTTCGAATAGGGGCTCATTGTAACGCAGTGTTACAACACACTTAAACTGCGGCTCGTGTCTTCTGCTGTTAGATCAGCATTAAAAAACGATCTCAACTGTTAAATAACAGATATAAGATTACAATAATATTGCATTTTTCTTAAAATAAACACAAAAAACAGAGATGAAAACTACACTTAAGTAAGGAATTTACTTTTGCTATGGTTAAATAAATATTCAGTAATATCTTCCAGAGATTTTTTAATTTTGGCGCTATTTTTTCTCTAAATAATGTTGATATGGCAACTAGTAAATACACTAAGTTTCGTCATTCTGGCCTGTGTGGAAAGAGTTAAAACACGCATGAGTATACTGCATGTATGCGGATAAAATTGGATGTACTATATATCCAACTTTAAATATATCTAAAATATATTCTACTTTATATTACAGTTCTTTCTGGTTCTCTAATCTGATTGACAAACGGCTATCCACCTGTCACTCAAAGTGGCCACGCCCTTAATTACGCAGAACTTTAAGGCTTTATATAATGTAAACGAATGAGTTATAAAAAAATCCCCCCCCTCACACTCGTCATGAAAGGCAAAATTAGCCGTATAGACCAAAACCACAATTTGTCCCAGACTGTAAACATGTGTTCTTCTGCTGTAAAGTTGGGCATTTTAACATGAGCTCAATGAGATTCTGCTCCGTCTGGATCTGTCTCTAGTGGCCAGTCCATGAACTGCAGTTTAAGTCACTTCAGTATCGGCTTCAAGAGAAACTGCGGGAGGAGCCGCTTGGTATCAGCACTGGAACCATTTCACCGTTTGTATTGCTCCGCTTGCGGTGACTGTAAGCAAATCTACTATATCTTTTATAAATACTTCTGTTATTGTGTCACGAAATGTAGTTTTAGGCGAGAATGACGTTATTTAGACCTCAAATATGAGACTCATATTATATAAACATAGCGCCTATTTTACGACTTGTTCAGACGCCTTCTCAAATGTGAGCTCCAGACCGTCAGCGGGCGCGCAGCGCTCCTGTACCCGCGGAGAACAGCTTCATCTCGGACAATCCTTCGGGAATTTCCCTCAGGCTCTTACTGTATGTAGATAGTGGTTAAACATGAGAAATTATTCATTTGGGGTATCAGATGGCCAATCTTTGGATTATTAATCTATTACTTGTTCCAGAGCAAACCGATTTGAGTTAAGGGGAAAATTACGTTTCATAACTTTATATTCAGGCTATATTTAACTTGAATCATGTATTAGAGCTGCGTTTGTACGTTTGACTGAATTGTTTGCTTTGGTTTATTGCATATTGTCTTGTATAATGGCTATTGTTGTTAATTTAAGTATTATTGTTAAATATTAAATATTATGCTGTATTTGGTATTAAGAAAGGGTCCAGTAGTGATTGTGAAATGGACTTCAGTGAAAGTTACATTATTACACCATTAGAAGGGTGGATGAGAGAGAAATCATTGTGTTTTAACGAGCCCTGTGGGCGAATCATTCCGGTTGCCTCACGTTTAATGAATGTTTAACGTTTAATGAGCTGAAGCTCATTAAATATGCAAATCTTATCCAATCATAGCCGTGGGCGTTTACTTCCAAGTCTTCAGTGCGGCACGCCCATAAAAACAGAGCGCTTCTTGAGAGAGGCTCAAAATCAGGGCAGAAAATAGCCTATTACTTATTCATTATGATTTTTTGAATGTAAAAACCATGCAAATGTCATAAGTTGACCTCAGACAACAGTATAAAACTAGCCTGGCGTGGCCATACTCAATTCTAGTCAGAATTTGAGTCTGGTACTGCTCCATTGAGCTTTGATTATGGGGCGTGTTTCAACCGAGCCAGGAAAGACCTCAATTGGATAGACCCACAACCAATCAGAGCAACGGAGCGACGCGTAACGTTAGTTGTCAAATGTCAACAGAACTCAACTGACCTGTGTTGCCAAGTCCGTGTTTTTCTCCATGTCCGCGGGTTGAAGCGACCCCAATTATGTGATTATATAAACCCAGGAATGCGAATTTTAGCAGGCAACCTTGCCAAAATAACATATTTTGCCAACCAAACGTCATTTTTTTCCGGAGAACACCCCGGAAAGTTATTGTTTTGGGCTATAGTTTTGAGTAGCAATTGTGCGCAACATTGCAAAAACACTTGGAAACCCTGTCTGCACGCATGCTGGATTAAGTAACGTTACAAGAAAAAGATGAGTGTAAACAATCTTTGCCAGTAATAAAATTATTTAAGGATACACAGAGTACTTACCAACACGATCATCGTTTCTGAGAGAAATAGTGAAGGTGAACGCATATACGAACAAGTTCTCCGTTTAGGATGAGAGCAAATTCAACCCAAGAGCCTTCGATGACGTGGATGATTACGTTACTGTTGATCATCTGTCCATCATCGTCTAAAGCCCGCCCTGATGATTTCATTGGTCCGAACAGTTTCTGTTCGGGCATAATTACTCCTCTATGGAGCGAGTCCAGACCGAATTGCCCGAGCAAAAAAAATTGTGGGCGGGGCTAAATTCGGCTGGCATCCAGGCTAGTATAAAACAATAAAAAAGCCAGTTCATGACCCCTTTAAGGAAAACTATCGCTTTCCTCAGCGGACATTCAAACTGATTTTGTATAATGGATATTATGGACATCGACCTGAAGAACGAATGCTATGTCAGATGCAGGTAATACACTTGTTTAGTCCATCTCTCTCTCATAATACTCTACTCATAATACAATAATCTTCAATGAAGCAACTCAGCGTTCCTTCATTACTCGCTCTAAAGTGCCGTTTCAGAATCAGTAACGGAGGCTTGGGCTCGACTGTGAATGTGAATCCGTGGCGGAAGGAAGTAGTTCTGGTTTTTAAAGACACTCCATTGTTGTTTCTGATTTATTTACACACTTGTGCCGTCGAACTGTTGTATAAACGGAATATCACACATTCACACTCGATTTGGCTGTATTTATAATGCATTATACATAAGGGCTTTAAGTAAAGTGTTATCTTTTTTCCCCAAAAGAAACGTTTAAAAGGAATGTAATTGCTTTATAACAAGAACTTCAGTAATGGAGTGCTTTGGAGGGGAGTTTTTAAAATGATTTTAATCAAAATATATTGTTAACGAAAATATGTTTCTTGTTTTTTATTATCATCAGTGTTTTTGAAAAAGAAACACTTAAAGTCGGCATTAAACAGACGTTGCGCTCATCTTTTCTTCTCTATTGTGTCGTACATCCGAGTGAAATGCTTCACAAACAAGAACAAATGTAGGGCGGGGCTTGATTTAGTCAGTGGGGAATTGATTGGATGGTTGTGGTTTGCTATTGGTGGATCTCATGTGAGTGACAGGTGGCCCCGCCCTCGACATCAGAGAAGAGATGAAGTTATTATGATTCAAGATTATGAGGCATATGAATTTAAAACAATAATGATGTGCACGGATAAATCGTTTAGAATAAATGCTGCAAAATAAAGAATTGATTTCTTCCAGCTTCATATTTTGATTTATTTGATTTCTCCACTCCACTGGGGAAAGTGCCGCTAGTTTTGTTTTTGTGTTAATCACATACAGTATTTATGAATTTTCCATGCACTTTGTTGGTTTTGTGAAGTTGCACCATAATATCCCCATAAGACTTTTGTTAGTATGTGAAAAAGAAAGAAAGAAATGTGAAATTCTCCAACACACAACCAGAAGAAAAGAAGAAAAACATTACTTTCGAAATTGACTTATGAGGGACCGTTCAAAGAGGCATTATTACTCTGCTCTAGTTATATTATACTCTGCACTGCTGTATAATACTTTACTTTAATGCAATCAACACTTGCATGACATTAAAGTCCGTCAATGTGTTGTTTTGAGGAACCAGGAGAATCCCAGATCTCTTTTAAAGGATTTCTGGGAAGTGGAACGGTTTACATTATTGTAATTAGTCTCTGTAATTAAGGTGGGCTGGCTGAAATTCACAGGGATCTACACATTGGGTCATATTTTCCATTCATTAAAGAACTAAAACCTTCCAAGCGTTTGGTCTTCACATGAAAAAATCCCTCAACAAATGAATAATAATGGACAGCCGTGTTCGCAAAACCTCCAATTATCAGACGTCAGTCATTCAAGAGCCTCTTTTTGGATGGTGCTAATTGTATGTTATTAGGACACTGAAATCCACTAACTGTATTAGCCTGACCTTTATGCTGAAAAGTTTAATCCTCTGTGATATTTTTGAGGATATATTTTTCCAGATTTGACAGACACACACAACCTAAAGTGCTTTTGCTAACATTATTTCACCTTCAACCTTAGAGAAGAAGGGTGTTTATGCAGAGAGGCGTCTGGACATCTTGACCTGTAGAGGAGGTTTTGGGATGTGGATATACACACTGTAAAAAAAATAATGTCTCAAATTTAAAATTTTCTAGTGAACGATCACATCTAAAATTTTCAGTTGGCCAAATTGATTTTCTTGAATTTTAATTGAATTAAATTGCATCAATTCAAAGAAATTCAATTTGGCCAACTGAAAAATTTAGATGTGATCGCTCACTAGAAAATTTTAAATTTGAGACATTATTTTTTTTTACAGTGCAGCAGTGGCCAAAAGTGATGGAAATTGGACGTTTACCCTTTATTAAAATATTATTAAAAATCTGTTAAAGCGTATTGCGTACACTCTTAAAACTGCTGGGTTGTTTCAATCCATGTTTGGGTCAAATATGGACAAACTCAATGCTTGGGTTTAAAAATTTAATTTAAAGGGGTCATGAAATGCATTGCTTTATTGTTTTATAACGCGTCTGCGGTGAAACTTCAGTGTAAACGCCCACTGCTGTGATTGGCTGCTGTGAGACTTCAGTGTAAACGCCCACTGCTGTGATTGGCTGCTGTGAGACTTCAGTGTAAACGCCCACTGCTGTGATTTGCTGCTGTGAGACTTCAGTGTAAACGCCCACTGCTGTGATTGGCTGCTGTGAGACTTCAGTGTAAACGCCCACTGCTGTGATTTGCTGCTGTGAGACTTCAGTGTAAACGCCCACTGCTGTGATTGGCTGCTGTGAGACTTCAGTGTAAACGCCCACTGCTGTGATTTGCTGCTGTGAGACTTCAGTGTAAACGCCCACTGCTGTGATTGGCTGCTGTGAGACTTTAGTGTAAACGCCCACTGCTGTGATTGGCTGCTGTGAGACTTCAGTGTAAATGGCCACTGCTGTGATTGGCCGACATCTTTGTATATGAATGAGCTCATTATTACATGTTTAACTCTCTCAAAAACAGCTCTCAAGGTTAACTAATCGTGAAAAGTGTTGATAATAGCAGTTGATCAATTTAGATCTATGGCATTATATTCAGATCTACGGCTTTATATTCAGATCTATGGCTTTATATTCAGATCTACGGCTTTATATTCAGATCTATGGCTTTATATTCAGATCTATGGCATTATATTCAGATCTACGGCTTTATATTCAGATCTATGGCTTTATATTCAGATCTATGGCATTATATTCAGATCTATGGCTTTATATTCAGATCTATGGCTTTATATTCAGATCTATGGCATTATATTCAGATCTATGGCTTTATATTCAGATCTACGGCATTATATTCAGATCTATGGCTTTATATTCAGATCTATGGCTTTATATTCAGATCTATGGCATTATATTCAGATCTACGGCTTTATATTCAGATCTATGGCTTTATATTCAGATCTACGGCATTATATTCAGATCTATGGCTTTATATTCAGATCTATGGCTTTATATTCAGATCTATGGCTTTATATTCAGATCTATGGCATTATATTCAGATCTACGGCATTATATTCAGATTGTGGTATGAAATGTTGCAGTGATGATCATTGTAGACGATCACACACATGTTGAGCTCATGAATGCAGGATCTCGTCATTGTAACTCTATTTCTGCACATTAACCAATGCTTTCATCATAACTAACAGTGCAAACACAATGTAAATAAGAGATTTGTTGAGTATTACGGGAGTTTTGGCACGAGTCCGTTTAATTGACAGCTCCAGCGAATGTAAAGCAAGCTTTCTTTGATCGCTTTCTATATATAATTTAATCCCATTCCATTCCTAGCATTAGGATCCTTTGGAAGGTGATGTTATTTGTAGTCCATCCTGTATCGCTCGTCTCTCCTTGTCATCTCACTAACACTCCAGTGGGCGTGGCCAAAGTTGCGATGATGAAGTGGGCGTTGATCTTCTTCTGCAGAAGCGCTCTTTCACCATCTATTATAGGCTCATTCCACAATAAAAGCTGTTTTTGGACTAACAAAGAAGTTTTCAGTTCTGAAACATACAGGATATTCTTATAGTATGATGACCTCTAATATGTCAAAAGCTCAAGGAAAATGTGATTTCTCAGTTCATGACCACTTTAAAAATGTAAACCAGCGATTGGGTCCGTATTTGACCCAAACATGGATTGAAACAACCCAGCAGTTTTTAGAGTGTAGTTGTGTGTTATTCGTGGTAATTTTGACCAGGCTGTCATGCGAAGAATTTATGAACACATACAAAAACAAGACCGAAACAATCGAATATTGTGAGCTTTTTGATTTTCTTGTAGCTGTATTTTGTCTTTTTTGCCAAATGATTTTGTCAGATAAATACTTTAACCTATTTAAATTGAAATGATGTAAAATAGTTTACTCGTTAAAAACACGTATCCCCTCCGGACATCATCACTTTTGGCCACTGCTCTATATGTATGCTTTTCCAGTTTCTGAAACCGTCTTGTTCTCCATCCTGAGCCACTGAAGGCAGGCAGTCAGACAGGCAGTCTTCTCTCTCTCCTCTGAAACAAAAGTCTGTTTGTTTTCCAGGGGAAAGCCACTCTTCTGTTTCTTTCCCTTTCCCAGCGCTCTTCTCCCAGTCAAAGCAGTCCTTGCATTCCCCAGTACCCACATACTCAAGTGGACTGTTAAAACCAGATGCTCAGAGACTCTTCAAAGAAACTGGGACTTTTTTCGTAGCTCCAATGTAGGTACAGAGCACATGTTTCTGTGCGGATATATGGAAGCCCAGACATGCAATTGCTCAGGCGTCTCTATCTTTTACTTAGACTAGGGTGTATGTTGGGATAAATGTGCTGCTGACATCAGTGAACTTTATTGACTCATTCCTCAACAGCGGAGGTGACGTGACCTTAGAGTTGTCAAAACATTTTACAAGAAGTTTATTTTATTTCTAGGGCTAGATGTGATGAACTCAGCTGGAATAACATTTTCCCGCCTGCTTCTCTGCTGGAGGTGTTTCTGTCAAAACCCTGAAATGCACTAACATTAGTCCTCGACGCACAAATTATGTCATATTTAACAAGTTCATTTTGGTAGAAGTCGATCTAATGCAGAGCAAGCCAATTTCCCTTTGGTTAAAAGACTTTAAATAATGATGAAATTGAGACAAATATGGAAATAGGCTTTTGAAAAAGTAATTTAACAGAATAAATTTGCGATATATTAGCACGTCAGTCAATTAGAAGAAAATGGCAAAATGTATCATTTTATTATCTTTAAGCAATAACAGATCTGCCATTTAATATCGATTGAATCTAGCCTTTATTGAATCATTTGTCTGGGAAGCTCATATGATTTATAGTTATTGCATTACTAATGTCGGATTTCTAAACTAGCTGTTTTTAGAGACGTTTTAATACCGTCATAAATTTGAAGTTTGAATGTTTGAGTTCTATCTACTTTCTGTTTCAATGAATGGGTTTTGTCTCTGATTCCATTCGTTTTATTTAAGTTCATACTTTACGAGCTATAAAGTCAGGATTGTGTGATATAAAGTCAGGATTATGTGATATAAAGTCAGGATTGTGTGATATAAAGTCTGAATTGTGAGATATAAAGTCAGAATTGTGTGATATAAAGTCAGGATTGTGTGATATAAAGTCTGAATTGTGTGATATAAAGTCAGGATTGTGTGATATAAAGTCTGAATTGTGAGATATAAAGTCAGGATTGTGAGATATAATGTCAGAATTGTGAGATATAAAGTCAGGATTGTGTGATATAAAGTCAGAATTGTGTGATATAAAGTCTGAATTGTGAGATATAAAGTCAGGATTGTGAGATATAATGTCAGAATTCTGAGATATAAAGTCAGAATTGTGATATAAAGTCAGAATTGTGATATAAAGTCAGAATTGTGTGATATAAAGTCAGAATTGTGTGATATAAAGTCAGAATTGTGTGATATAAAGTCAGGATTGTGTGATATGAAGTCTGAATTGTGAGATATAAAGTCAGAATTGTGAGATATAAAGTCAGAATTGTGTGATATTTAAAGTCAGGATTGTGTGATATATTAAAGTCAGGATTGTGTGATATAAAGTCAGAATTGTCTGATATAAAGACAGAATTGTGAGATATAAAGTCAGAATTGTGTGATATAAAGTCAGAATTGTAAGATATAAAGTCAGAATTGTGATATAAAGTCAGAATTGTGTGATATAAAGTCAAAATAGCGAGATATAAAGTCAGAATTGTGATATAAAGTCAGAATTGTGTGATATAAAGTCAGAATTGTGTGATATAAAGTCAGGATTGTGTGATATAAAGTCAGACTTGTCGTCAGTGTTTGATGGACTGTGCTCATGTGTTTTGGGATCTGATCTTCTGCAGTGTTTTCTAGTCCTCTGAGTCTGCTTAACCAAACACACATGCCAACAGGAATTCTGCTGTACAATGGACCTTTGCAAAAGATCATAAACAGCTTGTCAGCCAAGACCCAGAAACCTCCAGAATGATTTCTTGTTGGATTGACAAGTTTGGGCTTTTCACAAACGTGGTGCGTACAGTATTTATATTTATTTATTGAGTCTCTCCTCAGTCAAACAGTGGATAATGTGAGCGCATCTCTCGTGTTTATCTCGTCCT
>NC_137113.1:46745359-46795359 GCF_949357685.1 Gobio gobio | reverse complement strand
TTTAATAAAAAGGTTGAAATTATTGAATATTTAATGCTTTTTTTCCCCTATACATGTTTATATGGCAAACTGTTTATTTATGTATTTATTTATTTGTTTGTTTGTTTGTTTATTTATTTTGAAAGGCCATTTTAAATTAAATGTCTTTTGGTTTTTTGCACACACTCGAATGACTTAATTTTCTGTTTAATAAAAAGGTTTAAATTCTTGAATATTTAATGCTTTTTTCCCCATACATTTTTATATAGCAAACTATTTATTTATTTGTTTGTTTGTTTGTTTGTTTGTTTGTTTTGAAAGGCCATTTTAAATTAAATGTCTTGTTTTTTTCTGGTAATAATTATCTCACATTGAGCTTTTTTATTCTTTTGTTAAACAGCTTAAATTCTTCAATATTTAATGCTTTATTAATTTTTTATTAATATATACTGTATATTGTCGACAGAAATAGCATCGTTCAGTGAAACATAGCGGTTACACTTTATTTTAATGTAATTATACATTTAAATACTGATTAATATTAATTAAGTACATGTACTTACTATAGGATTAGGGTTTGGTTCGGGGTTAGTTGCGTGTAATTATGCCTAAATTATAGTTATTACTATAGTAAATGGATGTAACATATCAAGGACACGTTAAAATAAAGCCAGTGGAACACACAAGCTGATCGAATGTGGAAAAACAGGCAGTAAAGAGTGTGCTATAAAATGTTTTAGGTACGCTTTTCCCACAGTCGCGAGTGAAAAGCAGCGGGTATACGGTGGGTACTTGGGTCAAAGGTCACTGGAAAGCCATAGTGATTGGTGCAGATGGTTTTGGGGATTTTCCCTCATTTCGCCCAGATCCCCATGCTCTTCCCAACACACAGATGCCCATTCAGGGCAGACCCCCATGGATGGAGGGGGGGCACCAAAGGCCCTTTGTGCCCAGAGAGGAGCTCTGTGGTCAGACACTGGACCCACTGTCTTCCCCTCTCAATGGAGGCTTCTTCATGCTTTTGCAATAACGTTGGAATGCTTCCCTTTATGTTTTTTTTGTGTGTTTGTTTTAATACAGACGTCTGACCCGACACACACTGTATCCCACTTGGTTTTGCTTTACTTTTAAGCTTGTATACTAAGCTAAGAAAGGGAAGTGTTGGAAGGGCATTGTACGTTTTGAGATCTCCACCCTATTTTACTGCGGAGAGCTTGCGGTTGCTGAAGCCTGTCCTCGGAGGTGGGTGAACAGACTCTCTTCGCACACAGAAATAGACCTGCCTCAGAGGAGTGAAATATGCCAGAGAATTCCTGGGGATGGGAAAACATGTTTCTGAAGGGCTGTTGTTTCCACACTGTGTGAACACAGCCCGAGTGAGCGAGTTCACTTCGCCCTTCTCCAAAACCTCCCCTTGGCTTTTTCTTCAGTCTTTCATTATGCCACACCACAGTTTCTCCTGTCCTCTCATCCTTTCTTCATTTCTCTTCCTCTCTGAAGTCGGCATGAAGTGGAAATTCACCCCATCTGTTTTCTAAATGCTTCTTATTGTGAATTATTCTTCCATGCATATTTCATTTATTAAATCGAATATTCCTCATAATGTTTCATGAAAATGTCAGTTCCTACAGTTTCTGCACTACTGGTCAAAACGTGCACAAACTTGATTGAAGTTAGATTTCTTATAATCTAAGTCTTAAATTTGTGACTATTTAATGCTTGAATTTTTCATTATATTTATCTCTTTAAATAGAGATCAGACTTAAGTCAGTGCGCCAAAGCATTTAAGATTTATGACTGTTCAAGTTTCAGGTCCATGCTCTAAAAGTGAATAAATGAATTATAACTACTGCATAAATATAATTTAGTACCATAAAATCCCCTAAAAATACAAAATATTAAATAAATGTTATTATTGAACTAATATATATATATATGTCTTGTCTATATATTATAACAAAGTGGAAGCTATTGGGAACAACAGCAATTCAGCCACGAAGTGTTAGGCCACGTAAAATCACAGAGCGGGGTCAGCGCATGCTGAGGGTCACCAACTTTCTGCTAAGTCAAGAGCTCCAGACTTCCAAACTTCTGTGTCCTTCAGATGAGCTCAAGAACAGTGTGTAGAGCTTCATGGAATGGGTTTCCATGGCCGAGCTGCTCATCCAAGTCTTACATCACCAAGTGCAATGCAAAGCGTGGGATGCAGTGGGGTAAAGTGCGCCGCCACTGGACTCTAGAGCAGTGGAGACGTGTTCTCTGAGTGACCAATCACGCTTCTCTCTGGCAATCCCATGGACGAGTCTGGGTTTGGCGGTTGCCAGGAAAACGGGACTTGCCTGACTGCAAGTGTAAAGTTTGGTGGAGGGGGGATTATGGGGTGGGGGTTGTTTTTCAGGGGTTGGCCTCTTAGTTCCAGTGAAAGGAACTCTTAATGCTTCACCAAGACATTTTGGACAATTTCATGCTCCCAACTTTGCGGGACCAGTTTGGGGACGGCCCCTTCCTGTCCCAGCATGCACCAGTGCACAAAGCGTCTCCATAAAGACATGATGAGCGAGTTTGGTGTGGAGGATCTTGAGTCCTGACCTCAACCCGATTGAACACCTTTGGGATGAATTAGAGCGGAGACTGAGAGCCAGGCCTTCTCATCCAACATCACAAATGCGCTTCTAGAAGATTCCCCATAAACACACTCCTAAACCTTGAGGAAAGCCTTCCCAGAAGATGTTCCCAGAAGTTCATGTGCAAGTAAAGGCAGGCGTCACACAACTTTTGGCAATATAGTGTATGTATATAACGGATGCACCGATATATAAATATTTTGGTTGATATCGATACCCGATATATTAGCCCATAAATCAAAATCAAAATTTGTATGTCATTTTTGAGAGCCTTATTACAAGTCTCACCATTAAAGCCATATCCCAAACACACAATTATAATGTTCTCATTATAATTTTATGTAGCCTATATGACAGACTTTTTAAATGATTCCAATCATATTTCAAGCAATTCAAAACTATCATGGCGAATAGTGCGCATCTGAAGTGTCTCAGCTGAAGGAAGCTTCAATATAAATATATCGCCCAACATTTCTTATCGGGCCAATAACGATAACATATATTGTCCGATACCGATATGGTATATATATATATATATATATATATATATATATATATATATATATATATATATATATATATATATATATATATATATATATATATATATATATATATATATATATGCATTCAGATCTGGCTGGTCCTTATTCACATGCAAAAATTAAGTTCAAAATAACTAGATAGTTTTTTCTTCAGAAAATCACATTTTGTGTTGCAAGGAAAAAATAAAGACATGAGTTTGGATCAGCATTTTGAATCAATTCTCTTCGGTCTTTCACTTGCGTCTCGTCTTCCTCAAATTCTCTAACAAGAGTTTTAGAAAAAAGTACTCATAAAGGTCCACCCCTAAACTAACCGTCACTTGGGCGTAAGCAGATCATATACAAATTCATATGAATTGGCTACCAATTGGCCAAAATTTAAAATAGTTAATCAGTTGCCATGAGATTGTGTTGGAGGAACAAACCCAAGTTTCCTGTGTTAAACTTGGAAGAAGAGCCATTTGGAGCAGTTTAATAACACTTCATTGATGCTGTTTTGTCATTTTGTAGCTTGACTGTCCTAGTCCTCACGTTGAAAAGTACAGCCAGAATGTTCTGCGTGTTTCACGGAAGAAATGAAGTCAAATGAGTTTGAATCAGCAATCCGTTCTCTTCAGTCCTCCATTCTGTCTCCCTCAGACTCTCCAACATCACACGGGTGCTGTAAGCCTTTCCGTGACTAGCTGTCATTAATCTGACTTCTCTGGGGGCCGTACCTTGAGCGTATGCCAGCGTGCACATCGTACAGCGGGAGAGATTGAAGAAGGCAGTGAAAGAGTGTTGGGGGTGGTGAAGAGGGGAAGTCAAAACAGAGCAGCTTTTCTTGCTTTGTGAGCGCAGGCTCCGGGAGGTTCCGGGAACTTTGCATTACGAAGCGCAGAAGTCTAGGCCAAACAAATAGAGCTACTTATCGGTTCTTAGACCACCCTCAGACCGCCTCGGGGGAGAAACACACTCCCACAGACTTCCCACAACTCTCCAGAGAAAATCTAAATCATCCGTCAGCGCTTACCGCTAATGAAGTGCTGCTCTTCCGCGCTCGTTTGAGTAAATGCCCGTTCACACTCTCGCCGTCTTGACTGCGTCTGCATTCATATTGTGTCCCATAGTTAGGACACAATATTCTCCCTGTATGTTAAAGGGTTAGTTCACCCAGAAATGAAAATTCTGTCATTAGAGGGTAACTTCAGTGATTTAGCATTAAAGCTACAATGTGTAACTTTCTTAGTTTATTCTTAGCTAAAAACACTTAGTTCTTTCAAAAATATGTGCTCATTAATGTATATTTACTTCTTTCAAGTTATAAAGTATTCTCGTAAGTTTATAATATGCCATTGTAAATACATACGGGTGAGGGTTCGAATGCGGGTCGCCATGTTGCCCCTCCATCTTGAAAGTACATTAGCCAAAGAGGGACATACCCGTAAATTCAAGCTTCGCCTTAGGCGCTTTAACACTTGATGGCACCGTGACGAATGTGGACGAGGTCGAACTGGAAGCCATATTAATCTTGGACTAAATCGGCCACTGTAGGAGTTAAAACGAAATCGTAATTGAGAGGAACAGAAACTAATATTCACTGGATGGTCATATACCTTTTCACCACTAGATGGGGGAAAATATCACACAGTGTATCTTTAAGCTTTGTATTTAAACTGGGTCATTTATGTAGTAGAAATGTGAAATTATTTTTGAATTTGGTGCCTTCTAGACTGAGAAAAGACAGAAAATGTATTTTTGTCTCATGTGGATGAAAGACAACAACTCCCAGAATGCACTTGCTCCGCTGCCCTACGAGGCCACTCCGTACACCGTCGTTTTGATCTATATAATAATACAATCATTTCGTTCATTTAGAGAATAAACACTACAATTAAAAACTGAACGTGTCTTTTCAATAAAGTGTGAGTGAGCCGAACGAAAGTCCCGTCACAGACGCAGCAGGATCAGATTTCATTCCTCACGGAGAACTGAGGTAACGTTAAGCGCCAGTCTGGCACGTTTTCTGATCGCATATGGAAGCTAAACTATCACAGGAATTCATTGAAAAGTTGAAACACTCACTTTACTCTGCATCGCTCTGTTATTATGATTGTCCGAGCGGCCGTCTGTGTCTACATTCTGTGCGTGAGAACTCGGGTTGATAACATGCGGAACAGCTCCATCTAGTGGCTGTAGTCTTTAGCCTCTGGCCAAAAAATCCTCAGATGAAGCACAATGACGACATTTGCGTCATCTGAGGAATTTTTCCATAAATAAAATGCATAATTCTCTCGTCTCAGGGGGATATGAGGGGGGAAAGTACCATAATTTGAATATACTACCGGGTTTCTACTGATACAAAGCCTAATGCTAATAGTAGTGACCCTTTAATTCCTCACCCTCATGTCGTTGGACACCCGTCAGACCTCCGTTCATCTTCAGACACAAATGAAGATATTTTAGTGTAAATCTGATGCTCTGAAAGGCCTCCATTGGCTCAATGCACTTTTCACTCTCAAGACCCTTAAAAGACACTAAAGACGTCGTTACAAAGTCCATCTCACTACAGTGGTTCTACAATAACTTTATGAAGCGACGAGAATAGTTTTTGTGCGCAAAAAAACCCTAAATAACGACTTATATAGTGATGACGATTTCAAAACAAGGCATCATGAAGCTTCGAAGCGTTATGAATCAGTGAGTCAAACCGCCAAACTGCTGAAATCACGTGACTTTGGTGATCCAAACCGCTGAATCGACTCACTGATTCACAACGCTTCGAAGCTTCATGATGCAGTGTTTTGAAATCGGTCGTGAAAATCGACGCAAATCGACCCAAGGTTGGAATCCGACTTTTGCAGAACTCGCTCTTCTCCCTTTCCCCATCACATATCAGATCAGAAAGGCATTCATTTTCAATAAAAATGAAGACAATATTCAAAAAGTGGAAATAAAGCATCTAATGTATATTTAATAATTCAGACAGGACCACTCAAGTCAAAAATACCATAGACAGAGTTAATTATAAATATTTTTTATTTGAATGTTTAGTCAATTAACATTTGGCGGTATGGTTCTGTTCTAAATTCCCTGTCCTTTCATGAGCTCCATGAAAAGCTAAGACAGGGAACAGCAGCACTTCTGGGGATGATCCTCGCTTCTTACCGGGAGAGCGTCTCAAATCCCCCTATTGAGAACAGAACGTGCATCAAATGACAACAGTATGACATTGATTAAGTTGAACACCCGTTTAGGAGGAGCTGGGGCGGAGGTGGGTTGCAAAGCAGCTTGCAGTGGAAGCGACAAGCAAGCAGATTGACGCTGGGTTTAAATAGGCGCCATTATTTGAGAATGCCCATTGGGTGCATAGAATCTCATCAGCTGATATGGGAGGGCTTTGGATTTAACGAACAGCTGTTGGCGAAGCTTGATTGCGTAGTATTCTGACAATCAGCTGATAGCGAAGCTTGGTTACGTAATGTTTTGACGTTCGGCTGGTAGCGAAGCTTGACTACGTGGCCTGCCTGAACTAACGCTGAAGCTTGATTTAAGTGTTTATTGGTTAGGGGGCTGGGGCGTCTAAACGAGTTTTAAGAGGGGTATGCAAGACAGAATTTTGGGCTCCCATCTTCCAGAAGTTTAAAAAGAAATATAGATAATTTATTAGTTAACATTTATATTATTTCGGGTTACGCAAATTTCAGTTCGTCCCCCCTCCACCCCCAAAACGAGATTGTTTATCCCATTGATGCATACAATCACACCGGTGTGATCATATGTTCAGAGCGTCACTGATATTGTCACTGATATGATATCAGATACACATTGAGTATGAAACAATAAAGATTACTCTATTCTTCTCCCAGTTCACAGGCCACTTTCTTTTATGCATTTCGGGAAAAAGTGATGAATTTACGTTATGTACACTCGTTATGTTGATCTAACATGATCATCATAAAGGCGTTTAAACGACAAAACACATTCACTTCCACATATTTGACAATCGGAATATAGCATACAATTCATGATATAAGTCTGTGAATATTTTGAATAAAAAGGAAAAAAGTGACTGGGTCCAATATCATTGGTCTTAAAAAGTGGCTGGGTCTTGTCCCGCCCACAAACAATGGCTCTGACGCCCATGGCCAGAATACTGTAAGAACTGCATTACGTCTGGTTTCATACAAGTGAGTGTTTATGATATGTTATGCATGTGCAGTAAGATGATTTAAGCACAGTGTGGACAAAGAGTGAAATGAAAACCGCGTTGTCAAAGGTGTTCTAAGTCTAAAAGGCTTGTGAGAAAGCTTCGTAAAGGATAATCCAAACACAACAGTGTGATTCCAGATGTAGTTCATGCCCCATCCATAACCCTTTTTTTTTTTTTTTTTTTCTGGTGTTCTTGTGGTACGGCACACCCATATGTTGCACTTCAGAAAGCCTTCATCTGATTCAAGCTTTAGTCAACAGTCGACTCTGGACCCTGGCACACTCAGCGCTGTGAAATCTCTCGCTGAGATAATGTGTGAAGTTAAGAGAGTTGAAGAGTTGCAGAGTGTCAGAAGCACTTGGAACAAACACCAGATCTGTGTGTGCTTTCTGTTGAGAACTGATGTAGTGATAGTGTCTGTTTCTTTCAGAAATCTGGCGATAGGCATTGGCATTCAGAATTTTCCAGAAGGCCTTGCAGTGAGTCTCCCATTGCGGGGTTCTGGGGTGTCCACATGGCGGTCCTTTTGGTGAGTCAAGACAAATACACATTCACATCCAAACCTAGTGAGCTGGGCAGCGTTTTAAGGCGTCATGGCATGAATTATTACACTTTCAATGCAAAGGCTGCTCGGTTTAGACACTTTCATTTGGACCAACATTTGCGGAAAAGACTATATGTAGAGTTGAAAAATATTATACATGCAATATACACACACACCAGCACCAGGTAATGATCATTTACAGTACATACACAGTGAATATGACGTTACATTTGCACAGACGCAGAGGACTGTACACTTCATAATATCTACTTACTGAATATTTTTTGATTTGTTTAAATTATATAAATGCATATTTTCTAAATGTCAGTTTTTATGAACTAACATTATAACTGAAAAACAAAAAAGGCAAAACCGACACTGATCGGCCAAACAGAGAAACGTAATTAAAGAAAGCTGAACTAACGCATATCAGCCAAACAGAAAATGTTTTATTAAAAATAAAGTAAAACTTTTTATTTAAAGTAAAAAAAAAGAAAAAAATCGGCCAGATAGAAAAAAAAAAATATATATTACTTTTTTTTTTTAAAAGGCCAAAGTGACACTTAAAGGGTAACTAAACCCTAAACCAACTTTTTTTAGTTAATGATCTGTAATACTGGGGCTTTATTAATGCTGTTCATTGATTCGAGTAAATGTTTTGACATTTGAGTATAAAGTGTTTTAATTCTATAAAATATGGTGTAAAACCGCCAAAGTGCTGCCCTCTTAAGGTTGAACGGTGGCTACTGCAGTTGAATTTTCCTATTGGACGTTGTGGTACATCGTGACGTAGGATGGTACCTCCAACGGCTCACAATCCGCGCCCCTAGCACGAGCTCACCACGCCCTCAGAAATGTTTCCCCCAATCACATGATGAGAACGGCTTTACTCCAGTATGAACTGTCATATTACATGAAGTGGAAACATTATGAATGAAACTCACTTGACACATGCTTTAACATTGTATTGAAGAAAATACGGTTAAATAATGAAGTTGTCAGTACACGTCAGGCTTTTCTTGCGATTTTATTGCCGCCCGTCATGTGTACAGATAATTTTCATACATGAGACGCGCTTTCAAACCCTGACACGCAAGTGGTTGCCGTGGACGCAGATAGATTAGGTCAGTTCTCTTGCGCGGCTGCTTCACTAGCATCGTCGGCATCGGGAGTTAACGCAGTTTGAGCAGCGGCTCGCATTGATAAGGCTCCGGGTTTATGTCTACAGACAATCCACCCTCCTCCACTTCAGGTGAAGGTAGGAGAAATGACCGCTCTGTTGCAAAGCTGGCGTCACTTCAGTCATTCTCCATCTTTGCGACTCGCGAGTCTGACAGCTGTCAATCAATCCGTCCCTGCGGGTCTCAGGTGCACGCCCTCCGCTCAGCCCCGCCCTCGGTTCATCCCTCTGTGTCCGCCGGGCTCTGCCCACTTTTCCAGCATTTTTTGAAAATTGCCAGTGGGTGGAGTTAAGCTCTGAGCAGGGGTTTAGTTACCCTTTAACGACCAAACAGAAGATTTTTGTTAAATAAAAATATAAGAATATAAAAAGGTTAAACTGCCCAAACAGAATTTAAAAAAAATAAATAATTAAAATTAAAAAAGACCAAGTCGACACAAAATATTAAAAAGGCCAAAGTGACGAAGTAAAGTAAAGTAAAGTAAAGTAAAGTAAAGGCCTGTACACACCGGGACGAATATCGCGCGCGCTTATCGCCAGAGTTTTTCGTGCCGTTTTTCGGCGCGTCTTGAGTGTTCACACCCAAGCGAATTTCACTGGCGCTGCGCCGAGTGAACGTGCACATTCAGTAGATGCGCTCCCGGTACACAAGATGGTGCTGCGGCACTTTAAGCCTCTGACACTCGCTTGTCACACAGAAGGAGAAGAGAGACAGTATTTACGTGCTTGCCAAAACCATAGACATATTATGTATATGGACAAAACCATTCACACACTTTTTTGTGCTTGAGCGCCACCAAGTCGTGTTTTACTGTCACTTCAGCAACTCCAGGCACGTGAACAAAAGCGCTGATCTCATTGGTCGGCCAGTTTTTTACGCGCCGCGTCAAAATAAAAAAACGAACCCGAGGCGTTTTTTAAAAAATGACGCTTTTACGCCTGGCGTTTTGCGCGTCGGTGTGAACACTCACATTGGCGCCCATTGTTTAGTCCCGAGGCGTTAAACGTCGGCGATAAACGCGTGCGAAAATCGTCCCGGTGTGAACAGGCCTTAAAGTAAAATAAAATAAAACAAAAAAAGACCAAGCCGACACTTATCGGCCAAACAGAAAAAAAGATGATTTAAATATGATATGATTTATTATATATATTATTATATTATTTATTTTTAAATAAAAAAATAAAAAAATGAAATAAAATAAAAAGCCAAACTGACACATCAGTCAAAAAGAAAAAAATATTAAAAAGGCCAAAATAAAAAAGGTTAAACTGACACTTATTGCCCAAACAGGGAAAAAAAATGAATTAAAATAATTAACATAAAAAAGGCCAAACTGACACTTATAGTCCAAACAGAAAAAAATGAAAAATTACAATAAAAAAAGGTTAATCTGACACTTATCGCCTAAACAGGAAAATACTTATTAAAAGAATAAAAATTAAGAAAGGCTAAACTGACACTTATCGGTTAAAAAGAAAGAAAAATGTATTTTAAAAAAAGGCCAAACTGACACTTATCGGCCAAACAAAAAACCTAATTAAAGAAATAAAAATTTTAAAAGTTCAAATGTCAGCCAATATATCAGATTAGCAGCATGCTGGTTGACCACTAGTTAGGATGCAGTCTTAGAAGGAAGCTTTTGGAACAATGCCACAGTCACACACGTTTATTACGGTTTATTAGTTTGTAATATCTGTTGATTTCTGGCACATCCTGAAGCCCTAAAGCCTCCTGATGTGTGCTCTCCGTCTCACAGGTACGGCCAGCTGAGTGGGATGGTGGAGCCGCTGGCTGGGTTGCTAGGGGCCGTTGCCGTGGTGCTGGCGGAGCCGTTGCTACCCTACGCTCTGGCCTTCGCTGCGGGAGCCATGGTGTACGTCGTGGTTGATGACATCATCCCTGAAGCTCAAGTCAGGTGAGGAGAAGCTCAAGTCAAGGGAAGGTCTGCAGATGTTCAAATGCCACTGAAAGTCATGTGTGTGTGTGTGTGTGTGTGTGTTTCTCTTACAGTGGGAATGGAAAGCTGGCCTCGTGGACATCCATCATTGGCTTCGTCGTGATGATGTCATTGGATGTGGGTCTTGGCTGAGCCTTGTCATTGGTCGAATCTTTGAACGTCACCTGACTGCACTGAAAACAGTGACCAAAGCAGCCTTTCTCTTGGTGTTTACTGGAGGTTTATTATTCAATGGAATATTTTTCTACGTCATTTTTACTTGTTTTATGAATGACTCGCGGACCACATTTGTTTTGATTGCAAAAAAAACTTGAATAATTATTAAAACTTGAATGGATGACTTAAGGGGTTGTTTAGGTGTGTGTGTGTGTGTGTGTGTGTGTGTGTATATTTCTGTGTACATGAGAGCTTCCCATCATTAACATACACTCTAAAAAAAAAAAGGTTCTATATGGCACCAAAAATGGTTCTTGGCTCGTAATCATAGGGGAACCTTTTTAGGTGCTACATAGCACCAATTTTGGTTCTTCAGCGGTTCTTCAGCGGTTCTTCAGTGGTTCTTCAGAGGTTCTTCATGGGTTCTTCAGCGGTTCTTCAGAGGTTCTTCAGTGGTTCTTCAGAGGTTCTTCATGGGTTCTTCAGCGGTTCTTCAGAGGTTCTTCATGGGTTCTTCAGCGGTTCTTCATGGGTTCTTCAGCGGTTCTTCATGGGTTCTTCAGCGGTTCTTCACCAGTTCTTCACCGGTTCTTCAGCGGTTCTTCACCGGTTCTTCACCAGTTCTTCAGCGGTTATTTACCGGTTCTTCAGCGGTTCTTCATGGGTTCTTCAGCGGTTCTTCACCAGTTCTTCACCGGTTCTTCAGCGGTTCTTCACCGGTTCTTCACCAGTTCTTCAGCGGTTATTTACCGGTTCTTCAGTGGTTCTTCACCGGTTCTTCAGCGGTTCTTCACCAGTTCTTCAGCGGTTCTTCACCGGTTCTTCACCGGTTCTTCAGCGGTTATTTACCGGTTCTTCAGCGGTTCTTCAGCGGTTCTTCATGGGTTATTCAGCGGTTCTTCATGGGTTCTTCAGCGGTTCTTCACCAGTTCTTCACCGTTTCTTTGACTAAGGTGCTATATAGCACCTCTGAAGAACCGCTGAAGAACCGGTGAAGAACCACTGAAGAACTGCTGAAGAACCGCTGAAGAACCCATGAAGAACTGCTGAAGAACCCATGAAGAACCCATGAAGAACCGCTGAAGAACCTCTGAAGAACCCATGAAGAACCTCTGAAGAACCGCTGAAGAACCACTGAAGAACCGGTGAAGAACCACTGAAGAACTGCTGAAGAACCGCTGAAGAACCGCTGAAAAGAACCCATGAAGAACCGCTGAAGAACCCATGAAGAACCTCTGAAGAACCGCTGAAGAACCTCTGAAGAACCCATGAAGAACCGCTGAAGAACCGCTGAAGAACCCATGAAGAACCTCTGAAGAACCGCTGAAGAACCTCTGAAGAACCCATGAAGAACCGCTGAAGAACCGCTGAAGAACCGCTGAAGAACCACTGAAGAACCTCTGAAGAACCGCTGAAGAACCCATGAAGAACCGCTGAAGAACCTCTGAAGAACCGCTGAAGAACCCATGAAGAACCTCTGAAGAACCGCTGAAGAACCACTGAAGCACCAAAATTGGTGCTATATAGCACTAAAAAAGGTTCCCCTATGATTACGAGCCAAGAACCATTTTTGGTGCAATATAGAACCTTTTTTTTAAGAGTGTAAGGGCCGTATGTTCTCAGTTTTGCTCTGCACTCATCTAAACGAAGAGCAATGATAACTCCGTTGATTACCGTCTTGAGTTTAGCTAGTCTTTCCAGTCAGCCAGTCACTTTCAAGTTATGAAATTAAATGAAGTTTTCATTTTATGGCCAATGTTTGTTTTCTTTTTGTTTTTCGTTTGGATTGCTGATAATGATATATTATGTGCAGCACAAGTATGACTATCAAGATAATATGCAATACGTGTGAATGGTGATGTAAGATGATTTGTTCAACACTGTGTGTGAAATACATTGAATATTTGCTTAAATAATGATAAAATAATAAACCGATTCCCCTTTTTTGCTGTTGTAACTTTGTTCACTTTCTGGCACAGATGTCAGCACTATACTGGTTTCTTCTGTTTATATTTTCTATATGCACACATGGTCTTACATTATGTCAGCTTTCATGTAAGGGTGTACATGGACAATGCTTAGGTAGGTGGTGTGTGTCAAAGTAACATCCACATGGATGGCAGAACCCAAGGTTTCCCAGCAGAACATTGCCCAAAGCATCAGTAGGTGCGTTTACATGGAGCACTGTAATCGGTTTAAAAGTCCAATCCGAATGAAAATGCTCCATATAAACACCTCAATCGGAATAAAAATGGCCAAACCGAATGAAATTGTAATGGGTTTGAGAGGGGTGGGATAAACCTTTTCATGAACCGATCAAACGAAAAATCCCACCATGTAAACGACCTGATCCGATTAGTGTGAGTGCACGTCTTTCTGTGACGTGATATACAGTGCTCTCACACCAGGCTAATGTTGACAAGAGAGGAAAGTACATTTTTCTGAGGTATTAAACGTTTTATTTCGTAACATGTTATGAACATGATGTTGGAATAATGACACAGACAAAGCCTGGCTACAGCATCTCATCTTGCCAGCGTTTGATCTATAGGCTTCAACTGCGCCTGACAGAAGAATTCATTTTTCTGAGGTGGTGCGTTCACACCGGACGCGATTCGCGCGAGTGATTTACATGTTAAGTCAATGCAGAGACGCGAAATGGCATTCTGCGGCGCAATTCGCGCAAATGAGGCGGCGCTAAGGACGCGAATTGAGCGTTTTGAACGTGCGAATCGCTCAAGTTGAAAAATCTGAACTTTGGCGGATATTTCGCGCCGCGTTAACCAATCAGGAGCTTGCTCTAGTAGTGACAACAATGAGGAGAACATTTGTATATTAATATCTGGTTCAGACAATATGATTATCACTGTGATAACATTAAATGACATGAAACACAACTCAGTCTCTTTTTGTTAAATGCAAGTTTATGTATGATCAATAATACAAAAGTATAAGTAATGTATAATAAGCTATACATGAAATAAAGCAAACAATTCAGTCAAACATTCAAAGTCAGTGCTAGTAGGCTAACGTTACAACTGCAACGTACAGTTATAGCCTAAAAATATAAAGTAATGAAACTTCTCTTTGCCCTCAGCCTAAACGATTTGCCAGGGAACAAATTATAGATCCATGAGACCAAAGATCGGCCGTTACAAGACGAATTATAGCTCGAAACACACCACAGAGACATCAGAGCCAGCGGCAGACGGCAGAAGGACTGGCCGAGGAAAGGTTGCCCTCGCCGGCTTTGACGAGCGCTGAGTGCCGCTGATCAGCTGGAGCTCACAACTCCGAAAACGGCAGATAAAATGTCCAAATAGGCACTCTTTATATAAATAAACCACATATTTGAGCTTTAAACAACTACATTATCGACTGAAAAAGTCTAAAAACTACGTTTTGTCACACATTAACAGTAGATTTTAACAAAAAAAAGACATGTAAACACAGCCCATGTCAGCCATTTCTCAACGAGACGAGCCGCTGGCAGAAGCCCCGCCCATGGCGCGAATTCGCGTCTGTTGTGCAGTGAATTTCACGCGCGATTGAAGCGAGTAAACTCAAAATGTTCAAGCGTCCACCTTCGCGCGAATCGCGTCCGGTGTGAAAGCCACATTACACTTTACAACAAATAATGAATAGCTTTTATAAAACTGTCCTGGTGGCCGTTGAGAGTTGCCATTACAACGGAGAACATTCAAGCTGCTGGAGAGGACGTGTTGACATTTGTCTGTTTCTCGTAAGTTAGATATGTAAAAAAAGTTCAACAACTGCTTCAAATTGGTTAACCCACAGTCTTTAATACTTTTGTTAATATTTATACCTTAGTGATTATATCTTTCCTTAATCATCTGAAATATATGCGTTTAGTCTTGCTGAACACGTCTTGAATGCTTTCATTCATGTTTCACCATACATCCTATCTTTTTATTAATAATTTGGGTGCATTTTATTGTTAATTTTGTGTTTTTCAAAATAAATGAATTGAATTCATTTTTGATTCCGCATTCATCATTCGCAGCTGTTGAAATAGCCATTGTATAGGACATCAATTAGGTTAAAACTCGCTCAAATCCTCGCTCAAAATCTTACGCTTGCCCATTTTTCCTGCTTCTAACACATCAACTCTGAGGACAAAATGTTCACTTGCTGCCTAATATATCCCACCCACTAACAGGTGATGAAGAGATCAACAACCAACAAATCAATGTTTTGACCCAAACTATCATCTGATGACAGCTGTTTATATATATATATATATATATATATATATATATATATATATATATATATATATATATATATATATATATATATATATATATATAAATCGTAATATTAATTGGTATAAAATGCTAGATAAAATCATTCCAATCTGTCCCAAAAGCTGGTAACATGTTTGTAAAAATTGCAACCTCCATAGAAAATGAAAACCGCTCATATAATGTGTTGTTTTTACTGCTGATGTTGACATTTTAACACTTTCTGGTTGTTTCAGAGCGTGTTTCTGTATTCGTGGAAAGTGGCGATGAAATAGGAAGTGTTTTAGTCAAAATAGCATATTAACCATGAGGAGAATCTGGAGGAAACCCAATGTTTTCCTCATGAAGTACAGGCAGTTAATCTTGTGGTTTCCTCTTGCAAAGTGGTTCATCCACAACATGTGTGCGTTTATGCAAAGTCTGTTTCTTGGTGAGAGTTTTATAACGCGTATAAAGTTGCACATTTACTTCTTAGTCCATCACATTGTTGCATTATTCTATAGGGCAGCCAAATAAATCCAATGTCAAGTTCCGGTTGAAGATGCTTTTCTATATAAGCTTCTTACAGAACTCATCGCACACACATATATGGGTCAGACATTGTGTTGTGACGGCAATCTAGGAGCCTTTTTGGTTTGGCTGCTGTGGATTTGATTCCAGACCCTACACTTTTTAGATTAAGCCCAGGCGGATAAGAAGGTTGCAATCAATACTTCATCACATTAGAAGCCCTAGTTAAAAGATTTCATTGTTGAACCTTAAGTCTTTGAATAGGAGGGAGAGCGACTGACCTTCATCTGTCTTCTTTTGAGTCAATAAACCTCTGTTCTGAATTTAAACTCAGGTGAACTTAGTTGGAGCTGGTTATTGTATTTAACAAAGCTGACTGGAAAGTTAAATCAAATATTAAAGAGGACCTATTATGCTGAGACTTGTTTTTGGGCTCTACTAGAACAAGTTTTCATGCTTGAATGTTCATTATTTTCCCCATTTTTGCCATTGTTGCAGCTCCTCTCAGAGCCCGTCCTCCCTATACGCAAAAAAGGTGCCAAGAACATGTATTTTTGTAACATTTAGTTTCTTATTTAGTCTTGACAAAGCAATACATTCATAAGCAAGTCGTAAACCAATAACCCCAGTCCAGGGGCCTCATTTATAAAACTTTGCGTAGGATTTGCGTCAGAATTGGCGTACGGATGAAACATAGGACGTGCGTACGCACAGAAATATTCGGATTTATAAAACCGTGCGCACGCACATCCTACGCAGTTTTCCCTTAATAAATCACAATCAATTCTAAATGTAGCGCAGCTTTTGCGGCTTCATGTCACGCCCATAGTTGCCCATAAATAGTCCGTGAAACGCCCACAAGTTAATATTCATAGGTTGCGAAATCATGGCAAACACAGAGAGGAAATTAAAAAAAAACGAAACTTCACTCAATGTGAGGTAGAAGTTATCGTTGGCGAGGTTGAAAAGAGAAGAAAAGTGTTGTTTGGAGGGCACAGTGTGGGCATTACTAATGCCAAAAAGACACTTGAGTGGCAAAAGGTTGCAGACGCCGTAAATGCTGTAGCCTCACAACCTCGGACTATCGCCGAAATAAAAAAGAAATGGTCGGACATCAAAGTCGAGGCAAAAAAGCGTCTAGTGCTCCATCGCCAGAGTGTGTCCTCTTGCTGTCTGAAGATGCGTTCACTCCGAATCCTTCCATTCGCCACATCTTCTAGAGCACAAGATCAGCCATTGTGCGTCATTATTGAGATGGGCATTTTATTTCCATCCATTTAATTGAATCTGACAAGCTACAGATGTCGGTTATAATCTACGTGGAAATGGGAAATAGTTCCGTGCAAATGTAATGTCTTGCAGCTTTCTGAATGGTTGAGACATACGTAATTTTATCAAAAATAAAACTAAAGGCATATGCATGAATACCATGAACGTAGCTGATGAAGAAATTTTACTATGAAAACAACTTTCCCCAGTGGACAATTAATACATCTATCTATTTATCTATATATCTCCCTAATTATCTATCTATCTGTCTAATTGCATCTATCTGCTCCGCCAGACGGACACTTGACGAGAATATCAGTTTTGTACTGATATTGAGGATGAATTGCAATGCATAACATGCCAATATTATTGCAGAACATATTTCACTTTTCTTTTTGCAAATATGTGTTAATTTGCATTTATGTTGTAATTTTCGTTTGCTTTTGTTTGTTTTACACTGCAGATCGATCAAACGGGTGTTCGTGTAGGCTGTTCATTGTAAGACTTGCTTTGTGAAGTCTTCATGTTATTTATGAGAGGCATAGCCATTTCTTTTACACAACGGTCTACAGTTTCACACACTTTCACGTGTTTCTTCCATCTGCCGACGGTGTCGCCATTTCTCATTTCACCCGTTTTTGTGCGCACGCCTGGGTCAGAGCTTGCGTGAAGGACCGCACATTTTCCCGTCAAGTTTGCTTTTTATAAATACCAATTATTGCGTAGAGAGCGGCGTACGCCTTCTTTTGTGCGTACGCAACGTTTATAAATGAGGCCCCAGGGGCCTCATTTATAAAACTTTGCGTAGGATTTGCGTCAGAAGTGGCGTACGGACGAAACGTAGGACGTGCGTACGCACAGAAATATTCGGATTTATAAAACCGTGCGCACGCACATCCTACGCAGTTTTCCCTTAATAAATCACAATCAATTCTAAATGTAGCGCAGCTTTTGCGGCTTCATGTCACGCCCATAGTTGCCCATAAATAGTCCGTGAAACGCCCACAAGTTAATATTCATCGATTGCGAAATCATGGCAAATACAGAGAGGAAATCAAAAAAACGTTACTTCACTCAATGTGAAGTAGAAATTATCGTTGGCGAGGTGGAAAAGAGGAGAAAACTATGTTTTGGAGTGACACAGTGTGGGCATTACTAATGCCAAAAAGGCACCTGAGTGGCAAAAGGTTGCAGACGCCTAAATGCTGTAGCCTCACAACCTCGGACCGTGGCCGAAAAAAAAAAAGAAATGGTCGGACATCAAAGTCGAGGCAAAAAAGCGTCTAGCGCTCCATCGCCAGAGTGTGTCTGCCACGGGTGGGGGAAAGAGGACACCGGAGCTGACCCCTCTTGATGAGAGACTGGCGGCAATTATTGGGGAATCCCTATTAATCCCTATCCCTGTTATCTACGTGGAAATGGGAAATAGTTCAGTGCAAATGTAATTTCTTGCAGCTTTCTGAATGGCAGAGACATACGTCATATGTTATTGTATCTAAAATAAAACAAACTAAAGGCATTTGCATGAATACCATGATTCCGTAGCTGATGAAGAAATCTTTACTATGAAAACAACTTTCCCCAGTGGACAATTAATACATCTATCTATCTATTTATCTATATATCTCCCTAATTATCTATCTGTCTATCTAATTGCATCTATATCTGCTCCGCCAGACGGACACATTGACGAGAATATCAGTTTTGTACATTATTTCGTTCTGTTTACCATATTATTTATGAGGATGAATTGCATAACATGCCAATATTATTGCAGAACATATTTCACTTTTTTTTCGTTTTGATTTTGTTTGTTTTACACTGCAGATCGATCAAACGGGTGTTCGTGTAGGCTGTTAATTGTAATACTTGCTTTGTGAAGTCTTCATGTTATTTATGAGAGGCAGTATTGCCATTTCTTTTACACAACGGTCTACAGTTTCACACACTTTCACGTGTTTCTTCCATCTGCCGACGGTGTCGCCATTTCTCATTTCACCCGTTTTTGTGCGTACGCCTGGGTCAGAGTTTGCGTGAAGGACCGCACATTTTCCCGTCAAGTTTGCTTTTTATAAATACCAATTATTGCGTAGAGAGTGGCGTACGCCTTCTTTTGTGCGTACGCAACGTTTATAAATGAGGCCCCAGGTCTCCACCGTGCTTCATTAGATGATGAAATATAACTTTCGGTTTGTGTTGATGCACATCAGCAGTGTTGGGGTAAGGCATTACAAGTACCTTGAGTTATGTAAGCAGATTACTTTTTCAAATAAGTAACGCAAGTTACTTTGTTCTCCCATTTATTGACTGACAGTCCAAATGTTGAGAAAAATTGTGCAGAGGCGTTGTGTGCAAACATGAGGGTTATTGTAGCTCTAGACTAAATGTGAGCATGTGTTTACTAATCTCACTTGCACAAAAAAGATTCAGTACTCCTCAAAATGGAGAAAATCTGTCAAATGCAAAATTAGAATACTATGCAAACCTCCAATTAGTGTTGTCGTCAAGACCAGCTAAACCGAGACCAAGTCGATACCAGCGTGTGCCGAGACCAAGACCAAGACTTTGTGAGGTTGAGACCAAGACAGGGCGAGACAGAGTCAAGACCAAGACTTTGTGGGGTTGAGACCAAGACAAGACCAAGACAGGGCGAGACAGAGTCAAGACCAAGACTTTGTGGGGTTGAGACCAAGACAAGACCAAGACTTTGTGGGGTTGAGACCAAGACAAGACCAAGACAGGGCGAGACCAAGACAAGACAGGACGAGACCAAGACAAGACCAAGACTTTGTGGGGTTGAGACCAAGACAGGGCAAGACAGAGTCAAGACCAAGACAGGACGAGACCAAGACAAGACCAAGACTTTGTGGGGTTGAGACCAAGACAAGACCAAGACAGGATGAGACCAAGACAAGACCAAGACTTTGTGGGGTTGAGACCAAGACAAGACCAAGACTTTGTGGGGTTGAGACCAAGACAAGACCAAGACTTTGTGGGGTTGAGACCAAGACAGACCAAGACCAAGACAGGGCGAGACAGAGTCAAGACCAAGACTTTGTGGGGTTGAGACCAAGACAAGACCAAGACAGGGCGAGACCGAGTCAAGACCAAGACAAGACCAAGACTTTGTGGGGTTGAGACCAAGACCAAGACAGGACGAGACTAAGACAAGACCAAGACTTTGTGGGGTTGAGACCAAGACCAAGACAGGACGAGACTAAGACAAGACCAAGACTTAGTGGGGTTAAGACCAAGACAAGACCAAGACAGGGCAAGGCCGAGTCAAGACCAAGACAGGACGAGACCAAGACAAGACCAAGACTTTGTGGGGTTGAGACCAAGACAAGACCAAGACAGGGCGAGACCAAGACAAGACCAAGACTTTGTGGGGTTGAGACCAAGACAAGACCAAGACAGGGCGAGACCGAGTCAAGACCAAGACCAGACCAACACTCCTTAAATTCATCTAAAAGATCCATATCTACTGTCTGAGAAATGTCTTATATTTAATAAATAAACACAATTAGAATAGTAAGACCCTATAGCGCTGTTACCAATCAAAACACTGACAATAAAACCCATGGCACAGAAGTTGCATCTGAATTGGTACGATTACACCGGCATAAATAATGTTCAGATTAATTTAACATTAAAACATTAACATTATTGAACAGTCACGGAATCCTTTATTCAACCGATTAGTTTAAAGCAGCTGATTCATTTAATAACGAAACGTTGCCGAATATGAGCCTATATGTGGTGCACAATGCACATACACTCTGCTTATTACACACACAGGGATGCGCAGCAGCACACACACATGCCAAATATTAAAATTAAAAGGATTCCTCTCTGGAGAAGCGTTCAGTCTCTCCTCATGTCAATAGCGAATCCGTCATGGTGCGCGCACAACTGGCTTTTAAAGGGAATGGGAGATGAGACTCTGATTGGTTTATTACAAGCTACGCCAAAAACACACCCATGACTCATTAAGAGACGAGGGACGACCCTTTTGGACCATGCGTCTGGTAGCAAAAGTGGATTCGGACACGCCCTAAATGCACCTGCACCATGAGCTCAGATCGTTAAAATAGGTCCCCCTGTCTCTTTGAAGCCCCTCCTTCTGAAAAGCACACTGTGCTCTGATTGGTCGGCTGGAGCAGTGTGTTGTGATTGGTGTTTGGGAAATGTCCTCATAACCGGCAGTTTCAACACACTACTAACTCACTCAACCAGGCCCCGCCCCTTTATTCTGCATATGAATTATTATAATGAGGAATATTGTGTCGTGTTTGGTCCCGGTAGAAAACTCAAGACTACAATGGAGGCGTTTCAGGGAGTTCAGAAACTTTTTGTGACTTAAAAAAAAATAATAAAATAAAAATGTAACTGAACGGTTGGGTTTGTTCATATTTGACACACATTTGGGTCCATATCTGGTACATGTGGATTAAACGCGTACCAGATGTGGGCCGGATCTGGGCCGACACTTTGTTGCTGTCTGGGTCTGGGATGCCTTTTTTGTTTATCATTTTGTAATTTCGTTAGTAAATCGTGCGTTTAGAAAGCCATTTCGGCTGTATTGTATGATAATTGAAATGAACTGATGACATCAGCATTTTTTCCAGAATGGCTATACAGCTGAATAAAATTATGCTGCATTATTTTCCTGTTTAACACTGTAAAGCTGCTTTGAAACAATCTACATTGTTAAAAGCGCTATATAAATAAAGTTGACTTGACTTGTATTATAGTTTTTCTGACAGCTAGATGGTGCCAGAGAGCATTACTATTAAAAAAGCATTTATTTCGCAGTCAACGAAAATACATTTGGTTTTAACTTTACTTAATTGTTCTTACTGTCAATTTAACACGTTTCCCTTTACATGTTTATATTTATATCTGATTGGTCGGCTGGAGCAGTGTGATTGGGAAATGCCCCGCCCCTTACCATAACCGGCAGTTTCAACACACTACTAACTCACTCAACCAGGCCCCGCCCCTTTATTCTGCGTATGAATTATTATAATGAGGAATATTGTGTCGTGTTCGGTCCCGGTAGAAAACTCAAGACTACAATGGAGGCGTTTCAGGGAGTTCAGAAACTTTTTGTGATTTAAAAAAAATTTATAAAATAAAAATGTAACTGAACGGTTGGGTTTGTTCATATTTGACACACATTTGGGTTGAAAAAACCATCCCAGACAGCAACAAAGTGTCGGCCCAGATCTGGTACATGTGGATTAAACGCGTACCAGATGTGGGCCGGATCTGGGCCGACACTTTGTTGCTGTCTGGGTCTGGGATGCCTTTTTTATTTATCATTTTGTAATTTCGTTAGTAAATCGTGCGTTTAGAAAGCCATTTCGGCTGTATTATAGTTTTTCTGACAGCTAGATGGTGCAAGAGAGCATTTCTATTAAAAAAGCATTTATTTCGCTGTCAACGAAAATACATTTGGTTTTAGGGCGTTTTCACACCTGAAAGTCCGCACCAAGGTCGGAACCGAAGTTCATGTTTTGATACTTTTTATACATTCGGTTAGTTTTGGTTTGGTTTCACATTGCAATCATGCGAGCGCAAGAAATATACATGACGCACTTGCGTCCACTCGTCTTCATCTATGTGGCGGCATCTGGACATTGATTGGTTTGTAAACGGACGTGCGTCTGACGTCAGCGTCTTTGACAAGAGTGAATGAACGGACGCATATCACCGCCACTATTGAACAGTGCGCATTGCTTGACTATTTTTTATTAGTTACGTTTAAAAGTGGACATTTCAAGCTTTATATTCACATATTTCTCATGTTTGTGAGACGAGTAGCTGCTGAGTTTCGGTTTATTTGAGCTCCAGTTCATGTGTAATGTGATCGCTCCCGTGATTATTGTCTGCTATAGACTATTTGCTTCTTATTTATTAAATCCAGGCAATTATCTGATTAAACGTTGATTAAAATTAAGATACAATCTATACAAAACGAAATTCCCATTAAAGAAAGGCTTTCTAAGCAAAATCATACAAAATTTAGTTCACAATTATTTCTGACTTTCTGTCTTCTGACATATTGCGCATCTTTTCACTTTTCATAATCAATGTAGCCTAGATTGAATTTAAAAATAACGTTATAATATTTAAACATAAACAGGAACTTCCTGTAAATGTTCTGAAAGTCCGAATCATACAGAAATGCTTTCACACTAGAAACGAACCGAACCTTTGTTCAATTTGATCCGGACCGAGACTGCCTCTTTTCGTCTGACCAAATTTCGTCTGTTTGGTCCGGCCCGTGGTTAGGGCAGGTTTCACACCTGTAATATTGATTCGGACCAAACTGAAAAGTCCGAAAATCCGGACCAAACAAGGTAGGTTTGAAAACGCCCTTAATTTTACTTAATTGTTCTTACTGTCAATTTAAGTTTCCCTTTACATGTTTATATTTATATCTGATTGGTCGGCTGGAGCAGTGTGATTGGGAAATGCCCCGCCCCTTACCATAACCGCCAGTTTCAACACACTACTAACTCACTCAACCAGGCCCGCCCCTTTATTCTGCGTATGAATTATTATAATGAGGAATATTGTGTCGTGTTCGGTCCCGGTAGAAAACTCAAGACTACAATGGAGGCGTTTCAGGGAGTTGCAGAGCTTTTGCATGCTCAAACAGGAACATTACACACTAAAGACAGATGTAAAATAAGCATAACCCTCTCTCATGACCACAGTGACTGAGTTTGTCATTGAACTGATTGTGCAGCTCTGTTTTGAATAAGCGGCACACAACAGCTGTTTATGAGTTCTGCAGTCGCCTCTCATCGCCTTGACCTAAATAATGAAGAAAGAGTCCTTTTTGTTGTGTTTTTCACATAACCTGGAGAAGTTCGCTGAATAACTGCAGTCATATGATCTGTGGCACTGAAGTGGTTTTGGTTATGGCATGTGTGAAGGAATGTGTTGGGGTTAAACAGAGAGACGGCTCACAATGTCTTTGTGTTTCAGAGTCTGACTCCGGTCACGCAGTAATGCAACTTGGACAAGCTCACCAACCCAGAAGTATGTGTGTGGGTGAGCGTGGATTATTCAATACATCGCTTCTTTAGAACGCATTTGCACAACTCATTTATTTATTTAAAAATAAAGTGTTATAAAGGGACAATTTCAAGCAGAACAGAATATATACAAATCTGAATATATAATAAATCCTATGCTGTTATTATGAATATACTAAATAGTTGACACGGACATTTAATATCAAGAATATATTTTTTTTTAGAAGAAAAGCTTCTGGAAACCCAACGGGCACTTCATATCCTTTATGGGGGTTATATATATATATATATATATATATATATATATATATATATATATATATATATATATATATATATATATAACCCCCATAAAGGATATGAAGTGCCCGTTGGGTTTCCAGAAGCTTTTCTTCTAAAAAAAATTATATTCTTGATATATATATATATATATATATATATATATATATATATATTTTTTTTTTTTTTTTTTTTATTTTTTTTTATTAAACTCAATTAATTAAACAGCTCGTAAATATACTTTATCTCTAGAAAAAAAAAAATATTAAACAATCATTATGCAATCATTGAAGACATTTATCCATATCTATATATATAATCTTTTTAAGGATTCTTAATAAATGAGTCAAGAACCCGGGTTGTATATAGGACTTATATAGACATTATTATTATATTTAAAGGGTTAGTTCACCCAAAAATTACTTCCCCTCATGTCGTTTGACACCCGTTCATCTTCAGAACACAAATGAAGATATTTTAGTTGAAATCCATTGGCTCAATGCACTTTACACTCTCAAGACCCATAAAAGACACTAAAGACGTCATTACAAAGTCCATCTCACTACAGTGGTTCTACAATAACTTTATGAAGCGACCAAAATAGTTTTTGTGCGCAAAAAAACCCTAAATAGCGACTTATATAGTGATGACTGATTTCAAAACACTGCATCATGAAGCTTCGAAGCGTTATGAATCACTGAGTCGAATCATGATTCGGATCGCGTGTCAAACCGCCGAACTGCTGAAATCACGTGACTTTGGCGATTCAAACCGCTGAATCGACTCACTGACTCATAACGCTTTGAAGCTTCATGATGAGGACGTGTTTTGAAATCGGTCATCACTATATAAGTCGTTATTTAGGTTTTTTTTTGCGCACAAAATCTATTCTCGTCTTACGGGTGTTGAACGACATGAGGGTAATTAATTAATGACGGAATTTTCATTTTTGGGTGAACTAATCCTTTAAAAGTCGTAGTTAATAGTGAGAACTGGACTCTAAAGTGTGACCAAATTAATTTGTAGTCTTTTATTGCACTTAATAGGCAAAGTTACATGAACTCAATAACTGATTATATTAAGCAGAACTCAAACTGAAAGTTACAGCAGATTTCTAGTTCAGCATTTGCTTGAAAGACATTACATGTTATTGTATGTGTTTTAGCAGGTTAATGTTTTTTTTTTTTTTATATGAATGGTTTTTATCAATACAGTTAAGTTTTCAGTAACATAAAATAATTGAGTGGAGTTTAACTGTAGGCCTATATTAAAGGGATAGTTCACCCAAAAATGAAAACTAGCCCATAATTTACTCACCCTCAAGTCATAGGTGTATATGACATTCTTCTTTCAGACGAATAAAATCAGAGTTATATTACAAAAGTCCAGGCTAATCCAAGCGTTAGAATTTGATTCGTAGTTGCTCTGTTTTTGAAGTCCATAAAAAGTGCATCTACCGGTCATATAACTGCTCCACGCGGCTCCTGGGTGTTAATAAAGGATTTCTGAAGCGAATCGACGCGTTTGTGTAAGAAAAAATATCCATATTTAAAACTTTATCAAGTAAAGTTCCTGCCGATCGCCTTCCCTGTTCAATTTATGGAAAAATTGTTGAAAGTTCTCCTGCCGATGGAAAGACTAACGCGACCAGGTCCGCTCGTCATGACGTCACGAACGCATCTTGAGTTTCACTTTCAACATTCAACACTTTTCCATGGAATGCGGTTGGCCGAAAGTTTACGTGATAAAGTTAAAAATATGAATATTTTTCTTACACAAACGCGTCGATTCGCTTCAGAAGGCTTTTATTAACAGATGCACTTTTTATGGACTTCAAAAACAGAGCAACTATGAATCAAATTCTAAAGCTTGGATTAGCCTGGACTTTTGTAATATAACTCAGATTTTATTCGTCTGAAAGAAGAATGTCATATACACCTAGGATGACTTGGGGGTGAGGTGAGTAAATGATGGGCTAATTTTTATTTTTGGGTGAACTATCTCTTTAAGAAATATTATTTGAATGAACTAAAATGAAATAAGTTAAAAATACTCGTAATATAGGCTTTAAAATGGAAACTTAATACTAATGGAAACTTAAAACTTTTCCATAAGATAGCTATAGCCCTCATTAGATGTTGTTAAAGGGTTAGTTCACCCAAAAATGAAAATTCTGTCATTAATTACTCACCCTCATGTCGTTGGACACCCGTAAGACCTCCGTTCATATTCGGAACACAAATGAAGATATTTTAGTTGAAAGCTGATGCTGAGAAAGGCTTCACACAGGCCTCCATTGGCATTCAGTACATTGACACTTCCAAGATCCATGAAAGGCACTTAAAACGTCGTTACAAAGTCTATCTCACCACAGTGGCTCTACAATAATCATACAATGCGACGACAATAGTTTTTGTGCGCAAAAAAAAATCAAAATAACACCTTTATCCAACTTGTTCTCGACTTCCGTGTGTGCCTCCACGACGCATGCGCGAGAATATGACGCAGATCCGGCGTTCGGACATATGACCCAGAAGCGATTTGTTTACGAGCAGAGGAAGACGCGCGTGTCTAAGCTGTTGAATTCTACATTGATCGTGCTTTAGGTCTCGGCGTAGTGCTCAAAATGGGGCTTAAGTGTGTATTTCATCGATTCCCGAACACCGGCGCTACGTCATATTCTCGCGCATGCGTCGTGGAGGCACACACGGAAGTTGAGAACAAGTTGGATAAAGGTGTTATTTTGATTTTTTTTTGCGCACAAAAACTATTGTCGTCGCATTGTATGATTATTGTAGAGCCACTGTGGTGAGATAGACTTTGTAACGACGTTTTAAGTGCCTTTCATGGATCTTGGAAGTGTCAATGTACTGAATGCCAATGGAGGCCTGTGTGAAGCCTTTCTCAGCCATCAGCTTTCAACTAAAATATCTTCATTTGTGTTCCGAATATGAACGGAGGTCTTACGGGTGTCCAACGACATGAGGGTGAGTAATTAATGACAGAATTTTCATTTTTGGGTGAACTAACCCTTTAAATAGCATAATATCCTACGAAACTACAAATCCCATGATGCAGCGGTGCTGCTCGGAGTCCGAGCGCGTGTGAGCGCCTGTGGAATGAAGGGCGCACTTGTTGAGTTTGGGAACTTTCAGAAGCTTGAACTTCTGACTTTGCGCGCAGCGGAGCTCTCTTTATCTTCAGGGAAATATGGATTTATGCTTACCTTCCACTTCCACGACAGAGTTGCTCTTGTCGAAATGCGTTTCGAGGTTTATATTGAGTGTCTTTAGTGTTTTAAACACATAAATAACACTCAGGGATGATTGTAACGCGCGCCGCTTGAACGCTCGCTCCTTTCTGGAGGTGAATGTGAAGGAGATGCGCGCGTCAGGACACTGGGGGAATATTAGTGGACTATCACTGGACTTGATCTGAATGAAGGAGATCGCGCTCAGTCAAGGTAAGAGCTCTGTCCTCAAACTCTTCTGAACTGCTGGAGCTCGAGCTGAACGCATATCCTTCACTTGATTCTTCACATCAGATGAAACAAACTGTGTGTGTGTGTGTGAAGTGATGCGATGCACCTGCACTGATAACTCTTCCACTGTGTCATGTGATAAATCTCTTTTTGCACTGCTTCTATTAAGATTTATATTTAACATGTATTTGTGTAATGATGTCGTGTTCTTAGCGCTAGATATCAGTAACTTTGAGTTAAAACTTCCATCACGTGTTTCTCCAGATCAGCTCATTGACTTAAATCTAAATAATTTTTAATCAAATTATGTTTACAAAACAAACAAACGAACAAAAATAAATAAATAGCTGCAACCTTTTCTTGTTAGGTAAGGTAATTTACTCATTTTTTTCTTCTTTTTAAATAGAGAAGGACAGATAGACGGATGGATAGATAAATATATAGATGGATGATAGATGGACACATTTATAGATGGATAGAAGGATGGATAGATAGATAGATAGATAGATAGATAGATAGATAGATAGATAGATAGATGGATAGATGGATAGATAGATAGATAGATGGATAGATGGATAGATGGATAGATAGGCAGATGGATAGATAAATAGGCGGATGGATGGATAGATAGAAGGATGGATGGATATATAGGCAGATGGATGGATGGATGATGGATGGATAGATAAATAGACAGACAGACAGACAGACAGAGAGATACATTTATGGATGGATGGATGGGTGGATAGATAGATAGATGGATAGAAGGATGGATGGATAGAAGGATGGATGGATAGATAGATGGATAGATGATAGATGGATACATTTATAGATAGATAGATGGATGGATGGATGGATGGATGGATGGATGGATGGATGGATGGATGGATGGATGGATAGATAGATAGATAGATAGATAGATGGATACATTTATGGATGGATGGATAGATGGATAGAAGGATGGAGGGATGGGTGATGGATGGATGGATCGAAGGATGGATGGATAGATAGATAGATAGATAGATAGATAGATAGATAGATAGATAGATAGATAGATAGATAGATAGATAGATAGATAGATAGATAGATGTTTATATTGCTGTTAGACAGTACAAGATCACATCGTGGAAATCATTTGTTTCCTTCTGTTCTCACAAACCAACATTTATACATTTGATACCTAGAGAAAGTTGAAGATGTTCATCTGCGATATCTAACTCAATATCTAACTCAATATCTAACTCAATGTCTAACTCCACTGCAGGACTGGAGCAGGAAAAAGATCTTTCTGCTTTAGTTCAGATCTACCAGGTTCTGTGTCTGAAATGAGAGAGCGTAAATAGAGCCCAGTGATTGGCTGGCAGCAACTGCATCAATCATTTGATTGGTGTAATCAGAGAGGCTGTTTCTTCCTGTCTCACTCACTGATCAGAGAGACTCAAGAAGTGTTAGAGTTGAGGAGCGGGTCAGTGGATCAGCCTGATTGCCTGAGCTCTTGAGTTCTGCTGGTCTCTGGCGGCCTCTGGTGGTCAGTGTCTGCGGTGCAGTCTGAGCGACACCTGTGTGTGTGTGTGTGTGTGTGTGTGTGTGTGTGTGTGTGTGTGTGTGTGTGTGTGTGTGTGTGTGTGTGTGTGTGTGTGTGTGTGTCTCCACCTGCTGGCGGTCTGATAGCACTTCCACTCTTTGGTATTTTCATGCATTTTTCCTCATTATTGGGGTTGAATGGGTGTGATACGCTACTACTAAATTGTGATTTTAAGGGTGTATTGCTTCCAGAAATGTGACATGAGTTTTATTTGATTCATTGTAGAGACATAAATGAACAGTTGCATGTTGATGTTGTGTATGGCTGACTTCGGGTACATTCCGTATTTTAATGTTTCTATTCTAGAGTTCCTTCAGTAACATTACAGTTCTGAAAACTGGGGCCTCATTTATAAAACTTTCCGTAGATTTCTTCCTAGAAGTGTGCGTACACACACAAGCTAGATTTTGCGTGCGCTCAAAAGTACAAAAACGCAAGAACCTGCGCGCAATTCCTCTAATAAAGCCCAGTCAGAGGAAGATGCATGCGGCTCCACCCCATCTCTTCCCAGAAATGACCATATATGGAGCTCACAATGCCTAGTTTTACTATGCATATCCTCATCTGCATATCATTTGCATATGCGTATTCATCTATGTGATACCATGCAGGGCTCGACATTAACACTTGTCCGGGACAAGTGGATTTTTTGAAGGGACAAGTGAAAGAGAATTTTACTTGCCCGACCGGACAAGCTGATTAAAACGGCAAAAACAAAGGACTAGGAACTAGGGAATCACCAAAATTCAAGGATAAATCTGCATTAATTTAGTGTAAATGGCGATCGATAGTGGATAATAATATATAATGTATAATGAACTGACGGTAACAAGGTTGCGCTGTTGACGCTCTCGAGGAGAAATCACAACAGTAGCCTATATATTTTAGGTTGTGATGTTTTTTTTTTTTTTTTTTGATATTACATGTATTTGTTAGTGCTACTGAAAGTTATTTGTAATGTAATGTTTTAATATTGTGTGCACCTGCCCGGGGACTGCAGATGGAAACTAGCATTAGCTAACTCTGGTACAAAACATCTTTTCTTAAGATTAATGTATTTTGTACATTGTCCCTGACAAATAAACAAATTAAATAAAATAAATAAATAAAACAAATGAGCGTCGCTCACACAGAGAAACTCAGTTGACACTGCTAAAAAAAAAATTTAAACGTGGAGTTTTAATATTTATAACATATGATACAGTTAAAGGGGTGATGAACTGAGAAATCAACTTTCCCTTTTTGAGCCTTTGATATATAAAAGTTCATCGTGATATAAGAATATCCTGTAAGTTTCAGAGCTGAAAACTTCCTTGTTAGTCAAAGAAAGACATCAGACTCGGACTTGTAACGCCAGGGCTCGCAAAGTGCGTGTGTGTGTACGGTTCGCAGTTATATTCACTGATCGGGCCGACCAAGCATGTGTGTGTGTGTGTGTGTGTGTACGGTTCGCAGTTATATTCACTGATCGGGCCGACCAAGTGTGTGTGTGTGTGTGTGTGTGTACGGTTCGCAGTTATATTCACTGATCGGGCCGACCAAGCGTGTGTGTGTGTGTGTGTGTGTACGGTTCGCAGTTATATTCACTGATCGGGCCGACCAAGTGTGTGTGTGTGTGTGTGTGTGTGTGTGTGTGTGTGTGTGTGTGTGTGTGTGTGTGTGTGTGTACGGTTCGCAGTTATATTCACTGATCGGGCCGACCAAGTGTGTGTGTGTGTGTGTGTGTACGGTTCGCAGTTATATTCACTGATCGGGCCGACCAAGTGTGTGTGTGTGTGTGTGTACGGTTCGCAGTTATATTCACTGATCGGGCCGACCAAGTGTGTGTGTGTGTGTGTGTGTGTGTGTGTGTACGGTTCGCAGTTATATTCACTGATCGGGCCGACCAAGCGTGTGTGTGTGTACGGTTCGCAGTTATATTCACTGATCGGGCCGACCAAGTGTGTGTGTGTGTGTGTGTGTGTGTGTGTACGGTTCGCAGTTATATTCACTGATCGGGCCGACCAAGTGTGTGTGTGTGTGTGTGTGTGTACGGTTCGCAGTTATATTCACTGATCGGGCCGACCAAGCGTGTGTGTACGGTTCGCAGTTATATTCACTGATCGGGCCGACCAAGTGTGTGTGTGTGTGTGTGTGTGTGTGTGTACGGTTCGCGGTTATATTCACTGATCGGGCCGACCAAGCGTGTGTGTGTGTATGGTTCGCAGTTATATTCACTGATCGGGCCGACCAAGTGTGTGTGTGTGTGTGTGTGTGTGTGTGTGTGTGTGTGTGTGTGTGTGTGTGTGTGTGTACGGTTCGCAGTTATATTCACTGATCGGGCCGACCAAGCGTGTGTGTGTGTGTACGGTTCACGGTTGTATTCACTTGGCCGACCAAGTAATACTTAAATAACATCCCTTTCTTGTGCACGCATGTGTGTGTGTGTGTGTGTGTGTGTGTACGGGTCGCAGTTATTCACTGATCGGGCCGACTAAGCGTGTGTGTGTGTACGGTTCGCTGTTATATTCACATCGGGCCGGCCAATACAAAAATAACATTCCAATCAATCGCGGGTGGATGAGAATATGAATCATGTGTTTGTTTGATGAGCCCTCTGAGCGTTTCCCCCGACGATTCCCACATGTACTGAGAGGAGCTGAAGCTCATTAACTATGCAAATCTTATCCAATCATAGCCGTGGGCGTTTACTTCCAAGTCTTCAGTGCGGCACGCCCATCAAAACCGACCGTTTCTTCAGAGAAAATAGCCTATTACTTATTCATGATGATGTTTCTGAATGTAAAAACCACGCAGACGTCATAAGTTGACCTCAGACAACAGTATAACAAATTAAAAAAAGCCAGTTCATGACCCCTTTAAACAACTTCACACGAGCGAGTGCTGTTTTCCTGAATACCATCACGACTGAACATGAAACTGATTTCATATGACAGTTCCATAAAATTAATTAACATCAAGTCACTTACATTTTAGATGCAATATTGAGTGTTTTTGATCTATTTCAGCAGCGAAAATAGTTCCAAACAAAGATCACAGCAGAACCACACGTCTTACAGCAACTGAATGATTCAGTGTTTGAATGAATCGGTTCAATCGAAGATTCAATGACCTATTCGTATACGACTGCCCCATTCTTGAACGAATCAGCCATTTGAACGCATCGACTCAATGACTCGCTCATTAAGACGGTCACCTGCTGCACCTATTGGCGGTTTAGTTTCATGTTTAAACCTTCTTTCCAACATTTCTTACTTGTATATTCAAAAAATATTTTAAACAATCTCATAACATTATTTAATACAGTGTAAATTATTTAATTTGATCGGTAACAGCCCTATAGTGTCTTATTCTAATTTATAGATGAAATTTAAGAATATAAACTGAAAGCTGAAGCATTGCCTATATTTAAAGGTCCCATGGCATGACATTTTCATTTTATGAGGTTTTTCAACATTAATATGAGTTCCCCTAGCCTGAATATTGTCCCCAAGTGGATAGAAATGTTGATGGGTGTAAACCGAGTTCTGGTTGTCTTTCTCTGCCTTTGAGAAAATGACAGCCCAGACAAGCTGATCTCGAATTTTCCTGTTATGATGTCATAACAGGAACGGTTACCTCCCTTTCCTCCACCCATAGAATTTGGCACGCCCATGAGAGCGCAATATTTGTCCTGGAGAGATCATGGCTTGTGAACGAGTGAATGCTGGCAGTTTCTCAGTGTTTGGATGTACAAATGAAAACAGAAGTCTTTTTTCAGTTCCTCCTGATCTGTGATCAGTGATTTCTGATGTGTAGCTAATTATTCAAGTTCACACAGAACTTTATTATTCGTGCTGCGGCTTCTCTCTCTCCAGACAGAACAGTGTTTTCGTGTTTTCTATCTTGTGAGTCAGTGTTTTGTACGTCCTTGTCGCGTCTATCTGTTCTAAAATGTGCATACAGTCGTTTCTGCTCAACATCAGCAGAGTCAGATCTTTAGAGATAAACCTCACGCACGCCGAAGCTCGGGCTGCACTAGCCGGTCGGCCTTCAACATCCCCGACCCCCAGTACTGCATCTGGCCCACAGCGGAGGCGCCTTACGCGGCGCGAGATTAAGCAGAAGGAGGGTAAGCGTGAGGGTATCCGGCTAGGCTAGCCAGCCTAGACCCACAATAAACTGGATTACATTCGATTACTGCTGTTGTGTCTTTGTTTGCGCTGTGTACTCAATGCGCGTCACTGACGCTTTTCATATGATAGGAAAATATCTAAAAATAATGCTATAATCAACACTTACTTGTAACTCGTTCATCTTGACAGCTGTAATGGTACATTACATGTGTTTCAAAGTTGGTAGAATAATGATGAAGATGGGCTCGGTGTGACTGGGACTCGTGTTTATTCAGAACTCTCAGATACAAACAAAATAAACTCACGCTGGCAGCACAGCTCTCACAAATCAGTAGTTACTATAAATAACTTTGTTAGCAATCTCTCTGTCTCTACGATGTCCGGTTTGCGAACAAATCTTTCTTTTGAACTGGTTCTTTTTAGTGAACCGGTCGAACCAGTTCACCAAATCGGACTGAATCGTTCTAAAGGGTTCGTGTCTCGAGTCAGCGCTGATCCATCATTTACTAAAGTTACTAACTTTCTGACATGAGTGACAGTCCCTCCGACTAGAAATAAACTAATAACCTGAAGTATATGCTGTAACTACAACAGTTCACTGAACTGAGACATGCTGAGAGAACTGATGAGAAGTGAACTCAGGTCCATCCGTCTCTCTGGCAGCAGCTCGTGCCTCGTAGACCTCGTTAAACCACGCCCCCTCCGCTCATTTCAAATGCAAAGATGTCAGCCAATCACAACAGTGGGCGTTTTTACTGAAGTCTCACAGCAGACACGCCTCTTGAAACAGGGCAGTCAGCCACAGGGCAAACAGCAGTATAGAAAAAATGCCTTTTATTTCTAAATTATGACATTTTATGATGTAAAAATCATACTAACAATATAAGTACACCTCAGGAAACATTATAAAATAATAGAAAAATGCCATGCCATGGGACCTTTAATAAGATTAGGGGAAAATGCCCTTTATAAAAGGTGAAAATATCACAGATATGCAGATTTAAATATGTCAAAGCTGATTGAACACTGGTGAGAATATTGCTTAAGAATAAATTATATTTAAAACATACAAACATTTTTTACTCTGAATGACAGATTTACATGTCCGGAGGACAAGCACGTGAACAGGCTCAATGTTGAGCCCTGCCATGTTTAACAGTACAAGAAATTAGGAGAATATGAGAAACAGATGTGCTGTCGCATTACATTGATAAAAATCATTCAATAGCCTATCGAGAGGCGGTATTAACATGGCTAGGGATGCACCGAATGCTCGGCAACCGAAATTATTCGGCCGAAAATTGCAAACATTGCACTTTTGGTGTTTTGAATAAGTGAAAAATTATAAAGTGAAATAATATGTTTGAATATTGAATATGTTTGAATTGAATAAGTGAAAAAGTTAGTGAAAACTAACCCCAACTCTGCAGGATATCAGCTCTCTAGGACTGAACTTGCCTTCCCCTGACCTATACTGACGTAATTGTGACAACCCCATTTGAGCTTGATTTTGTTCAAATGTTAACCCTGTGAGGTTCTTCATTTATGGGTCACACTCAGGACCTTCGGCTCAAAAATGACCCAGAGGGCGGGATTAAGATAAAAAAGATTTGAGTAAAATCAATGAAATATAGTTTTGTTCAATAATATTTTCTCTTTTCTTTTTTGGTGTTTTGAGATAAATATTAATTTTAAATCATAAAATTATGCAATAATTATGACAATTTTTTCCCATTGAATATAATAAAAAATGGGTTCGGTTCTGATGTCTTGTCACATCAGTTTTTTGTTATTTTATTCTTAGGCGAACAGGAACAGCAAGAGGTTGAGAATTTTTTATTGCAATACTCTTTCTTTATTTTACTTAAAATAATTGAAAACCCTTACTTAAACTTAAAACTTGACTTAAAAAAAAAAAAAACCTTGTACACATTCCTAGTGTAGGCTATTGTAAAATATAAAATAAATATATATAAAGATTTACACTGGCAGCTCAGAGCTGCACAACAGCATTTAAGTATGCAATTGAATGAATAAATGTAAAAATAAAACACTACATAGACTTCACTATAAAATATACACTGATTCTTATTAAAGCTACTGTATTAGTTTTTCAGTCAAGAGCAGCGAGTGATTTTCTCTTTGTCTTTTGTTGTTGTATTAACATTAAAGGGATAGTTCATTCAAAAATGAAAATTCTGTAATCGAGAAATGAATACAGGTTTTGACCAATATTAGAGTGAGTAAATAATGACATCATTTTAGAGGTGAACTGTCCCTTTAAGGACAGCGTGTTCACTATAGGCTGCGCTGCTGTCAATTTAAGACCTGCGTGCATCTAATAGACACGCGATTTTACTTTCACTTCAGACATAACCGACTGTGTTAATGTAACCTTGTGTGTATTTGACAGTATTAGTGCAGACTACTTAGTCCAGTAATCACGTGTTTGACAGGCGTTTAGTGCGCGCGCTCGGAAAAGCGCATGTTAAAACCGCGCACGCGAATGAGCCGGCAAGGCTTTAAAACGCATGCAAATAATGAACTTTGGTGATTGTGAATAACTGTAGTGTTCTGTGAGTATAACTCCACCACTAACGTGTGATGTGAATGTATGTCACGTTGTTCAGTATTGGGATGGAGGAAAATGATAGAATTTGTTGAAAAATAATTAATTCAATGCAAAACCGAAAAAAACTTGAACCGTGAATGCCGTACCGAACGGTTCAATATTATATTGAGAATTGTGGCATCCCATATATATGGAAGCTTTAGCGTAAGTTCTGCCAGGAAGACTTAATTGTCATGTCACTTTAATTTTATCTATCCAATCACATGCTAAATACCTGGGTATAAAAGATCGGTACTTACTCATGTCTGAGTTCGCAGATGCTGACGCTCCCATTCACCGCCATCCTCCCCACCACCTCCAAGTCAAATCCTTCCCTACATCCACCCCACCACCACCAGGATGGTCCCTTCCATACCTCACGTGGGGGTCGGCTGCGCCTCTGCCTTCGTCTTCAGGCAGGATATGCAGAGTCCGGACCCTCAGATTGCGAGCTACGGACGGGGCCTATGCCAATATACTTTATTGCTTGCTGGGTTGTTAATAAATGGATAATTGTCACAGTATTTATTCTCCCGAGTCTTTCTGGCAGAAATATATATATTAGGGCTGTCAAAAGATTAATCGCGATTAATCGCATCCAAAATAAAAGTTTGTGTTTACATAATATATGTGTGTGTACTCTGTTAATTATTATTTATATATAAATACACACACATTCATGTATATATTTAAGAAATATTTGCATGTATATACTGTATATACATTTATATAATCTATAATATATATAAATGTTTTATATATAAAAATAATATTTTTTTTCTTAAATATATACATGCTTGTGTGTGTATTTATATATAAATAATAATTAACAGAGTACACACACATATATTATGTAAACACAAACTTTTATTTTGGATGCGATTAATCATTTTTATTAAAGCTGTATTTCATTTTAGAGTCAAGCCTAGTCAAGCAATTTTTTAAATGAGATCGGTGCCATCTGGTGGACACATTGAGCATTTTTATCACGCAATAGCACATTTTTACCACTATAGTGGATCATGCGTTTTATAATTTTTTTTTTTAAAATCGTAGCTTCATCGGAATGGTCCGAAACTTGGTGACTTTATTGGTACTTGGTATATGAACACCCAAAACAATTGGGGACAGGATTTGAAAAGTCTAAGTGGTCGTAAAAAAAAAGTCACACTCAGGACCTTCGGGTCAAAAATGACCCCCATAGGAAATGAATGGGAAATTGGCAAAAATATGAAAATACAGATTTTTTTTGTGCATACAATCTACAAATCAGCCAGGATGCAGAAAAAAAGGACTCAACAGTGAAGGGGTGAATCTCTAAAACATCAAGAGTGCAAAACTCACACACACACACACACTTATACACACAAAAACACACGCACACATACAAATGAACGCGTGCCATTCCTAAAGCTAATTGTGTTTTTGTGTGTGTGTGTGTGTGTGTGTGTGTGTGTGAGTTTTTTTGTCTGTTTTGCACTCTTGATATTTTAGAGATCCACCATACCCCAGAGGGTTAATATAAAAACACATGCAAGTGACTGACCATGTGAAGCCACAATACTAACTTTGACAACATGGTGTCCATTTTCAGAACAATTGAACTTAGTTTTTGTTTGTTCCTGTTAATATTGTGATGTTTCAGATGGTTTAGACAGAGCCCTGCCTTTATCTCTCTTGCCCTTCTCATTCCTTCAGGTCTGGTGTTGAGGGCAAGAGACATCGTCGATCTCATATACACGTACGATTATTAATCATGAGGAGTTTCTTTATTAATCAGGATCTTTTGAGTGTGCATTAGTTTATTTTTCCAAACATCTCCATGACCTTGTGAGTGTGTTTGACCTCTAATGATTTGCATGTCGATCATTAGGACGGTGTTCTATAGCTGATATGGATTGTGTTTCCATTAGAATGAGTTTTCAAATATGATTCCGTCTGATGTTTGATTAATATCCATGTGTACTGTTTGAGGAAAAGCTTCACTCACTCAGAGTCTTGCAGTGTTTCAGTGTTGATCTAGTCTGTTCGAGGAAATGCAGGAACCAGCAAACAGTCGGACGTCTTCCTCCAGCTCCACTAAACCATCAGTCTCCAGTGCTCCAGTGTGACACTATTTGGAAGAAAACTCTTTGTAGCAACTCATAATGTAATAACTGCACATAATGTAATAAGTATTACATTATTATTGTGATAAAATGTTCATAATGTAATCATTTTCTCAATGGAATAAAATCTTGAGCTAATAATGCAATAACAATTTGTGCATTGAGAAATGTATCGCATTATAAACTCACCAAAATTGTCATTATTGTAATAGCTTTAAAAATATTATAAATATTAGTGTTCCCTTACAGTTAATTTAAAAAATCTAAATCAATTCTTAAACTAGCTCAAAATAACAGATTTAAATATTCATGCAATTATTAGTAGTATTCTTATATTTTTTATTAAACACAATAATGTGTGTGTGTGAGGGAGTGTCTGTGTTTCTGTGTTTCTGTGTGTGTGTGTGTGTGTGTGTGTGTGTGTGTGAGTGTGTCTGTGTGTGAGTGTGTCTGTGTGTGAGTGTGTCTGTGTTTGAGTGTGTCTGTGTTTGAGAGAGTGTCTGTGTTTGAGTGTGTCTGTGTTTGAGTGTGTCTGTGTTTGAGAGAGTGTCTGTGTTTGAGTGTGTCTGTGTTTGAGTGTGTCAGTGTGTCTGTGTTTGAGTGTGTCTGTGTTTGAGTGTGTCTGTGTTTGAGTGTGTCTGTGTTTGAGTGTGTCTGTGTTTGAGTGTGTCTGTGTTTGAGTGTGTCTGTGTTTGAGTGTGTCTGTGTTTGAGTGTGTCTGTTTTTGAGTGTGTGTGTGTTTGAGTGTCTGTGTGTCAGTGTGTCTGTGTTTGAGTGTGTCTGTGTTTGAGTGTGTCTGTGTTTGAGTGTGTCTGTGTTTGAGTGTGTCTGTGTTTGAGTGTGTCTGTGTTTGAGTATGTCTGTGTTTGAGTGTGTCTGTGTTTGAGTGTGTCTGTGTTTGAGTGTGTCTGTGTGTCTGTGTTTGAGTGTGTCTGTGTGTCTGTGTTTGAGTGTGTCTGTGTTTGAGTGTGTCTGTGTGTCTGTGTTTGAGTGTGTCTGTGTGTCTGTGTTTGAGTGTGTCAGTGTGTCTGTGTTTGAGTGTGTCTGTGTTTGAGTGTGTCTGTGTTTGAGTGTGTCTGTGTTTGAGTGTGTCTGTGTTTGAGTGTGTCTGTGTTTGAGTGTGTCTGTGTTTGAGTGTGTCTGTGTTTGAGTGTGTCTGTGTCTGTGTTTGAGTGTGTCTGTGTTTGAGTGTGTGTTTGAGTGTGTCTGTGTTTGAGTGTGTCTGTGTTTGAGTGTGTCTGTGTGTCTGTGTTTGAGTGTGTCTGTGTGTCTGTGTTTGAGTGTGTCTGTGTGTCTGTGTTTGAGTGTGTCTGTGTGTCTGTGTTTGAGTGTGTCAGTGTGTCTGTTTGAGTGTGTCTGTGTTTGAGTGTGTCTGTGTTTGAGTGTGTCTGTGTTTGAGTGTGTCTGTGTGTCTGTGTTTGAGTGTGTCAGTGTGTCTGTTTGAGTGTGTCTGTGTTTGAGTGTGTCTGTGTTTGAGTGTGTCTGTGTTTGAGTGTGTCAGTGTGTCTGTGTTTGAGTGTGTCTGTGTTTGAGTGTGTCTGTGTTTGAGTGTGTCTGTGTTTGAGTGTGTCTGTGTTTGAGTGTGTCTGTGTTTGAGTGTGTCTGTGTGTCTGTGTTTGAGTGTGTCTGTGTGTCTGTGTTTGAGTGTGTCTGTGTTTGAGTGTGTCTGTGTGTCTGTGTTTGAGTGTGTCTGTGTGTCTGTGTTTGAGTGTGTCTGTGTTTGAGTGTGTCAGTGTGTCTGTGTTTGAGTGTGTCTGTGTTTGAGTGTGTCTGTGTTTGAGTGTGTCTGTGTTTGAGTGTGTCTGTGTTTGAGTGTGTCAGTGTGTCTGTGCATTATTAGCTCTGTGTGAGCTAATAATGCAATAACAATTTGTGCATTGAGAAATGTATCGCATTATAAACTCACCAAAATTGTCATTATTGTAATAGCTTTAAAAATATTATAAATATTAGTGTTCCCTTACAGTTAATTTAAAAAATCTAAATCAATTCTTAAACTAGCTCAAAATAACAGATTTAAATATTCATGCAATTATTAGTAGTATTCTTATATTTTTTATTAAACACAATAATGTGTGTGTGTGAGGGAGTGTCTGTGTTTCTGTGTTTCTGTGTGTGTGTGTGTGTGTGTGTGTGTGTGTGTGTTTGAGTGTTTGAGTGTCTGTGTGTGAGTGTGTCTGTGTTTGAGAGAGTGTCTGTGTTTGAGTGTGTCAGTGTGTCTGTGTTTGAGTGTGTCAGTGTGTCTGTGTTTGAGTGTGTCTGTGTTTGAGTGTGTCTGTGTTTGAGTGTGTCTGTGTTTGAGTGTGTCTGTGTTTGAGTGTGTCTGTGTTTGAGTGTGTCTGTGTTTGAGTGTGTCTGTGTTTGAGTGTGTCTGTGTTTGAGTGTGTCTGTGTTTGAGTGTGTCTGTGTTTGAGTGTGTCTGTTTTTGAGTGTGTGTGTGTTTGAGTGTCTGTGTTTGAGTGTGTCTGTGTTTGAGTGTGTCTGTGTTTGAGTGTGTCTGTGTTTGAGTATGTCTGTGTTTGAGTGTGTCTGTGTTTGAGTGTGTCTGTGTGTCTGTGTTTGAGTGTGTCTGTGTGTCTGTGTTTGAGTGTGTCTGTGTGTCTGTGTTTGAGTGTGTCTGTGTGTCTGTGTTTGAGTGTGTCAGTGTGTCTGTGTTTGAGTGTGTCTGTGTTTGAGTGTGTCTGTGTTTGAGTGTGTCTGTGTTTGAGTGTGTCTGTGTTTGAGTGTGTCTGTGTCTGTGTTTGAGTGTGTCTGTGTTTGAGTGTGTGTTTGAGTGTGTCTGTGTTTGAGTGTGTCTGTGTTTGAGTGTGTCTGTGTGTCTGTGTTTGAGTGTGTCTGTGTGTCTGTTTGAGTGTGTCTGTGTGTCTGTGTTTGAGTGTGTCTGTGTTTGAGTGTGTCAGTGTGTCTGTTTGAGTGTGTCTGTGTTTGAGTGTGTCTGTGTTTGAGTGTGTCTGTGTTTGAGTGTGTCTGTGTGTCTGTGTTTGAGTGTGTCAGTGTGTCTGTTTGAGTGTGTCTGTGTTTGAGTGTGTCTGTGTTTGAGTGTGTCAGTGTGTCTGTGTTTGAGTGTGTCTGTGTTTGAGTGTGTCTGTGTTTGAGTGTGTCTGTGTTTGAGTGTGTCTGTGTTTGAGTGTGTCTGTGTTTGAGTGTGTCTGTGTGTCTGTGTTTGAGTGTGTCTGTGTGTCTGTGTTTGAGTGTGTCTGTGTTTGAGTGTGTCAGTGTGTCTGTGTTTGAGTGTGTCTGTGTTTGAGTGTGTCTGTGTTTGAGTGTGTCTGTGTTTGAGTGTGTCTGTGTTTGAGTGTGTCTGTGTTTGAGTGTGTCTGTGTTTGAGTGTGTCAGTGTGTCTGTGTTTGAGTGTGTCTGTGTTTGAGTGTGTCTGTTGAGTGTGTCTGTTGAGTGTGTCTGTGTGTCAGTGTGTCTGTGTTTGAGTGTGTCTGTGTTTGAGTGTGTCTGTGTGTCTGTGTTTGAGTGTGTCTGTGTTTGAGTGTGTTTGAGTGTGTCTGTGTGTCTGTGTTTGAGTGTGTCAGTGTTTGAGTGTGTCAGTGTGTCTGTGTTTGAGAGTGTCTGTGTTTGAGTGTGTCTGTGTGTCTGTGTTTGAGTGTGTCTGTGTGTCTGTGTTTGAGTGTGTCTGTGTGCCTGTGTTTGAGTGTGTCAGTGTGTCTGTGTTTGAGTGTGCCTGTGTTTGAGTGTGTCTGTGTGTCTGTGTTTGAGTGTGTCTGTGTTTGAGTGTGTCAGTGTGTCTGTGTTTGAGTGTGTCTGTGTTTGTGTTTGAGTGTGTCTGTGTTTGAGTGTGTCTGTGTGTCTGTGTTTGAGTGTGTCAGTGTGTCTGTGTTTGAGTGTGTCAGTGTGTCTGTGTTTGAGTGTGTCTGTGTTTGAGTGTGTCAGTGTGTCTGTGTTTGAGTGTGTCTGTGTGTCTGTGTTTGAGTGTGTCTGTGTTTGAGTGTGTCAGTGTGTCTGTGTTTGAGTGTGTCTGTGTTTGAGTGTGTCTGTGTTTGAGTGTGTCTGTGTTTGTGTTTGAGTGTGTCTGTGTTTGAGTGTGTCTGTGTGTCTGTGTTTGAGTGTGTCAGTGTGTCTGTGTTTGAGTGTGCCTGTGTTTGAGTGTGTCTGTGTTTGAGTGTGTCAGTGTGTCTGTGTTTGAGTGTGTCTGTGTTTGTGTTTGAGTGTGTCTGTGTTTGTGTTTGAGTGTGTCTGTGTTTGTGTTTGAGTGTGTCTGTGTTTGAGTGTGTCTGTGTGTCTGTGTTTGTGTTTGAGTGTGTCTGTGTTTGAGTGTGTCTGTGTGTCTGTGTTTGAGTGTGTCAGTGTGTCTGTGTTTGAGTGTGTCAGTGTGTCTGTGTTTGAGTGTGTCTGTGTTTGAGTGTGTCTGTGTTTGAGTGTGTCTGTGTTTGAGTGTGTCTGTGTGTCTGTGTTTGAGTGTGTCTGTGTTTGAGTGTGTCTGTGTTTGAGTGTGTCTGTGTTTGAGTGTGTCTGTGTTTGAGTGTGTCTGTGTTTGAGTGTGTCTGTGTTTGAGTGTGTCTGTGTGTCTGTGTTTGAGTGTGTCAGTGTGTCTGTGTTTGAGTGTGTCTGTGTTTGAGTGTGTCTGTGTTTGAGTGTGTCTGTGTTTGAGTGTGTCTGTGTTTGAGTGTCTGTGTGTCAGTGTGTCTGTGTTTGAGTGTGTCTGTGTTTGAGTGTGTCTGTGAGTGTCTGTGTGTCTGTGTTTGAGTGTCTGTGTGTCTGTGTTTGAGTGTCTGTGTGTCTGTGTTTGAGTGTGTCTGTGTTTGAGTGTGTCTGTGTTTGAGTGTGTCTGTGTTTGAGTGTGTCTGTGTTTGAGTGTGTCTGTGTTTGAGTGTGTCAGTGTGTCTGTGTTTGAGTGTGTCAGTGTGTCTGTGTTTGAGTGTGTCTGTGTTTGAGTGTGTCTGTGTTTGAGTGTGTCTGTGTTTGAGTGTGTCTGTGTTTGAGTGTCTGTGTGTCAGTGTGTCTGTGTTTGAGTGTTTCTCTGTGTGTGTCTGTGTTTGAGTGTTTCTCTGTGTGTGTCTGTGTTTGAGTGTCTGTGTGTCAGTGTGTCTGTGTTTGAGTGTTTCTCTGTGTGTGTCTGTGTTTGAGTGTCAGTGTGTCTGTGTTTGAGTGTTTCTCTGTGTGTGTCTGTGTTTGAGTGTTTCTCTGTGTGTGTGTGTCTGTGTTTGAGTGTTTCTCTCTCTCTGTGTGTGTGTGTGTGTGTGTGTGTGTGTGTGTGTGTGTGTGTGTGTGTGTGTGTGTGTGTATGTGTGTGTGTGTGTGTCTGTGTTTGAGTGTTTCTCTGTGTGTGTGTGTGTGTCTGTTTGAGTGTCAGTGTGTCTGTGTTTGAGTGTGTCTGTGTTTGAGTGTCTGTGTGTCTGTGTTTGAGTGTTTATCTGTGTGTGTGTGTGTGTGTGTGTGTGTGTGTGTGTGTGTGTGTGTGTGTGTGTGTGTGTGTGTGTGTGTGTGTGTGTCTGTGTATGAGTGTGTCTGTGTTTGAGTGTCAGTGTGTCAGTGTGTCTGTGTTCGAGTGTTTCTCTGTGTGTGTGTGTCTGTGTTTGCGTGTCAGTGTGTCAGTGTGTCTGTGTTCGAGTGTTTCTCTGTGTGTGTGTGTCTGTGTTTGAGTGTTTCTCTCTGTGTGTGTGTGTGTGTGTGTGTGTGTGTGTCTGTGTTTGAGTGTTTCTCTCTGTGTGTGTGTGTGTGTGTGTGTGTGTCTGTTTGAGTGTCTGTGTGTCTGTGTTTGAGTGTGTCTGTGTTTGAGTGTGTCTGTGTTTGAGTGTTTCTCTGTGTGTGTGTGTCTGTGTTTGCGTGTCAGTGTGTCAGTGTGTCTGTGTTCGAGTGTTTCTGTGTGTGTGTGTGTGTGTCTGTGTTTGAGTGTTTCTCTGTGTGTGTGTGTGTGTGTGTGTGTGTGTCTGTGTTTGAGTGTTTCTCTCTCTGTGTGTGTGTGTGTGTGTGTGTTTGAGTGTGTCTCTGAGTGTCTGTGTGTCTGTGTTTGAGTGTGTCTGTGTTTGAGTGTGTCTGTGTTTGAGTGTGTCTGTGTTTGAGTGTGTCTGTGTTTGAGTGTGTCTGTGTTTGAGTGTGTCAGTGTTTGAGTGTGTCAGTGTGTCTGTGTTTGAGAGTGTCTGTGTTTGAGTGTTTCTGTGTTTGAGTGTGTCTGTGTGTCTGTGTTTGAGTGTGTCTGTGTTTGAGTGTGTCAGTGTGTCTGTGTTTGAGTGTGTCTGTGTTTGTGTTTGAGTGTGTCTGTGTTTGAGTGTGTCTGTGTGTCTGTGTTTGAGTGTGTCAGTGTGTCTGTGTTTGAGTGTGTCAGTGTGTCTGTGTTTGAGTGTGTCTGTGTTTGAGTGTGTCTGTGTTTGAGTGTGTCTGTGTGTCTGTGTTTGAGTGTGTCTGTGTTTGAGTGTGTCAGTGTGTCTGTGTTTGAGTGTGTCTGTGTTTGAGTGTGTCTGTGTTTGAGTGTGTCTGTGTTTGTGTTTGAGTGTGTCTGTGTTTGAGTGTGTCTGTGTGTCTGTGTTTGAGTGTGTCAGTGTGTCTGTGTTTGAGTGTGCCTGTGTTTGAGTGCGTCTGTGTGTCTGTGTTTGAGTGTGTCTGTGTTTGAGTGTGTCAGTGTGTCTGTGTTTGAGTGTGTCTGTGTTTGAGTGTGTCTGTGTTTGTGTTTGAGTGTGTCTGTGTTTGAGTGTGTCTGTGTGTCTGTGTTTGTGTTTGAGTGTGTCTGTGTTTGAGTGTGTCTGTGTGTCTGTGTTTGAGTGTGTCAGTGTGTCTGTGTTTGAGTGTGTCAGTGTGTCTGTGTTTGAGTGTGTCTGTGTTTGAGTGTGTCTGTGTTTGAGTGTGTCTGTGTTTGAGTGTGTCTGTGTTTGAGTGTGTCAGTGTGTCTGTGTTTGAGTGTGTCAGTGTGTCTGTGTTTGAGTGTGTCTGTGTTTGAGTGTGTCTGTGTTTGAGTGTGTCTGTGTTTGAGTGTGTCTGTGTTTGAGTGTGTCTGTGTTTGAGTGTGTCTGTGTTTGAGTGTGTCTGTGTGTCTGTGTTTGAGTGTCTGTGTGTCAGTGTGTCTGTGTTTGAGTGTTTCTCTGTGTGTGTCTGTGTTTGAGTGTTTCTCTGTGTGTGTCTGTGTTTGAGTGTCTGTGTGTCAGTGTGTCTGTGTTTGAGTGTTTCTCTGTGTGTGTCTGTGTTTGAGTGTCAGTGTGTCTGTGTTTGAGTGTTTCTCTGTGTGTGTCTGTGTTTGAGTGTTTCTCTGTGTGTGTGTGTCTGTGTTTGAGTGTTTCTCTCTCTGTGTGTGTGTGTGTGTGTGTGTGTGTGTGTGTGTGTATGTGTGTGTGTGTGTGTGTGTCTGTGTTTGAGTGTTTCTCTGTGTGTGTGTGTGTGTGTGTGTGTCTGTTTGAGTGTCAGTGTGTCTGTGTTTGAGTGTGTCTGTGTTTGAGTGTCTGTGTGTCTGTGTTTGAGTGTTTATCTGTGTGTGTGTGTGTGTGTCTGTGTATGAGTGTGTCTGTGTTTGAGTGTCAGTGTGTCAGTGTGTCTGTGTTCGAGTGTTTCTCTGTGTGTGTGTGTCTGTGTTTGCGTGTCAGTGTGTCAGTGTGTCTGTGTTCGAGTGTTTCTGTGTGTGTGTGTGTGTCTGTGTTTGAGTGTTTCTCTCTGTGTGTGTGTGTGTGTGTGTGTGTGTCTGTGTTTGAGTGTTTCTCTCTGTGTGTGTGTGTGTGTGTGTGTGTGTGTGTGTGTCTGTTTGAGTGTCAGTGTGTCTGTGTTTGAGTGTGTCTGTGTTTGAGTGCGTCTGTGTGTCTGTGTTTGAGTGTGTCTGTGTTTGAGTGTGTCAGTGTGTCTGTGTTTGAGTGTGTCTGTGTTTGAGTGTGTCTGTGTTTGTGTTTGAGTGTGTCTGTGTTTGAGTGTGTCTGTGTGTCTGTGTTTGTGTTTGAGTGTGTCTGTGTTTGAGTGTGTCTGTGTGTCTGTGTTTGAGTGTGTCAGTGTGTCTGTGTTTGAGTGTGTCAGTGTGTCTGTGTTTGAGTGTGTCTGTGTTTGAGTGTGTCTGTGTTTGAGTGTGTCTGTGTTTGAGTGTGTCTGTGTTTGAGTGTGTCTGTGTTTGAGTGTGTCAGTGTGTCTGTGTTTGAGTGTGTCAGTGTGTCTGTGTTTGAGTGTGTCTGTGTTTGAGTGTGTCTGTGTTTGAGTGTGTCTGTGTTTGAGTGTGTCTGTGTTTGAGTGTGTCTGTGTTTGAGTGTGTCTGTGTTTGAGTGTGTCTGTGTGTCTGTGTTTGAGTGTCTGTGTGTCAGTGTGTCTGTGTTTGAGTGTTTCTCTGTGTGTGTCTGTGTTTGAGTGTTTCTCTGTGTGTGTCTGTGTTTGAGTGTCTGTGTGTCAGTGTGTCTGTGTTTGAGTGTTTCTCTGTGTGTGTCTGTGTTTGAGTGTCAGTGTGTCTGTGTTTGAGTGTTTCTCTGTGTGTGTCTGTGTTTGAGTGTTTCTCTGTGTGTGTGTGTCTGTGTTTGAGTGTTTCTCTCTCTGTGTGTGTGTGTGTGTGTGTGTGTGTGTGTGTGTGTGTGTATGTGTGTGTGTGTGTGTGTGTGTCTGTGTTTGAGTGTTTCTCTGTGTGTGTGTGTGTGTGTGTGTGTGTGTCTGTTTGAGTGTCAGTGTGTCTGTGTTTGAGTGTGTCTGTGTTTGAGTGTCTGTGTGTCTGTGTTTGAGTGTTTATCTGTGTGTGTGTGTGTGTGTCTGTGTATGAGTGTGTCTGTGTTTGAGTGTCAGTGTGTCAGTGTGTCTGTGTTCGAGTGTTTCTCTGTGTGTGTGTGTCTGTGTTTGCGTGTCAGTGTGTCAGTGTGTCTGTGTTCGAGTGTTTCTGTGTGTGTGTGTGTGTCTGTGTTTGAGTGTTTCTCTCTGTGTGTGTGTGTGTGTGTGTGTGTGTCTGTGTTTGAGTGTTTCTCTCTGTGTGTGTGTGTGTGTGTGTGTGTGTGTCTGTTTGAGTGTCTGTGTGTCTGTGTTTGAGTGTGTCTGTGTTTGAGTGTGTCTGTGTTTGAGTGTGTTTGAGTGTGTCTGTGTTTGAGTGTGTCTGTGTTTGAGTGTGTCTGTGTTTGAGTGTGTCAGTGTTTGAGTGTGTCAGTGTGTCTGTGTTTGAGAGTGTCTGTGTTTGAGTGTGTCTGTTTGAGTGTGTCTGTTTTTGAGTGTGTCTGTGTTTGAGTGTGTCTGTGTTTGAGTGTGTCTGTGTTGGAGTGTGTCTGTGTTTGAGTGTGTCTGTGTTTGAGTGTGTCTGTGTTTGAGTGTGTCAGTGTTTGAGTGTGTCAGTGTGTCTGTGTTTGAGAGTGTCTGTGTTTGAGTGTGTCTGTGTTTGAGTGTGTCTGTGTTTGAGTGTGTCTGTGTTTGAGTGTGTCAGTGTGTCTGTGTTTGAGTGTCTGTGTTTGAGTGTGTCTGTTTTTGAGTGTGTCTGTGTTTGAGTGTGTCTGTGTTTGAGTGTGTCTGTGTTGGAGTGTGTCTGTGTTTGAGTGTGTCTGTGTTTGAGTGTGTCAGTGTTTGAGTGTGTCAGTGTGTCTGTGTTTGAGAGTGTCTGTGTTTGAGTGTGTCTGTGTTTGAGTGTGTCTGTGTTTGAGTGTGTCTGTGTTTGAGTGTGTCTGTGTTTGAGTGTGTCAGTGTGTCTGTGTTTGAGTGTGTCTGTGTTTGAGTGTCAGTGTGTCTGTGTTTGAGTGTCTGTGTTTGAGTGTGTCTGTGTTTGAGTGTCTGTGTCTGTTTGAGTGTTTCTCTGTGTGTGTCTGTTTGAGTGTCAGTGTGTCTGTGTTTGAGTGTGTCTGTGTTTGAGTGTTTATCTGTGTGTGTGTGTGTGTGTGTGTGTGTGTCTGTGTATGAGTGTGTCTGTGTTTGAGTGTCAGTGTGTCTGTGTTTGAGTGTTTCTCTGTGTGTGTGTGTGTCTGTGTTTGCGTGTCAGTGTGTCAGTGTGTCTGTGTTCGAGTGTTTCTGTGTGTGTGTGTGTGTGTCTGTGTTTGAGTGTTTCTCTGTGTGTGTGTGTGTGTGTGTGTGTCTGTGTTTGAGTGTTTCTCTCTCTGTGTGTGTGTGTGTGTGTGTTTGAGTGTGTCTGTGAGTGTCTTTGTGTCTGTGTTTGAGTGTGTCTGTGTTTGAGTGTGTCTGTGTTTGAGTGTGTCTGTGTTTGAGTGTGTCTGTGTTTGAGTGTGTCTGTGTTTGAGTGTGTCTGTGTTTGAGTGTTTATCTGTGTGTGTGTGTGTGTGTGTGTGTGTGTGTGTCTGTGTATGAGTGTGTCTGTGTTTGAGTGTCAGTGTGTCTGTGTTTGAGTGTTTCTCTGTGTGTGTGTGTGTGTGTCTGTGTTTGCGTGTCAGTGTGTCAGTGTGTCTGTGTTCGAGTGTTTCTGTGTGTGTGTGTGTGTGTGTGTGTGTCTGTGTTTGAGTGTTTCTCTGTGTGTGTGTGTGTGTGTGTGTTTGTGTGTGTGTGTGTCTGTGTATGAGTGTGTCTGTGTTTGAGTGTCAGTGTGTCTGTGTTTGAGTGTTTATCTGTGTGTGTGTGTGTGTGTGTGTGTGTGTGTGTCTGTGTATGAGTGTGTCTGTGTTTGAGTGTCAGTGTGTCTGTGTTTGAGTGTTTCTCTCTGTGTGTGTGTGTCTGTGTTTGCGTGTCAGTGTGTCAGTGTGTCTGTGTTCGAGTGTTTCTGTGTGTGTGTCTGTGTTTGAGTGTTTCTCTGTGTGTGTGTGTGTGTGTGTGTGTCTGTGTTTGAGTGTTTCTCTCTGTGTGTGTGTGTGTGTGTGTGTTTGAGTGTGTCTGTGAGTGTCTTTGTGTCTGTGTTTGAGTGTGTCTGTGTTTGAGTGTGTCTGTGTTTGAGTGTGTCTGTGTTTGAGTGTGTCTGTGTTTGAGTGTGTCTGTGTTTGAGTGTGTCTGTGTTTGAGTGTGTCAGTGTTTGAGTGTGTCAGTGTGTCTGTGTTTGAGAGTGTCTGTGTTTGAGTGTGTCTGTGTTTGAGTGTGTCTGTGTTTGAGTGTGTCTGTGTTTGAGTGTGTCTGTGTTTGAGTGTGTCTGTGTTTGAGTGTGTCTGTTTTTGAGTGTGTCTGTGTTTGAGTGTGTCTGTGTTTGAGTGTGTCTGTTTTTGAGTGTGTCTGTGTTTGAGTGTGTCTGTGTTTGAGTGTGTCTGTGTTTGAGTGTGTCTGTGTTTGAGTGTGTCTGTGTTTGAGTGTGTCTGTGTTTGAGTGTGTCAGTGTGTCTGTGTTTGAGAGTGTCTGTTTTTGAGTGTGTCTGTGTTTGAGTGTGTCTGTGTTTGAGTGTGTCTGTGTTTGAGTGTCAGTGTGTCTGTGTTTGAGTGTCTGTGTTTGAGTGTGTCTGTGTTTGAGTGTGTCTGTGTTTGAGTGTCAGTGTGTCTGTGTTTGAGTGTCTGTGTTTGAGTGTGTCTGTGTTTGAGTGTCTGTGTGTCTGTGTTTGAGTGTCTGTGTGTCTGTTTGAGTGTTTCTCTGTGTGTGTCTGTGTTTGAGTGTCTGTGTGTCTGTGTTTGAGTGTCTGTGTGTCTGTTTGAGTGTTTCTCTGTGTGTGTCTGTGTTTGAGTGTCTGTGTGTCTGTGTTTGAGTGTTTCTCTGTGTGTCAGTGTGTCTGTGTTTGAGTGTTTCTCTGTGTGTCAGTGTGTCTGTGTTTGAGTGTCT
>NC_137113.1:46642859-46740359 GCF_949357685.1 Gobio gobio | reverse complement strand
CCACCAATTGGTTGAAACGTATAATTTGTATGAATTAAAATTACTTTTAACATTTAAAAGCAGACATGTTAAAATTCCACAGCTTGATTGTATTGGTAAAACTGACTTAATAATGCACAACACAACATTGGAATTTGAAAAAAAAAAAAAAAAAAGTTAATTTAATTCATACAAATTATTTCAACTTGGTGGAATTGGCAGACGCTCCCTTAGCGCCGAGGCAGCGGGTCAAAGCGTTCTCGAGTATAAATATGCAGCTATTATGCACGTAAGTGATTTTTAATTGATATTTCATGTCGATATACAACTGCACACTTAAAACTGATCGTAGTGTTTAAATATTTGTAAGATTGGCGAATCTATATAGAACAAGGCAAGGAAAACTAACTTTACCGCACTCCGAGAGTCCCCTAGTGGTCGGAAGCATTTCCGTTGTGTTGTGGCTATTTCGTTGTATTGTGGACTTTTCGTTGTGTTGTGGATTTTTCTTTGTGTTGTGGCTTGATTTCGTTGTGTTGTGGATTTTTCTTTGTGTTGTGGCTTGATTTCTTTGTGTTGAGGATTTTTCGTTGTGTTGTGGCTTGATTTCGTTGTGTTGTGGATTTTTCTTTGTGTTGAGGCTTGATTTCTTTGTGTTGAGGATTTTTCGTTGTGTTGTGGCTTGATTTCGTTGTGTTGTGGATTTTTCTTTGTGTTGAGGCTTGATTTCGTTGTGTTGTGGATTTTTCTTTGTGTTGTGGCTTGATTTCTTTGTGTTGAGGATTTTTCGTTGTGTTGTGGCTTGATTTCGTTGTGTTGTGGATTTTGCTTTGTGTTGTGGCTTGATTTCGTTGTGTTGTGGATTTTGCTTTGTGTTGTGACCTTGATTTCTTTGTGTTGTGGCTTGATTTCGTTGTGTTGTGGATTTATTTCGTTGTGTTGTGAACTTATGTATGCTTTTTAAATTTCGTTGTGTTGTGCACTACTGGGCCACCGTAAGTCCCTCCTTCAGAAACACGTAACGAGTTCTGATTGTGCCAGCGGTTCCTGTGTTGTGATTGGACAGCAGCTTAGCTCACGCAGAGCGCACGTTACCGGAAAGGTCGCGCCTCTCACCATAACGGGGATGCATGCGCTCAATGATCTCTAAGTACAGCGTCACTGGGAAAGCCAAACAAAGGTGATTTGACTCCGGGATGAAAATAACAGCGTCTCAACGACATGGCGACAAACAAACTACACAAACGCAACCGAACGCAACACTTCCTCTACTCCACGCGGGAGCAACAAGACCACGCCCCCTTTTTCGCGTACTCTTGTGGGCGGAGGTTAGTCGACAAACTGCTCTACTGACGTCATTAAAGCAGGATGTACAGAGATGTAGAACAAACCGGCCGTTCGCTGTAGGCTTTGAAAGGGAACTTCTGTTAAATAAAATATCTCGCTTGGCATTGAACTTTGAGCTTTATAATTTTACAGGTATTATATATGCTCTAACAGCAACATTACACACTAACTAAAGTTTGAAAAATGGGATCACGAAGAACAGGACCTTTAAAAATACTGCGAACACTTTACAATAGACTTGGGCGGCGTCTGCCATAGCTGGGGGCGGAGTCAGTGTGGGCGAGAACAGTCCATTCCCCCACACTGGAAATGCATGGGGTTAGCCCAGTTTAGCCGGTTTAGATTCACTTCTGCCGCTCGACAGAGTCAGATATATAGAAAAACTGAGCCGCATTGGGTCAGATTGTGCGTACAGTATCTGTGACTGATAAACGACCCAATGGAATCAATGGCCAGAGGGGTCATTTTCTCATCTAAACACATGCACATGACCCCCATATAGACATGATAACTTCATAACTCACCCAGTCTTTCCATGAAGACGTTAATTCAGTGTTCCTGAATTTAATATATTAAATTATTGCATGCATTTAACGTTTTACAATGATCATAAAACATGTCTTGTGCTATGAAATTGATATTTGGATTTGACATGTCAGTGTCACAATATTATTAGAATTACTGACAATAGCAAAGTTTTTTTATTTACCTTTTTTTTATAGCAGCCGTAGCAGCAGTAGTTTATTTATTTATTTATTTATTTATTTATTTATTTATTTATTTATTTATTTATTTATTTATTTATTTATTTATTTATTTATTTATTTATTTATTTATTTAGTTATGCTTTATTGAGTTATTTTTATACATTTATTTTAGTTATTGTATACATTTATTTGGTTATTTTTATATTTTATTTATTTATTTTTATTTATTTATTTTAAATTTTTATATTTTATTGAATTAGTTGTATATTTGTATTAGTTATTTTTTATAGATTTATTTCATTATTTTTATACATTTATTTGGTTAGTTATTTTTATATCTTTAGTAGGGCTGTCAAAAGATTAATCGCATCCAAAATAAAAGTTTGTGTTTACATAATATATGTGTGTGTACTCTGTTAATTATTATTTATATATAAATACACACACATTCATGTATATATTTAAGAAATATTTGCATGTATATACTGTATATACATTTATATAATCTATAATATATATAAATCTAAATGTTTTATATATAAAAATAAAAATATTTTCTTAAATATATACATGCTTGTGTGTGTATTTATATATAAATAATAATTAACAGAGTACACACACATATATTATGTAAACACAAACTTTTATTTTGGATGCGATTAATCGCGATTAATCTTTTGGCAGCCCTAATCTTTAGTTATTTTTATATATTTATTTGTTGTTAATTATTTTAATTTTATAGTTTTATTTATATATAAATAAATATATATATATATATATATATATATATATATATATATATATATATATATATATATATATATATATATATATATATATATATATATATATATATATATATATATATATATATATATATATATATATATATATATATATATATATTATATATTTTTATTATGGCGGAGGAAACCTGCAAAAACAATTAAATTAATACGCAAATAAATACATAAATAAATAAATCCATATATTCATGAATAAATAAATAAATAAATCCATATATTCCTGCATAAATAAATAAATAAATAAATGGAGAAATGCAAAAATGTAAAAGATGCCAAATTCAAAGTTTATTTTTTTATTCTATATTTCTGTTTTTTCTTTAATGATTAATTTATTTCTGCATTTACTTGTGTATTCATATTTGCACAACATGCCAAACAAACATAATTAGGTAAATATGTATTGTTTCTTTATTTATGCAGGAATATGTTATTTATTTATTGCACTATATAATCTTATTTAGTTATTTTATGTGAATTTCTTTGTAAATTTTGTTATTTTTTATTTAATGTATTTACTTACATTTTATTTATTTTTTTTGTCAAAGAAATGACTTCCAAATCAAAGTATAAATTCGAACCCCACTTTGAAGAGCCCTGTATAATATGAATGTGTTTTGAGTTGTTGGCAGCCTCTTTAATTCATTCTGATATGCTTTCTCAGACATTTGATCCCTTAAAGGCAGATTATTGTGGAATATTCCTAGTCACGTGAATGGCATTGATGAATATGTACCAGTTGCTAAGACTTGTAATGCAGATAATCTCAATTCCCAGCTACCTTCTACATGTTTCTTATCTAATGCAAATGCAGCTGTTTATCCCACAAGCAACCGTATCTTATCATAAATCTTCGGTTTTACCCTTTTGTCCAGAAGGCTTTGGAGGTGTTCTTTAACTTTACTCTTCATTTGTTAGCAGCTTTGTGAGGGCGGGTTGGTTTTAGATCTCAGTAATACCTAGTTCCGCTTTAATAGGATTAGGCTTTAGACTACAGGGGAGCCGTGTGTGCCAGCCAGCCAGATCTGCTTCTAGGATGTCAGGTGAGCTTCACCCTATTAGAGAGGCATAATGGTGTTTACAGTCTTTCTAAGGGAATTTCCATCTCACCTGTAATGTTATCTGACAGTATTCTGCTGAGCAATTGTTCCTACAGGAACCAATTAAATCATGTTAAATACTGTAACCTTTGGTGCAGGTGTGCAACTATTGATTTTTACTACGACCTAGTATAAAATATTGCATCCACAATATATTTCTTTTTTATATTCCTGCCCTTCTCAGTGTTGGGGGCTTATATAACCAATGAGGGAATAGATTGCACAAACACAAAGGCCGGTGAGCCAAGAAAACCTTCAACATGATGTAACTAGTAGAACCACCTACACTTGAGTGTTTCAGTGAAAATAGAGATTTTTTCCTGAATAAAAAAATCCCATTATGGTTAAACCAACTTCTAATTGTTGGCAAAACTCTAAAATTCCACTTTAAATTGTATTCTTTTTCAGCTTTTTATAGTTTTGGAAACTGAATTGAGTTTAATGAATGTTTCATTTAAGACTTTAAAAATAGGTCAGTTGTGACTTTTTATTTCACAATTTCTCTCAATTGTGACTTCATATCCCTCAATTTGGACTTTTTTTCAAATTCAACTTTTTTTTGTATTTCATAATTCAAACTGTATTTCTCAGAATTGCGACTTTATAACATATATATTGAAAAATAAACTCGCAACCGTGATTTTATAAAGTCACAACTCTGAGAAATGTTGCAAAAGTTGCAACTGAGAAATGGCGTCGCATTTAAGATATAAAGTTTCAACTCTGATTAGTAGTCGCAACTCCGAGAAACGAGGTCGCATCTCTGAGAAGTGACGTCGCAACTCTGAGAAGTGACGTCGCAACTCCGAGAAACGAGGTCGCAACTCTGAGAAACGAGGTCGCAACTCTGAGAAGTGACGTCGCAACTCTGAGAAATGAGGTCGCAACTCTGAGAAATGAGGTTGCAACTCTGAGAAGTGACGTTGCAACTCTGAGAAATGAGGTCGCAACTCTGAGAAATGGGGTCGCAACTCTGAGAAATGAGGTCGCAACTCTGAGAAATGAGGTCGCAACTCTGAGAAATGGGGTCGCAACTCTGAGAAGTGACGTTGCAACTCAGATAAATGAGGTCGCAACTCTGAGAAATGAGGTCGCAACTCTGAGAAATGAGGTCGCAACTCTGAGAAATGAGGTCGCAACTCTGAGAAATGGGGTCGCAACTCTGAGAAGTGACGTTGCAACTCAGAGAAATGAGGTCGCAACTCTGAGAAAGGAGGTCGCAACTCTGAGAAATGAGGTCGCAACTCTGAGAAATGAGGTCGCAACTCTGAGAAGTGACGTTGCAACTCAGAGAAATGAGGTCGCAACTCTGAGAAATGAGGTCGCAACTCTGAGAAATGAGGTCGCAACTCTGGGAAATGAGGTCGCAACTCTGAGAAGTGGTGTCGCAACTCCGAGAAATGGCGTCACAACTCCGAGAAATGGCGTCGCAACTCTGAGAAATGGCGTTGGAACTCCGAGAAATGAGGTCGCAACTCTGAGAAATGGCGTCGCAACTCCGAGAAATGAGGTCGCAACTCCGAGAAATGAGGTCGCAACTCCGAGAAGTGAAGTCGCAACTCCGAGAAATGGCGTTGCAACTCTGAGAAATGGCGTTGCAACTCCAAGAAATGGCGTTGCAACTCAGAGAAATGGCGTTGCAACTCAGAGAAATGGCGTTGCAACTCAGAGAAATGGCGTTGCAACTCCGAGAAATGGCGTCGCAACTCCGAGAAATGGCGTCGGAACTCCGAGAAATGAGGTCGCAACTCCGAGAAATGAGGTCGCAACTCAGAGAAATGAGGTCGCAACTCCGAGAAATGAGGTCGCAACTCTGAGAAATGACGTCGCAACTCTGAGAAATGACGTCGCAACTCCGAGAAGTGACGTCGCAACTCTGAGAAATGACGTTGTGACGTTGCAACTCTGAGAAATGACGTTGCAACTCTGAGAAATGACGTTGCAACTCTGAGAAATGACGTTGCATATCCGAGAAGTGACGTCGCAACTCCGAGAAATGACGTTGCAACTCTGAGAAATGACGTTGCAACTCTGAGAAATGACGTCTCAACTCTGAGAAATGACGTCGCAACTCTGAGAAATGACGTCGCAACTCCGAGAAGTGACGTCGCAACTCTGAGAAATGACGTTGTGACGTTGTGACGTTGCAACTCTGAGAAATGACGTTGCAACTCTGAGAAATGACGTTGCAACTCTGAGAAATGACGTTGCATATCCGAGAAGTGACGTCGCAACTCCGAGAAATGACGTTGCAACTCTGAGAAATGACGTCGCAACTCTGAGAAATGACGTCGCATATCCGAGAAATGAGGTCGCAACTCCGAGAAATGAGGTCGCAACTCCGAGAAGTGAAGTCGCAACTCCGAGAAATGGCGTTGCAACTCCGAGAAATGGCGTTGCAACTCCGAGAAATGGCGTTGCAACTCCGAGAAATGGCGTTGCAACTCAGAGAAATGGCGTTGCAACTCAGAGAAATGGCGTTGCAACTCCGAGAAATGGCGTCGCATATCCGAGAAATGAGGTCGCAACTCCGAGAAATGAGGTCGCAACTCCGAGAAGTGAAGTCGCAACTCCGAGAAATGGCGTTGCAACTCCGAGAAATGGCGTTGCATATCCGTGAAATTACATCGCAACTCTGAGAAATGACGTTGCATATCCGTGAAATGGCGTCGCAACTCCTAGAAATGAGGTCGCAACTCTGAGAAATGAGGTCGCAACTCTGAGAAATAGCGTCGCAACTCCGAGAAGTGAAGTCGCAACTCCGAGAAATGCCGTCGCAACTCAGAGAAATGGCGTTGCAACTCAGAGAAATGGCGTTGCAACTCAGAGAAATGGCGTTGCAACTCCGAGAAATGGCGTCGCATATCCGAGAAATGAGGTCGCAACTCCGAGAAATGAGGTCGCAACTCCGAGAAGTGAAGTCGCAACTCCGAGAAATGGCGTTGCAACTCCGAGAAATGGCGTTGCAACTCCGAGAAATGGCGTTGCAACTCTGAGAAATGGCGTTGCAACTCCGAGAAATGGCGTTGCAACTCCGAGAAATGCCGTTGCAACTCAGAGAAATGGCGTTGCAACTCCGAGAAATGGCGTTGCAACTCCGAGAAATGGCGTTGCAACTCCGAGAAATGGCGTCGCAACTCCGAGAAATGGCGTCGGAACTCTGAGAAATGACGTTGCATATCCGTGAAATTACATCGCAACTCTGAGAAATGACGTTGCATATCCGTGAAATGGCGTCGCAACTCCTAGAAATGAGGTCGCAACTCTGAGAAATGAGGTCGCAACTCTGAGAAATAGCGTCGCAACTCCGAGAAGTGAAGTCGCAACTCCGAGAAATGCCGTCGCAACTCCGAGAAATGGCGACGCAACTCAGAGAAATGGCGTCAGAACTCCGAAAAATGAGGTCACAACTCTGAGAAATGGCGTCGCAACTCCGAGAAATGAGGTCGCAACTCTGAGAAATTACGTTGCATATCCGAGAAGTGACGTCGCAACTCCGAGAAATGACGTCGCAACTCTGAGAAATGACGTTGCATATCCGAGAAATGGCGTCGCAACTCCGAGAAATGAGGTCGCAACTCTGAGAAATGAGGTTGCAACTCTGAGAAATGACGTTGCATATCCGAGAAGTGACAACGCAACTCCGATACATGACTTCGCAACTCTGAGAAATGACGTTGCATATCCGAGAAATTACATCGCAACTCTGAGAAATGACGTTGCATATCCGAGAAATTACATCGCAACTCTGAGAAATGAGGTCGCAACTCTGAGAAGTGAGGTCGCAACTCTGAGAAATGAGGTCACAACTCCGAGAAACGAGGTCGCAACTCTGAGAAATGACGTCACAACTCTGAAAAGTGACGTCGCAACTCTGAGAAGTGACGTCGCAACTCTGAGAAATGAGGTTGCAACTCTGAGAAATGACGTCGCAACTCTGAGAAATGACGTCACAACTCTGAGAAGTGAGGTCGCAACTCTGAGAAATGAGGTCGCAACTCCGAGAAACGAGGTCGCAACTCTGAGAAGTGACGTCGCAACTCTGAGAAGTGACGTCGCAACTCTGAGAAATGAGGTCGCAACTCTGAGAAATGAGGTCGCAACTCTAAGAAATGACGTCGCAACTTTGAGAAATGACTTCGCAACTCTGAGAAATGACATTGCATATCCGAGAAATGGCGTCGCAACTCAGAGAAATGAGGTCGCAACTCTGAGAAGTGAGGTCGCAACTCTGAGAAATGATGTTGCATATCCGGGAAGGGACGTCGCAACTCCGAGAAATGACTTCGCAACTCTGAGAAATGACGTTGCATATCCGAGAAATTACATCGCAACTCTGAGAAATGGCGTTGCAACTCCGAGAAATGGCGTTGCAACTCCGAGAAATGCCGTTGCAACTCAGAGAAATGGCGTTGCAACTCCGAGAAATGGCGTTGCAACTCCGAGAAATGGCGTTGCAACTCCGAGAAATGGCGTTGCAACTCCGAGAAATGGCGTTGCAACTCTGAGAAATGGCGTTGCAACTCCGAGAAATGGCGTTGCAACTCCGAGAAATGCCGTTGCAACTCAGAGAAATGGCGTTGCAACTCCGAGAAATGGCGTTGCAACTCCGAGAAATGGCGTTGCAACTCCGAGAAATGGCGTCGCAACTCCGAGAAATGGCGTCGGAACTCTGAGAAATGACGTTGCATATCCGTGAAATTACATCGCAACTCTGAGAAATGACGTTGCATATCCGTGAAATGGCGTCGCAACTCCTAGAAATGAGGTCGCAACTCTGAGAAATGAGGTCGCAACTCTGAGAAATAGCGTCGCAACTCCGAGAAGTGAAGTCGCAACTCCGAGAAATGCCGTCGCAACTCCGAGAAATGGCGACGCAACTCAGAGAAATGGCGTCAGAACTCCGAAAAATGAGGTCACAACTCTGAGAAATGGCGTCGCAACTCCGAGAAATGAGGTCGCAACTCTGAGAAATTACGTTGCATATCCGAGAAGTGACGTCGCAACTCCGAGAAATGACGTCGCAACTCTGAGAAATGACGTTGCATATCCGAGAAATGGCGTCGCAACTCCGAGAAATGAGGTCGCAACTCTGAGAAATGAGGTTGCAACTCTGAGAAATGACGTTGCATATCCGAGAAGTGACAACGCAACTCCGATACATGACTTCGCAACTCTGAGAAATGACGTTGCATATCCGAGAAATTACATCGCAACTCTGAGAAATGACGTTGCATATCCGAGAAATTACATCGCAACTCTGAGAAATGAGGTCGCAACTCTGAGAAATGAGGTCGCAACTCTGAGAAATGATGTTGCATATCCGGGAAGGTACGTCGCAACTCCGAGAAATGACTTCGCAACTCTGAGAAATGACGTTGCATATCCGAGAAATTACATCGCAACTCTGAGAAATGACGTTGCATATCCGAGAAATGAGGTCGCAACTCTGAGAAATGACGTCGCAACTCTGAGAAATGACGTCGCAACTCTGAGAAATGACGTCGCAACTCCTAGAAGTGATGTCGCAACTCTGAGAAATTACGTCGCAACTCTGAGAAATTACGTTGCATATCCGAGAAATGGCATCGCAACTCTGAGAAATGACTTCGCAACTCTGAGAAATGACTTCGCAACTCTGAGAAATTACGTTGCACATCCGAGAAGTGATGTCGCAACTACGAGAAATGACGTTGCATATCTGAGAAACAAGGTCGCAACTCTGAGAAATGGCGGTGCAACTCAGAGAAACAAGGTCGCAACTCTGAGAAATGAGGTCGCAACTCTGAGAAATGACGTCGCAACTCTGAGAAATGACGTTACAACTCTGAGAAGTGATGTCGCAACTCAGAGAAATGAGGTCGCAACTCTGAGAAATGACGTCGCAACTCTGAGAAATGACGTCACAACTCTGAGAAGTGAGGTCGCAACTCTGAGAAATGAGGTCGCAACTCCGAGAAACGAGGTCGCAACTCTGAGAAATGACGTCACAACTCTGAGAAGTGAGGTCGCAACTCTGAGAAATGAGGTCGCAACTCTGAGAAATGACATCACAACTCTGAGAAATGAGGTCGCAACTCTAAGAAATGACGTCGCAACTTTGAGAAATGACTTCGCAACTCTGAGAAATGACATTGCATATCCGAGAAATGGCGTCGCAACTCAGAGAAATGACATTGCATATCCGAGAAATGGCGTCGCAACTCAGAGAAATGAGGTCGCAACTCTGAGAAGTGAGGTCGCAACTCTGAGAAATGAGGTCACAACTCCGAGAAACGAGGTCGCAACTCTGAGAAATGACGTCACAACTCTGAAAAGTGACGTCGCAACTCTGAGAAGTGACGTCGCAACTCTGAGAAATGAGGTTGCAACTCTGAGAAATGACGTCGCAACTCTGAGAAATGACGTCACAACTCTGAGAAGTGAGGTCGCAACTCTGAGAAATGAGGTCGCAACTCCGAGAAACGAGGTCGCAACTCTGAGAAGTGACGTCGCAACTCTGAGAAGTGACGTCGCAACTCTGAGAAATGAGGTCGCAACTCTGAGAAATGAGGTCGCAACTCTAAGAAATGACGTCGCAACTTTGAGAAATGACTTCGCAACTCTGAGAAATGACATTGCATATCCGAGAAATGGCGTCGCAACTCAGAGAAATGAGGTCGCAACTCTGAGAAGTGAGGTCGCAACTCTGAGAAATGAGGTCACAACTCCGAGAAACGAGGTCGCAACTCTGAGAAATGACGTCACAACTCTGAGAAGTGACGTCGCAACTCTGAGAAATGAGGTTGCAACTCTGAGAAGTGACGTCGTAACTCCGAGAAATGACGTCGCAACTCTGAGAAATGACATTGCATATCCGAGAAATGGCGTCGCAACTCAGAGAAATGAGGTCGCAACTCCGAGAAATGACGTCGCAACTCTGAGAAATAAAGTTGCATCTCTGAGTCAGAATTGTGAGATAAAAAGTTGCTATTACCTTTATTTTTAATGTGGTGGAAACAAGCTTCCATATAAAACTCCTAAGAATATGGTCTCGGAAGAAATGACAGAAGTCTCTCAGTTTGTATATTGATTGCAAACTTTAGTATCTTGGCAAATTTGGGCTGTTTCAGACATTGATGGGTGTCATCTGAAAACCTATGCCGTATTTCTCAGAAGACAACGTGTTCAAAAGTCTCCTTTCGTGCTCCATATAATCTCACTGCTGTGTAGTAGAAGCAGCTCACAGATGCCAGCTTGCCATCTCACTGTAGAGTAAATACACATGTGACTAAACCGTCAGACTAGTGCTGCAGCATCAGATGTAAGACATGAGGACTTCCTTCTGTAAGGCTCCAGGGTGTTTTTTGTTTCAAGCTTGGATTTGCAATGTGGCGAGCCAACTGGCCGACCGAGTCCATAAAGCACAGTAGAGCATTACTTTTTACTCTTGAAACGCAGACTATTCAGTGTGTTTGACCAGTAGGCTTGTTGCTCCCTGTAGCTTTAGACAAATTTCACTGCTGTTGGAAATGCAGTCTTCACACAGAGCTAATAGATCAGTGATATTAATATTAAACATCTCTCGTTTAGATTAGTCATTAACAAGCATTAAAAATGTATGGAAGTTGCTTTGAAATGCTTTATTTCTGTGCAGTGTTTTTCTCTCTATGGGATATTCTTGTCTTACACACGCACACTGACTGCATGCCTGAGGTGGATATTGGAAATATGCTTACTGCAACTAGTATTATGAAATAAAATGTTATTAAATCATGCTTTGTTGAAAGTTTGTGAATGCATATTAAGTTGTTAAGACTTGTATTACGATAGTCGCAAAACTTTAATGTAAGAAACTGGATGCAGGATCACAGAATGAAACTCTGAACATTAAAGGGTTAGTTCACCCAAAAATGAAAATTCTGTCATTAATTACTTCCCCTCATGTCGTTCGACACCCGTCAGACCTCCGTTCATCTTCAGAACAGAAATGAAGATATTTTAGTGTAAATCTGATGCTCTGAAAGGCCTCCATTGGCTCAATGCACGTTACACTCTCAAGACCCTTAAAAGGCACTAAAGACGTCGTTACAAAGTCCATCTCACTACAGTGGTTCTAAAATAACTTTATGAATCTGCGACAATAGTTTTTGTGCGCAAAAAAACCCTAAATAACGACTTACATAGTGATGACGATTTCAAAACACGGCCTCATGAAGCTTCAAAGCGTTATGAATCAGTGAGTCGATTCAGCGGTTCAGAGCGTTATGAATCAGTGAGTCGATTCAGCGGTTTGAATCGCCAAATTTCAGCAGTTTGGCGGTTTGACACACGATCCGAATCATCATTCGGCTCACTGATTCATAACGCTTCGAAGCTTCATGAGGCCGTGTTTTGAAATCGTCATCACTATATAAGTCGTTATTTAGGGGTTTTTTTGCGCACAAAAACTATTCTCGCAGATTCATAAAGTTATTTTAGAGCCACTGTAGTGAGATGGACTTTGTAACGACGTCTTTAGTGTCTATTAAGGGTCTTGAGAGTGTAAAGTGCATTGAGCCAATGGAGGCCTTTCAGAGCATCAGATTTCAACTAAAATATCTTCATTTGTGTCTGAAGATGAACGGAGGTCTAACGGGTGTCGAACGACATGAGGGTGAGGAATTAATGACAGAATTTTCATTTTTGGGTGAACTAACCCTTTAACTTAAGTGAATGAAAAGCAATGATTTGAGATGGCTTAGAAATGCATTTCATTGTACAATGAATCGTTTTTTCAAACCTGTTGACTGAAACGAACAGACCAAAAGAGCCGGTTCTCGATCTTCCCATCACTATTCCACATACTAAAGATGCAACATGCACATGTCACAACTCTACATTATGTATAGAAACTCAAAAAGCATCATCAGATTTGGAAAAAGCACAAAGACCGCCCATTCTGTTGGCTTTAGGAAGCAACACCTCTTAATGGGAATGGATGGGCACCATTATGTAATTCTAGACAAAAAGAACAGATCAACTTAGAGGAGGGGAAAAACTGTGAGGGTAAGAAAACAAACAATGAAAAGAACATTCAAAGTTTTCTTTCCACTTCAGCTCAGTGTTCATAAAAAACACACTTTTTGCTTCGTTCAGCCTTCCCTCAAGGGACTGAAATGGAGAGTTTGGCCTTGGAGAGAGAAAGCGAGAGAGAGAGACTTGTGTTTTTGTGTCTAATTGTGGTGGTGATTGAGAGGGAGAACAGAACGGAGAATGAAAGCGTGAAAGAGAAAGGGCCCTCGGTGACACGCTAGTACCCATGACAACTAGTCCTCCGGGGACTGACCCCCCTCTCAGAGCTCCACCTCCAGCTAAACACCCACTAATTGGGCCACTTCGCTTTGTGTGTTTCTCACTGATCCCTGTGCCAGAAATATCAACATCCTTGTTAATTCTCTGTCATCTAATCATTTTCTCTGGAATTCATTTGCAAGTCGTTAATTGTGCTGCTATAGATCTTCGGCATCGTAAAGAATCCAGAATGTGTGACGGAACAATGGAGTCGCGGCTCGTATAAACTCTCCAAAGTAAATTATACGAGAGCGCTCTGTCTCCTTCAACTCTTTTGGAGGGACTTTCGGAGAGAGGATCTTAAACAAACTTAAACCTTTTGTGGTGATCGCAGCCATTAGACCGGTTTAGTCGGCACGCCACGAAATTAATTCAGTCTGGAGAGCTTGAATGCGCATTGCTGAACTCGGGTCCAAAGTTCTGTTCACTGTCTTATTAAAACGTGCATGCTAAAGAGCTTCATCTTTAAATACAGCAGGGGCTGATCTACCTTGCTAGTCATATGCAGTTTTTCAAGGTGATCGATAATTCAAAATAAACATTTGTTTACTCATATTATACTAAGTCTGATTATCAGTTGTTACTATAACGCATGTTTAATTAAAGCTAAAGTTTATTCTATTTATATGCATTAGAAGCATAGAATATATCCATGTTTATGCATGAATATCTGTCTTATGATACACAACTTTAAAGGTGGGGTAAGTGCTTTCTGGTAACCAAGTACACCAATTTGACAGGACATGTTTTTAAATTGACCAAATTAAGTGTGTGGATGTATCTTTCACGCTCTATGGCAGGCAGTCTGGACGTATAATTACCTGACATGTTTAATCTGAGTGATTTCTTAAGTTATTCACGCCGGCCGGCTGTGTAAGGACATTGTTTTGTGCCGCTATTTTGTATTGAAGTCTATGGGAAGTCTAGTTTATTTTCCCCTAAAAAGGGGCGTTGATGAAATTGACAGTTCGTTCCCGGATATGCCGGTAGTCCGTATTTGCTGTGCCAGCCGGCCGAGGGTATGATGTCATCAATAAGTGAAAGCAATGTGTGTTACTATGGTAATCCAGGTCAAATGTTCAGTGAAAAAGTCCCAAAAACACAGTTCTCATGAACAACTCTATAGCACGAGCCCAACAGTCCAACTAACCAACATATTACAATTATGACCAGATTAGAGGGTTAAATCGATCACGAAAAGAGGAACCAAAGGAAACAAACATATACACTCACCTAAAAGATTATTAGGAACACATACTAATACTGTGTTTTGACCTTCAGAACTGCCTTAATTCTACGTGGCATTGATTCAACAAGGTGCTGAAAGAATTCTTTAGAAATGGTGGCCCATATTGATAGGAGAGCATCTTGCAGTTGATGGAGATTTGTGGGATGCACATCCAGGGCACGAAGCTCCCGATCCACCACATCCCAAAGATGCTCTACTGGGTTGAGATCTGGTGACTGTGGGGGCCATTTTAGTTCAGTGAACTCATTGTCATGTTCAAGAAACCAATTTGAAATGATTGGAGCTTTGTGACGGTGCATTATCCTGCTGGAAGTAGCCATCAGAGGATGGGGACATGGTGGTCATAAAGGGATGGACATGGTCAGAAACAATGCTCAGGTAGGCCGTGGCATTTAAACCATGCCCAATTGATACTAAGGGGCCTAAAGTGTGCCAAGAAAACATCCCCCACACCATTACACCACCACCACCAGCCTGCACAGTGGGAACAAGGCATGATGGATCCATGTTCTCATTCTGTTTACGCCAAATTCTGACTCTACCATCTGAATGTCTCAACAGAAATCCAGACTCATCAGACCAGGCAACATTTTTCCAGTCTTCAACTGTCCAATTTTGGTGCGCTTGTGCAAATTGTAGCCTCTTTTTCCTATTTGTAGTGGAGATGAGTGGTACCCGGTGGGGTCTTCTGCTGTTGTAGCCCATCCGCCTCAAGGTTGTGTGTGTTGTGGCTTCACAAATGCTTTGCTGCATACCTCGGTTGTAACGAGTGATTATTTCAGTCAAAGTTGCTCTTCTATCAGCTTGAATCAGTCGGCCCATTCTCCTCTGACCTCTAGCATCAACAAGGCATTTTCTCCCACAGGACTGCCGCATACTGGATGTTTTTCCCTTTTCACACCATTCTTTGTAAACCCTAGAAATGGTTGTGCATGAAAATCCCAGTAACTGAGCAGATTGTGAAATACTCAGACCGGCCCGTCTGGCACCAACAACCATGCCACGCTCAAAATTTCTTAAATCACCTTTCTTTCCCATTCTGACATTCAGTGTGGAGTTCAGGAGATTGTCTTGACCAGGACCACACCCCTAAATGCATTGAAGCAACTGCCATGTGATTGGTTGATTAGATAATTGCATTAATGAGAAATTGAACAGGTGTTCCTAATAATCCTTTAGGTGAGTGTATGTGTATTATATATATATATATATATATATTTATACTTTCTTTAAGCCTTTGACTAATGAAATCATGAGGTATGTGAAGGGAAGCTGTTTAATCATAATATTTAGGGCTCAAGGACGCATCAAATGTTACGCTGAAATCTGTTACCTGAAAATGTCAAACATTGACTTCAACAGCAGCTGATTTTGTAGTCGTTTTGAATATAGTTGTTTATAAGACTGATCATCGACCGCGTTCACCAGTGTCTAGAATGAAAACACACAGCTTTATATCACATCCTGATGAAACGTCTCTTCACAAAGACAAACGAGCAAATTAAGTTCACACCAAAACGGACGTCGGATCATAACTTAAGTATGGAAATATTTAGGTGGTTATGAACTTTGAAAATGTACTTGGCGGTCTGAATGAAATAGATATAAATAAATGTTATCTGTCTGCTTTCTAAAGACAGTTGTGTAACAGTTTGCATGCGGTTGTGTTTCAGAGTTTGACTGCATGCAACCAGCAATTTGAAAGTATTACATCAGGGAATTTGCAGGCAGTGTAATTGCCTTACAAAAAGACCTTCTGCGCATTTCCCAGTAAATGTTTACTGCCAGAACACTAACACTACCTGCTATTCTGCATGCCTCCTACTGAGAGGAGAAAGCTCTGGTGCTCGCTATCATACTACTGTTAATCTGTTTAATAAGGCCAATATATTCTATACAATTATGAATATGAACCAAGTTTATAGGGTAATGTTCCTGCTGGACCTCATGTGATTTGCAGCTTGTTTACCGAAGTTGATAAATAAGATGATGCACGGAGATTAAGGGTCTGGAATCATTTTTATCTTAATTATGTATTATTGGCATTGGCAACTATTTTTGAACGATTTACTGGCGGCCACACATCTCGTAATAGTGCAGGTTAATGTTTTACAGGTTGCATAAAATGCAAAATATTCCTAGGATTTTACAATATTTAACAGTAATTTCGTACAATAAAATACTCCCCCCAGAATTTTACGGTGAAACCAATAAATTAAATTAAAATACTGTATTTTGCTGCATTGTGCAATATATAACATGGAGGAAAAAACAGCTTAAAGATTGTTTCTGATCATGAGATGCAGTTTTAAATATTGTATTTTATATTAATATTAGTGCTGTCAAATCGATTAATCGCGATTAATCGAATACAAAAAAGGTTTGTGTATATGATTATTATTATAAATACACTCTCATTCATGTAAATATTAAAGATTTTTTTTATTTTTTATTATATAAATATATACATGCAAATATTTCTTAAATATATAAATGAATGTTTGTGCATTTATACATACTAATTATACTCAGTACACACACATATTATGTAAACTTTTATTTTGGATGCGATTTAAACACAAATATAATTATTTGACAGCACTAATATTAATATACAATTTATTTATCTGAATTTTACTGTGAAACCAATAGAGTAGGTTATTTTCAATCGTAATTTAATAAATGACAGCTGCCTTGTGCATTTAATAATGCAAAATATTTTTGATGATATGATGATCATTTCTTTGACTGAGATCTTAGACCTTATTAATTTTTAAATATTTATCTTCCAGCCAGTGTAATAGTGTTACAGAATTGATTGAATTGTATACTTTCCATATAATCAGCAGGAAAGTATTAAAGACTTAACTTTCAGCAACAAAAATATTTGAAATATCCATCTTATTTTGTAATGTGGAAGTAAGCTATTTTCTTTGAATGTGCAAGACTTCTGATTCATTAGACGTTATGATTAAATAGAAGAATAACAAAGTGCAGTAAAAGTATTTGCACAGTAAAACAATTTGCGCTAGAAACCAGAATGGTAACCATTTTTTTATGCAGCGAAGTGGACTGTTTATTGTATAAATAAATGACACTGGAAGCCTTGCACATTCAAGGTTTTTTTTTCTTCTGCAAAATTGGACCAAAAATATTGATGACTCATCCTGCACCACACAGATTTTTGTCCAATCAGATGCTCTGTAGAATGAAAATGCCCCGCCCCTAATTCCACCTGCAACTGACTAGCAGCAAATCACGCTTCATGACTGTGAAGTAACTAAAGCATATTTGCAGTTGAATTTTTAATAGTGACATTTAAAAGATCCACAAGCTTTATTTGTATCAAATGAACCCATGCTAATCATCCGATGCCTGTCCTCTCTGAACCCTGAGCTGGAGGCCCATCCAGCCTTGGCTGAGGAATTTGGGTGCTCATTCCTGTGAACCCATTAATTCTCTTGTGTTGTTTTGGATTTGTTTTAGATCCGAATTGTTTACTGGTGTGTGAGTGTGTGAGTGTGAGTGGTAGAGGTAGATAAGTGGACAATAAGTTGAGATGTGAGTGTGTGTGTGAGTGTGTGAGTGAGTGTGTGTGTGAGTGGTAGATAAGTGGACAACAAGTTGAGGTGTGTGTGTGTGTGTGTGTGTGTGTGTGTGTGTGTGTGAGTGAGTGGTAGATAAGTGGATAATAAGTTGAGATGTGTGAGAGTGTGAGAGTGTGAGAGTGTGAGAGTGTGTGAGAGTGTGAGAGTGTGAGAGTGTGTGAGAGTGTGAGAGAGTGTGAGAGTGTGAGAGTGTGAGAGTGTGAGAGTGTGTGTGTGAGAGTGTGTGTGTGTGAGAGTGTGTGTGTGAGAGTGTGTGTGTGAGAGTGTGTGTGTGAGAGTGTGTGTGTGAGAGTGTGAGAGTGTGAGAGTGTGAGAGTGTGTGTGTGAGAGTGTGTGTGTGTGAGAGTGTGTGTGTGAGAGTGTGTGTGTGAGAGTGTGTGTGTGAGAGTGTGGGCATGTTTTTGTGAAATATCAGGACACAAATGTGTATAATGACATGGGTATGACACAGGTATTACAAAAAGAGGGTGAAATATGAGGACGTTCCCCATGTCCTCACTTTTCAAAATGCTTATAAATCACACAGAACAAGTTTTTTTTCACAGAAAGTGAACTGCACAGTCTCCTGTGAGGGGTAGGTTTAGGGGCAGGTGCAGTGTAAGGGGATAGAAAATACGGTTTGTACAGTATAAAAACCATTACGCCTATGGAATGTCCTCACATTTCACAAAAACAAACGTGTGTGTGTGTGTGAGTGTGTGTGTGTGAGTGTGTGAGTGTGTGAGTGTGTGAGTGTGTGAGTGAGTGAGTGTGTGTTTGAGAGTGTGTGTGAGAGTGTGTGTGTGTGAGAGTGTGTGTGTGAGAGTGTGTGTGAGAGTGTGTGAGAGTGTGAGAGTGTGAGAGTGTGTGAGTGTGAGAGTGTGAGAGTGTGTGAGTGTGTGAGTGTGTGAGTGTGTGAGTGTGTGAGTGTGTGAGTGTGTGAGTGTGTGAGTGTGTGAGTGTGTGAGTGTGTGAGTGTGTGAGAGTGTGAGGTAGATAAGTGGACAACAAGTTGAGGTGAATGTGAGTGTGTATGCGTGTGAGTGTGTGTTAGTGTGTGAGACAGTGTGTGTGTGTGTGTGTGTGTGTGTGTGTGTGTGTGTGTGTGTGTGTGTGTGTGTGTGAGTGTGTGTGTGAGTGTGTGTGTGAGTGTGTGTGTGCGTGCGTGAGTGTGCGTGAGTGTGTGTGTGTGTGTGTGTGTGTGTGTGTGTGTGTGTGTGTGAGTGTGTGTGTGTGTGTGCGAGTGTGTGTGTGTGCGCGAGTGTGTGTGTGTGTGTGTGTGTGTGTGAGTGCGAGTGTGTGTATGAGTGTGTGTATGAGTGTGTGTGAGAGTGTGTGTGTGTGATTGAGTGTTTGAGTGTGTGTGTAAGAGTGTGAGAGTGAGAGTGAGAGTGTGAGCGGGCGAGCGTGAGTGCGAGCAAGTGAGCGGGCGAGTGTGCGTGTGTGTGAGAGTTTGTGTGTGGTAGATAAGTGGACAGTGAGTAGAGGTGTGAGAGTTTGTGTGTGTGTGTGTCTGTCTGTGTGTGTAGTAGATAAGTGGACAGTGAGTAGAGGTGTGTGTGTGTGTGTGTGTGTGTGTGTGTGTGTGTGTGTGTGTGTGTGTGTGTGTGTGTGATTGTGTGTGTGGTAGATAGGTGGACAGTGAGTGTGTGTAGTAGATCAGTGGACAGTGAGTAGAGGTGTGTGTGTGAGAGTTTGTGTGTGTGTGGTAGATAAATGGACAGTGTGTGTGTGTGTGTGTGTGTGTGTGTGTGTGTGTGTGTGTGTGTGTGTGTGTGGTAGATCAGTGGACAGTGAGTACGTGTGTGTGTGTGTGTGTGAGAGAGGATGAAGAACAGGATCACAGCAGTGCATATGATTTGTGTTCATCGAGCAGTATTTAAGCATGTAAACTTATATTTATCTCAAATCTGTGATGAGACCCACAGAGTGCAAAACGAAATCCAGCATTCCCTGAAAGTCTCCTGCAGTTTATGGACAGTGCCTGGAATGTTCAAATAATCTGATTTCTGAAAGTTGTTGTTAGTTCTGGAAAATGTCTGAGTTGCAGTTTTTGGTTCAGCAAGTGTCTCTTTAGGTTGGATTAGGGTCAAGCTTTCTCTTTTACCCACGCCGCTCACAGTTTTCACCAATTAGTGTGAATAAAACAGACCAAGTGTTTTACACAGAAGGGACCGTGATAAAGAGCCTAACATTTCGATTCGTCATGCTTATAGGCATCAGCCGTTAATCCTGCCGTCCTCTCTCCTATACTCGACCGTGGTTTGGGGTTTCATTTGAGCGTTTCCCATGTCAACATCAACTGGATAATTCATAACCCATATAAACGTATAGAGTATGAACAGCGTAAATATAACACATGGCCAGACTTTTGCTGCATCTTATCTTTTCCGGCAAGAATGTTGTGCGACTCCTTTAGCACATTGCATAGTTTATAATGTTACAAAGTTACCAGTATTGATTACAGCCAGAGTTTAAGGCCATCTAATCTGGTTTGCCTGAATTCTGGAGATATGTGGTATTACTTAATTATTTTCCGCAGTCAATGTTTCATTGTGTTATAGTTGGTGTTTTACCATAGTTTTTAATCACAAAGGTCATTCCTCACAGCTGGTTTGAACACTTAAAGTCGGCATGAAACTGTAGTCGCGCTCATCTTTTCTTCTCTATTGTGCCGTATATCCGAGTGAAACGCTTCTCAAACAAGAACAAATGTAGGGCGGGGCTTGATTTAGTCAGTGGGGAATTGATTGGATGGTTGTGGTTTGCTATTGGTGGATCTCATGTGAGTGACAGGTGGCCCCGCCCTCGTCATCAGAGAAGAGATGAAGTTATTCTGATTCAAGATTATGAGGCACAATAATGATGTGCACGTTAAAGGGGTCATAAAATGAGAAATAGAATGAGGTTTTGACATATTCGAGGTCATCATACTATAAGAATATCAGAACTGGAAACTTCCTTGTTAGTTAAAAAACAGCTTTTATTGTAACCCAGAGCCCAGAGAACGACTGTTGTGGAATGAGCCTATAATAGATGGTGAAAGACCGCCTCTGCAGAAGAAGATCAACGCCCACTTCATCATCGCAACTTTGGCCACGCCCACTGGAGTGTTAGTGAGATGACAAGGAGAGACGAGCGATAAAGGATGGACTACAAATAACATCACCTTCCAAAGGATCCTAATGCTAGGAATGTGCTGATTGATTTTCAACAATGTGAACGTCTCAGTTGAGCATTATTTATTTGTATTCGCTACATTTCACTTTGATAAATCAGACTTTTATGATATAGACTCGACAGTAACGCCACAACATGTGCGTAATCGTGTTCATTCTAATGCCTGATGTGAGATCAGTGATTTCTGATATGTAATATTCATGTACAGTCAGATGTTCTTCGTCTGTGTGTCAGTAAATCAAACCAGGGACTAAACGCTCAACTTCACATTGTGTCTCTTAGCAGGATGATCGGCTACAATGCCCATCACTGCATCGATCTGAATATTATGCTATAATCAACACTTTTCACGATTAGTTAACCTTGAGAGCTGGACCGTGTTAATTTCGTTGACGAATAATTTTCGTCATGATTTTCGTCAACAACCTTTTTTCACTGACGAAAACAAGACGATAACTAAATAAAAACTAGTGTTGGATGACAAAAACTATGTCAAAAATCAACTGTCATCATATGTTTTAGACGGTTGTAATCAGTGATGCCAGTAACGCGTTACTTAGTAACGCGTTACTCTAATTTGACCACTTTTTCCAGTAACGAGTAATCTAACGCGTTACTATTTCCAAACCAGTAATCAGATTAAAGTAACTTATCCAAGTCACAGTGAGTTACTTTTTTTGTCATTTTCCTTAGTAAAAATATATATTTTTGCTTTCTTGTTTAGTCTCAGCAGGGGTTTTCCTGCATAGAGAATTACGAGGCGGCCGCTCCGTCAAATTTCTTGCCGCCTCCGTCTGTCGACAAAACTCAAGACAGGCAGTCACTTGCTCAGATTAGGCATGTCGTGATAATTAAATAATCATCAGAAATATATATTGTCACATTATCCTTCAGCAATCATTATTAGTATATTATTATTTGCTAGTAGCCTACAAAGTCATCTAAAGCCATTCCATAGCTGAATGTCTTTCCTCCGCTGTAGCTCAATCATTCTCCGTTCAGCATTGAAACTGCGCGTCGTTCGGTTCCAGTCAGCAGCACGGTAAAGCTCACTCCATATGATATATTCCCGTTATAATACTTGATATGTTGATAAAATAATTTATCTTCCTGGAGTTTATCTTGCGGTTTCTGAAAGATGTTGTGCTCGCTACTCAGGTGACAACACAAGGACTATTAATTAGCATCACACGCACAATAACCGGAATTAAAAACTGTGAAGAAACAAATAATCAGTGAATGTTTGGACCGATATAGGCTACATAGTAGACTAGGATTTGTGGGCTCAACGCTCATCTTCTCTTTATGCCGTGGACTTTTCAATGTGCACTCGCGCTGCACTGCACACTCTGATTCCATGTTGCTTTAAGCGCATCATTCTGCACCCGGGATGCGCATAAGCGCTTTGTTGCCGCTCTGTTTTGAAGCGTTTCATATATTTTCATAGTTTTGTGCACTTAAAGATTATTAAAAAATATATTGTTCTCACGGATCGATCATATATTTGTTGTCCCTTTACAGAGCTGCACATTACGTTTACAATAAAATATAAATCTTGTAATTTTATTTTATTTGTGTAGGCCCATATAATTATTTACATTCATATATAAATATAAATTAAAAATTAAATATAAATTGTTTTTCATAAATGTATTTAATAAAAACACAAAGTAATTTGTACCTTTTCATTAACATGTTTAGGGTTTTATGTTTAGTGTTTTATGTTTAGTGTAGTGTAACATGTTTTATGTTTAGTGTTGGCAAAAACGGTTGTCATTTTTATGTTGAGGCTGCAGAGGTGTTGTCGGCAACTGATGAATGTAACTAATAAAGTAACTTGTAATCTAACTTAGTTACTTTTAAAATCAAGTAATCTGTAAAGTAACTTAGTTACTTTTAAAATCAAGTAATCTGTAAAGTAACTAAGTTACTTTTTCAAAGTAACTGTGGCAACACTGGTTGTAATGACGCATATTTTATCTCCTGAACTTGAATGAGCTCCTGCAATAGTAAGGTGCAGACATTTCAAAATAAGAGTCCCGGTGTATTTCGAGCTTGTTTATAATTGTCACGCATCATATATCCGTTTTTGGTTACACAATAAACTGTATTTCATTTCATTCCCATTTAATTCATAGTCAGGAGGAAAGACCAGTATTTGACACATATTCAATAAAGTATCAGGGTTATAATAGTTCACTAAAACCATTTAAAAAAACTTCATTTCTTGAAATTAAATAAATGTTAATTGAAATTAAATAAATAAACAAACTTATTTGAAGCTTTAGCTTAACCTGATACTAACTAAAATAGAAATACAAAGTTATAAAAACGTTATAGATGTTTTAAAAAACAAACAAACAAAAAGGTGAATTGAGCTCTGTTTCGTGTATTTTTAATGTCAAAAACAAAATGATGTCAAAATATCGGTTATGTAATGCTTAAATGCTTAATGTGTTACAATTGAACTAATCTCATTAGATTTTAGGAGACTAAATCTACTGTAGAATTAGTCGACTAAAACTAGACTAAAACTAAAAACAATGCAGGTGACTAAAATATGACTAAAGCTAAATGGCATTTTAGTCAAAAGACTATGACGAAAACTCAATCAAAATTTGCTGTCAAAATTAACACTGGAGCTGGAATAGTACAAACGTGCTAAAAGTTTCCGAGAGTTACACATTTAATACCAGCTATTCCATATGCAAAGAAGTCAGCCAATCACAGCAGTGGGCGTTTACACTGAAGTCTCACAGGAGCCAATCACAGCAGTGGGTGTTTACACTGAAGTCTCACAGCAGCCAATCACAGCAGTGGGCGTTTACACTGAAGTCTCACAGCAGCCAATCACAGCAGTGGGCGTTTACACTGAAGTCTCACAGCAGCCAATCACAGCAGTGGGCGTTTACGCTGAAGTCTCACAGCAGCCAATCACAGCAGTGGGCGTTTACACTGAAGTCTCACAGCAGCCAATCACAGCAGTGGGCATTTACACTAAAGTCTTAAAGCAGCCAATCACAGCAGTGGGCGTTTACACTGAAGTCTCACAGCAGCCAATCACAGCAGTGGGCGTTTACACTGAAGTCTCACAGCAGCCAATCACCGCAGTGGGCGTTTACACTGAAGTCTCACAGCAGCCAATCACAGCAGTGGCCGTTTACACTGAAGTCTCACAGCAGCCAATCACAGCGGTGGGCGTTTACACTGAAGTCTCACAGCAGCCAATCACAGCAGTGGGCGTTTACACTGAAGTCTCACAGCGGCCAATCACAGCAGTGGGCGTTTACACTGAAGTCTCACAGCAGCCAATCACAGCAGTGGGCGTTTACACTGAAGTCTCACAGGAGCCAATCACAGCGGTGGACGTTTACACTGAAGTCTCACAGCAGCCAATCACAGCAGTGGCCGTTTACGCTGAAGTCTCACAGCAGCCAATCACAGCAGTGGGCGTTTACACTGAAGTCTTAAAGCAGCCAATCACAGCAGTGGGCGTGTACACTGAAGTCTCACAGCAGCCAATCACAGCAGTGGGCGTTTACACTGAAGTCTCACAGCAGCCAATCACAGCAGTGGGCGTTTACACTGAAGTCTCACAGCAGCCAATCACAGCAGTGGGCGTTTACACTGAAGTCCCACAGCAGACACGCCCCTTCAAACGGAGCATTCAAATCAGAGAGCTGATTTTTATTTATATATCTAAATATGACAATGTCAAAACAACATATCCTTAACAAATACTGCATATTCCATAAAAACATAATTGTCAACTTTGATTTCATGGTGACTTTAAGAGATCCTTGTCATTGATGTGGCCTCGGATGATGCAATAATGACTTTGGATAAGCAGAACTGGCCAAAAACTGCCCAGTTAGTGTGTGTCTTTTCTATGCAATAACCGTTTCAAATGGTTGCTCCACACATTGTACAGAACATACAAAATAAACATCATATGTTGTTACTCTGGCCAGGGGAACAGGCCTCCTCCTCCAGAGAGTGTTTATTATATCTGTGCAAATATAAGACTCCTCGGAAAGTACTGGACGGGAGCCCTACAAATACAGAAATATTTGTATGTACAAATAGGAATCGCACCAGACCAGAATACATGCGAAACCTCTCGACCTACTCCTGTTCAGACCTTGGCAAGTTTCTTCAATCCGCAAAAGCTTCCCGAGGACAGCGTGGTTTTCATTTGCTCTGATGTCGGTCTTCCTCTTGTCTTTCTGCTTGTTCATTTAAACCGTGGAAGACAATCAGCGCTGGTGGATGAAAAATGTGATAAACATTGGAACGAGGCTGGTTGGGGTCATGATGCTCTCTGGCTGGGAAGATGAAGAGAGGTTGAAGTCTTGCCAGTAAATGTGATGGTCTCTCCTTGAAGAGTTCAGTGCGTAAAGCAAAAAGAATAAAAGACGGTCATCTTCTGCTGTCTTCACATCAAACCAGCTTTTAGCATCTTGAGGAGATCAAATGAAACCCCTCTGGTCTTACCTCAAATCATCTTTACTGTTTTCAACAAACGTAAAATAACCTACCGTTCAAAGGTTTGAAAGAAATGATACTTTTTTAATCACCAAGAGTGCATTAAATTGATCAAAAGTGACAGTAAAGACGTTCATAATGTTAAAAATGTTCTTTTCAGCTTTCTATTAAGGTCCTTTCACACCAGACTAATTCGTGTAAAAAAATCATCGGGATTTTAACGGTAAAAGACTGTAAAAATGCTACGGTGAAAAACAGTTAATTGGTTAACAGAAAGTTTCCGTACTATATACGGTGACTAACCTTACATTTAATTTACAGTAAAATACCGTTAAATTGACAGTTTTTGGAAGTGAAAAAGTACAAGTCATTGTGTATTTTACAGTGAAAAACCGTAAAATACATCAAAATGTATCAACGAAAATACATCAAATGCGAAGTGTCACGCAGGGAATTCTGGGAATGTCATCTTTGCATTTGATGTATTTTCGTTGAAATAACTGTTTTGTCTTAGTTTGTTCTAATCAATTATGTACATTAGGGTTTTATGTTACATCTAATGTTGTTAAATTAATGTTTATTGCATTTTGGTGTTTAGTGTTTGTGTGAATGACTGAGCACCTTCTATATATTAGTATTGTCCTCTTAAAAGCTGCTTGTGATGAGCTTTGATTCATCATGTGACTCTCATCTCCACTGTGATTGGTGCTTGTCAGTTTCAAAGGTGCATAACAGATATTAGTATTTCAATACGTCGGTAATTTAAGATTATTTCAGTTAATGAAATAGGGTTTTTACCGTACGTTTTTATTGTGTACACATAGTTATTACAATATAAACCTTTAAATTATACGGTTTTCAACTGTAAAATATTTTTTTTAACCGTAATTATTACATTATAAACCTTTAAAGGTCCCATGGCATGAAATTTTCATTTTATGAGGTATTTCAACATTAATATGAGTTCCCCTAGCCTGAATATTGTCCCCAAGTGGGTAGAAATGTTGATCGGTGTAAACCCGAGTTCTGGCTGTCTCTCTCTGCCTTTGAGAAAATGACAGGCCAGACGAGCCAATCCTGAAGTCTCCTGGTTTGACGTCCAAGCAGGAACGGTTTCCTCCCTTTCCTCCGCCCAGAGAATCTGCCACGCCCATGCAAACACTCGAGAGATCATGGGTTGTGAACGAGTGAACGCTGGCAGTTTCTCAGTGTTTGGATGTGCAAATGAAAACAGAAGTCTTTTTTCAGTTCCTTCTGATCTGTGATCAGTGATTTCTGATGTGTAGCTAATTATTTATTATTCGTGCACACACTGCGGCTTCTCTCTCTCCCGACAGAACGGTGTTTTCGTGTTTTCTATCTTGTGAGTCAGTGTTTTTGTACGTCCTCGTCGCGTCTATCTGTTCTTAAATGTGCATACAGTCGTTTCTGCTTAACATCGGCAGAGCCACATCTTTAGAGATAAACCTCACGCACGCCGAAGCTCGGCCTTCAACATCCCCGACCCCCAGTACTGCATCTGCCCACAGCGGAGGCACCAAACGCGGCGTGAGATTAAGCAGAAGGAGGGTAAGCGTGAGCATATTCGGGCTAGCCAGCTTTCCCCACAATAAACTGGATTACATTCGATTACTGCTGTTGTGTCTTTGTTTGCGCTGTGTACTCAACGCGCGTCACTGACGCTTTTCATATGATTGGAACATATCTAGAAATAATGCTTTAATCAAACTTACTAACTCGTTCATCTCGCTGTAATGGTACTTTGCATGTGTTACAAAGTTGGTAGAATAATGATGAAGACGGACTCGGTGTGACTGGGACTCGTGTTTATTCAGAACTCTCAAATACAAACACAATAAACTCGCGCTGACAGACAGCGCTCTCACAACTCAGTAGTTACTATAAATAACTTTGTTAGCAATTGCTCCGTCTCCGTGATGTCCGGTTCACGAACGAATCTTTCTTTTGAATCGGTTCTTTTTAGTGAACCGAACCAGTTCACCAAATCGGACTGAATCGTTCTAAACGGTTCGCGTCTCGAGTCAGCGCTGATCCATAATTTACTAAAGTTACTAACTTTCTGACTTGAGTGACAGCACCTCCGACTAGAAATAGACTAATAACCTGAAGTATATGCTGTAACTACAACAGTTCACCCTGAACTGAGACATGCTGAGAGAACTGATGTGAAGTGAACTCAGGTCCATCCGTCTCTCTGGCAGCAGCTCGTGCCTCGTAGACCTCGTTAAACCACGCCCCCTCCGCTCATTTCAAATGCAAAGATGTCAGCCAATCACAACAGTGGGCGTTTTTACTGAAGTCTCACAGCAGAAACGCCTCTTGAAGCAGGGCATTCAGCCACAGGGCAAACAGCAGTATAGAAAAAATGCCTTATATTTCTACATTATGACATTTTATGATGTAAAAATCATACTAACAATATAAGTACACCTCAGGAAACACTATAAAATAATAGAAAAATGCCATGCCATGGGACCTTTAAATTATATGGTGCTGTCCCATAAAACCTAAAACGTTACTGCCGTATTTTTTACTGTAAAGTTCTGGCAACCACAGCTGCCGTTTTTTTTAGCGTAAATTTAATGGGGATTTTTTTTACAGTGTGCGATGGCTTTATCGAAAAAGCGGCGTTTATTTTTTTTACGCTTCAATGTCGATTTCTTTTTAACTCTCACAGCAACTGAAAAGGCTTCAACCAATCACATACAAGGAAACAAAGGTGACGAAATGTCCAGTAGCTATTCAATCAACATTAACCTTTGCCAGGTATCGCATTTCTCACGAGATTACAGCTCCTGTGGAGGACATGCAAGTCGCTTTAGGCTACAGACAACGATAACGTCACCTTTTGAGTTAAAACTTGTGGATTTTTTTCTAAACCTAATTGTGTCCGCGGCTATAGAAAGTGAATGTGTTTCTGTCAGTATGACTGTGGCACTGAAATGTTTACATTGTGACTCAACTGGAAACAGCAGCTCCGGATCGATTGGTTCCCTGAAGTGTGTGTGTGTGTGTGTGTCTCGTCAGATGCGCGGCTACTGTCTCTGGAGGAGCTCCTCAAACTGTCCCACGGACATTTGAAAGTAAGTGCGAAACCGGTCATGATAAAGTTTTAGCTCCTGTAGATTAGCACACTCCCCTTCAGACTCTCTGTTCTTTAAGACTAGGTGCACCCAAAACCTTCTTTTCGGTCTTTTAAATAAAATGAAAAGCTCGAAAACACGGAGGAAGTGTCCGTGTTTTCTCAGCTGTCTCCGTGAATGTTTTGGGATGTAGGAGCTCTTAAAGGGTTAGTTCACCCAAAAATGAAAATTCTGTCATTAATTCCTCACCCTCATGTCGTTCGACACCCGTAAGACCTCCGTTCATCTTCAGAACACAAATGAAGATATTTTTGTTGAAAGCTGATGCTGAGAAAGGCTTCAGATAGGCCTCCATTGGCATTCAGTGCATTTACACTCACAAGACCCATAAAAGGCACTAAAAACATTGTTACAAAGTCCATCTCATCACAGTGACTCTACAATAATTTTACGAAGCGACGACAATAGTTTTTGCGCGCAAAAAAATCAAAATAACCCCTTTATCCAACTTGTTATTGTCTTCCATGTATGCCTCCACGACGCATGCGCGAGAATATGACGTAACGCCGGCGTTCGGGAATCCATGAAATGCACACTTTAACCCCATTTTGAGAACTACGCCGAGACCTAAAGCACGATCAATGTAGAATTCAACAGCTTAGATACGCGCGTCTTCCTCTGCTTGTAAACAAATCGCTTCTGGGTCATGTGTCCGAACGCCGGATCTGCGTCATATTCTCGCGCATGCGTCGTGGAGGCACACACGGAAGACAAGAACAAGTTGGATAAAGGGGTTATTTAGATTTTTTTTTGCGTAAAAAACTATTGTCATCGCATCGTAAAATTATTGTAGAGTCACTGTGGTGAGATGGACTTTGTAACGACGTTTTAAGTGCCTTTTATGGGTCTTGGGAGTGTAAATGTACTGAATGCCAATGGAGGCCTATCTGAAGCCTTTCTCAGCATCAGCTTTACACTAAAATATCTTCATTTGTGTCTGAAGATGAACGGAGGTCTGACGGGTGTCCAACGACATGAGGGTGAGTAATTAATGACAGAAATTTCATTTTTGGGTGAACTAACCCTTTAAACGTTACAGACGATGGTTTTAATGCGAACTACAGCTCCACACAGCTCTGGTTCGAGCTGCTCCACAATCATAGACTGTAAAAAAATATGGACGTAGTGTGCATGACGTCACCCATAGGATTCTGAAGAGCAGTTTTGAAGTGTAAAGTAGGGTCGAGCTGGCCGTCGCCATCTTGGCAGCGCGTCATCGCGAGTTAAACCTGGATAACAGAAAAAGGGCAAAGAGACGGGATGTGGGCGGAGCTGAGGTGACGTGATAACTAAAGGCGTGCGTACACGGTGCAAATTCTGGCGGTCAGAAGATCGTATGTCCACGCACACGTCACGGGCGAGTTCATCTGAAAATCGTACGGACGCAGTAATATACGACACGATTTTACTACCTGCCGATTTTCAGAAGCAATCGCACAAAGTATTCACTGTTTGCTACAAATGCAGGTTCATTTTCAGCACTGGAAAGTGCGCGTGTGCGTGTGTGAGAGACTTCGAGAAATCGTCCCGGCCACTTTTTGAGGGGACAGCCATTCGTAGTGGTGTCCGAAACCATAGTGGACGTTATTGAGTGCACTCATTCAATCCCACATTGCACCGTAATAATGAGTGTACAGCCGATGTACACACAACAGCTGTCTGAATTCGCTCACTTGTTTTCATTCACTCCTTCATGTGAACTGTATTAGTGAACTAAAGTAGGTAATAGTGATTGAGGGTTTAGGGGGCGATTTCGGATTCGGCCACAGAGAGCATTAATTAAATAGCCTAGTACACATTATAGCTAGCAAGACCTATACATACTGCATCTCACCTGATAACAACTGTAGCTCTTTGGCGAACCGCTGTAAAATCTCTTACACTGCTTGAGATGTCATACAGTGCTCGCTGTTCCTGCCAGAGTTCAGCGAGTTTATTCTCTTTTTCAAGTGTCCAAATTCGTCGTGGCGCTGCCATCGTCGCTTCTTCTTCAGTGGTTTTCCAGCTCCTGATTGGTCCACTTCAGATCGATCGTCACGTCGGCTCATTGAACCGCACACACAGCACGAATTCAAGCCGACAGTTCCCGAACTTTTTCGACATGTTTAAAAATTATCGTGAGGTCGGGTGGTGCTCTTAACGAGATCGGCTCGTCTCGTAATTCCTCTCACACGCTGTGAGCCGCGACCATACGAGCATCAACGATTTCCACGAGATTGAAAAAAATCGTCTGCGAGCTCGTACGACAGCAAAAATCGCACCGTATACGCCCGGCTTAACAGACAGCAGATAAACGCCTATCCACCTGTCACTCAAAGTGGCCACGCCCTTAATTACGCAAAACTTTAATGCTTTATATAATGTAAACGAATGAGTTATAAAAAAATTCACCCCCCTCACACTCGTCATGAAGGGCAAAATTAGCCGTATAGACCAAAACCACAATTTCTACCAGGATATAAACATGTGTTCTTCTGCTGTAAAGTTGGCCATTTTAACATGAGCTCAATGAGATTCTGCTCCTTCTGGATCTGTCTCTAGTGGCCAGGCCATGAACTGCAGTTTAAGTCACTTCAGTATCGGCTTCAAGAGAAACTGCGGGAAGTCCAAACCGAACTTCTCGACCTCAAATGTTGTGGGCGGGGCTAAGTTCGGCTGGCACCCAGGCTATTGGTTGACAAAAGTCTTTAAAAAGCATTTAAAATAATCTTGCTGACCCCAGCATTTGAGCAGTTTTTAATACAGCAATAAGTAATACAACCGTAATTGGCCAAATGCAAAACATTTGAACGATATGATGCATTGATAGTAAAACTAAATTGCGAACCTCTTGAAATGATCAATATTAAACGCCTTTTATTCAGGCTTGATTTTGCATCTTATCTATGGGAAGTGCCCCACATATAATGGTGGCAGTTTCATCCTTCACATCCTATGCCTGTTGGTTGCAGGTCAGAATGCAAAGTAAGCAGGGGAATTTGGAGGTATAAAAGAATATTGGTATTCCCACGTGGATGAGATAAATTGCTGTTTATGTTTCAGCGTAGGCTGACAGACATAATGTTCCTTTGTTTATGTTTTGGATGAGGACCGGCCTGGCAGCCGCCGCTAGATGCGTGTCGAGACAGCCAAAGCTGCAGGAGAGCTGTGCTATACAACTATACAGAAAACTGCCTTTGTCATGAGCTAAAGCTGCACCTTTACTGTAGGATTATGTGATCTGAGCACGAAAAAGTCGGATTTGAATATATTTATTTGAACTGAACGAATTGGTATTCCTCCTCCGCCTGCAGAAGCGCAATTATGATTTATTCTTGGCGGCCAGGCTTTGCTAATGAATATTGAGGTGGGCCCAAATGGAGTATAGAGTGATAACTAAATGAGAATTCAGCTCCTCTGCCTGCTGTTTCTCCCTGATGGCCTGCCGCTCGGAGCCGTCATCAATAGCTGGAAAGGAAATAATCCACAGTGGGACAGGAGCCTCGAATCAACCCACTTCCCACGGAAAGAGCCCATCGCGGCGGACACCACCGCACAGGAACCGCAGCAGACCAAAATAAATGCGAATCCTCACCGCCAACTCCCGTTCATCCCTTGGCAACGGAGAAGTTTCCTCGATCCGCAAAATGTTAAATCCAGCTTCCCAGCGAGCAGCATTTGAGGACAGCGTGGTTTTCATTTGCTCTGATGTCGGTCTTCCTCTTGTCTTTCTGCTTGTTCATTTAAACCGTGGAAGACAATCAGCGCTGGTGGATGAAACATGTGATAAACAGTGGAAGGAGCTGCATGATGTTGAAGAAAACTGACATTGCTGTATTTACTTTTTCTGTGATGTACATTGCCATATGAATAAATACAGGAATGCTCGCCAGATGACTTGAATAGCTATATTTAGAGAGAATGAATCGTTCTAGAATGAGTGGGAATATTATGGTGGGAAGTGCAGATTATAAATAATTCAAAAAGAGAATTATTTCTTTTTTGAAATGCGAACCTTCCTGAACAATTTGGGATTTTATATACATATATAAAATATATACATACATGCATATATATATATATATTATTAATTATTATGTTTTTATTTATATTTTTTTTACTTTAATATTTATTTATTTTACTTATTTATTTTAGTAAAAAATAAGTATCTCCACTTTGCATAGTCTTGACCAATTCATTATAAAATAATATTTTATTTTATAAAAATTATCTCCACTTCAGTTTGCATAGTTCAGGGCATGTACTAGGGCTGTACGATTAATTGAAAAATAACCGAAACCGACATTCAGAACCTCTAACCGACGTATTTTTCCCATGTCGGTTATTTCGGTTTTAGTCACGTGACTCCGCCCCGTCAGTCACATCAAGTGCAGTTTGCAGGCACACAGAGATGCAAGAGCAGTTATCTGTGCTTATAGATGCCCAGAATCACTATAGTAACGGCATGTTTTACACAGTTTATACAGGTCAGTTAATCGCTGTTCTTCATATAGCCTACTGCTGACGCACGCACACACACACACACACACACACACACACACACACACACACACACACACACACACACACACACACACACACACACACACACACACACACACACACACACACACACACACACACACACACACACACACACACACACACACACACACACACACACACACACACACACACACACACACACACACACACACACACACACACGGCGCGCGCAAGCCCTGAAGCCAGATCGCTTTCACTTTCGTGCTCATAAAGTTTGTCAAGTACATGCGTTTAAAGGCTTGCCAGTTTCAACATTTAAAGCGATTGTGCACTATTCAAAAACAACAATACGGAAAACGTATCCGTTCAGTGCTCAGCTTTTTTCTGTGACACAGAGCCGAGCCGCGTCGCGTCTCTGACAACACGCGCGCCCTGAAGGCAGACCTCTTTCACCTGCGTCCTCACAAAGCTTGTCATATGTGGTTTAAGCCCTGCCAGTTTGAACATTAAAGCGAGTTTCGGCCATCAGATGTGTATTATGTTGAAATAATGCCTGATATATTGTGACACACAAACACTCAGACAGAAGCTCGCACATCACGTGAAGATCGCGCGCAGAAACGCAGTCTCAACGCTGTCCTGTGACTAAAGTAAAGTCACTAAAGTAGCTTAGAAACTTAGGCATATATTTTAATACCTTTGAAGTACAAACCACAGCTTCATAATGAATAGAGACGGTATGAGTAATTCACACACAATCACCCTCTCATTAATGCATTCAGATAAATGTAATGTAGGCCTACTGTGCTAATGTATCTGTATCTGATGTACAACAACCAGAAATCTGCCCCATAGACAATAACTGCTGAAAGTGAACCGTAAAGTATTTTAAAATCACAAAGAAATGCACTTTTTCATTAGAAAAAAAAATCCACCTGTTCTATAGATAAATATGTAGAACATATTTACAGTACAAACCTTATCAGTGAACTTACTCAAAAACCTTATGAGGGCAAAAAAAAAAGAAAGCAGCAAAATAATCGTTCATTAATCGTAATCGAGGTGTAATTTTCAATTAATCGAGGTTTTTATTTTTGGGCAAATCGTTACAGCCCTAGCATGTACCCACTCTTTTGACCAATTCATTATAAAATAATATAATTAATAATTGTGATTTATTTTATTTTTTAATTGGGATTATTATTATTAGCTAATATATTTTATAAATGTTTTGTATTTTTATGTATGTATTTATTTATTTTTATTTATTTATTTATTTATTTATTATTATTTTTATATTATATTTTATGTTTGTTTGTTTGTTTTATTTATTATTTTTTTATTTAATTTTGTTTTATTTGTTTTAATTAATTAATTAATTAATTAGTTTAGTTTAATGTATTGTTTTATTTTATTTAGTTATTTATTTATTATATTTTACCATTTTATTTTAGAAAAAATATCTCCACTTGAGTTCGCATAGGGCACATACCCACTGTTTTTGGCCAATTCATTATAAAATAATATTATTCATAATTGTGATTTTTATTGGGATTATTATTATTAACTAATAAATTTAACAAAATAAGAAGTATATTTTTGTATTGTAACTGTAAAATAAGAAATCGAGTATTACATTTTTTATAGTACAACTGTAAATTTACAATATCAATAGTTTCAAATGTTTTTTTATTTTTTGAAAACCGGCACTTTGTGCATTAATTACATGATTTCAAAAAAGCGTATAAAGCGTTCTCAGATTGAGCTGGGAATTTTCTGAGAGCTCTTCCTCGTACCACATGACTGCTGCTGTGCTGATTAATTTATGCGCTGATAGTGTTGCCATTTAAACGTATAATTCCCAGTCCGAGTATGTGAACAGCTCTGAGTAGAAACTGCAAAATGACGGTAATTACGATATGGCATGAGCGCAGATTTTGCTTGGATGAGCAGTGCCTCTGGAGCAGATAGCGGATATAATTAAATCATAGTACGCCATATTGTGATATTAATTGTAACTAGATATTTCATGCAGCCGTACATTGGAGGAAGGCTGGGTTGGGGTCATGATGCTGAAATTTTGCCAATGTTTCCTAGGAGCCACACACCACTGGTTTGGCATTGCCTTCTGTGCAAATCTATGGGAGAAGCCAGAGAAGATTATGCAACATGTTACTCAACAGTTCCTTCACAATGCAGATGAAATGGCAAATGTATGTAAGCTTTAGCTGATTCATTCCAGGTTTCTTCCATGCAGAGTGACTTTGAGGATGGATCCGAGAGGGAGGTGACGAGGGGAGCGGACGTGCTTCCAGAGCTCAAAAATGTCGTCCTTAGAAAAACCGGCGACCTGAAAGAGAGCCATGTTTGCTTTGGATGCAATGAAAAGAGTTACTGAGCGATAACGGATCTTTCTCTATTCCTGTAAATGACCCGTTGACAGACGGAAAGGAGACCGTCCTTTGTCCTTGTGCCATCGCAGAACCAAAAAAGAAACAACGGCAAAAAAAGAGAGCGCTTCCTCTTGTATTCTTTCTATTTCAGTCTTTCTGTGGGATTAGAAGTCGTGTAGGAGAAACCCAGTACATCCTGCGTTGTTTATTAATGTTATTCTTAATATAATTGTATATTCCATTGTATATAAATGGGTATTTTGTAACAAAAATATTATTTTTTCCCCCCTCTTTACACTGCAGTAGTAAAATTGCAATACTTATTCTTAATATCTTCATTTGCCTCAAACTTTAATTTTGGTGAAAAATGTGACCACAGCTTTAAAAACTCTTCTCGTTACAAATCCACTTGTCCATAACAAATCATGTGAACATGAAAAAGGGCATGTTGCTTTCCCAAATGTACGTTAAAATGGAGTTTTCTGCGATTACTGTGAACCGAGACGCTGAAAACACCGGATCACTGTACGCGTGTAAATGAACACAGGGATGCGCTTTGCTCTGAAACACATAGAGAGAAGAAAAAGTGCAACTTTTACCTAAATACTGCAGAGATTAACACACACTATATTGCCAAAAGTTTTGTGACGCCTGCCTTTACATGCACATGAACTTTAATGCCATCTCATTCTTAATCCGTAGGGTTTAATATGGAGTCGGCTCACCCTTTGCAGCTCTAACAGCTTCAGCTCTTCTGGGAAGGCTTTCCTCAAGGTTTAGGAGTGTGTTTATGGGGAATCTTCTAGAAGCGCATTTGTGAGGTCAGGCACTGATGTTGGACGAGAAGGCCTGGCTCTCAGTCTCCGCTCAAATTCATCCCAAAGTTGTTCAATCGGGTTGAGGTCAGGACTCAAGTTCCTCCACACCAAACTCGCTCATCCATGTCTTTATGGAGACGCTTTGTGCACTGGTCAGTCATGCTGGGACAGGAAGGGGCCGTCCCCAAACTGGTCCCACAAAGTTGGGAGCATGAAATTGTCCAAAATGTCTTGGTGAAGCATTAAGAGTTCCTTTCACTGGAACTAAGAGGCCAACCCCTGAAAAACAACTCCACCCCATAATCCCCCCTCCACCAAACTTTACACTTGGCACAATGCAGTCAGGCAAGTCCCGTTCTCCTGGCAACCGCCGAACCCAGACTCGTCCATGGGATTGCCAGAGAGAAGCGTGATTGGTCACTCGGAGAACACGTCTCCACTGCTCTAGAGTCCAGTGGCGGCGCGCTTTACCCCACTGCATCGCACGCTTTGCATTGCACTTGGTGATGTAAGGCTTGGATGAGCAGCTCGGCCATGGAAACCCATTCCATGAAGCTCTACACACTGTTCTTGAGCTCATCTGAAGGACGTTTGGAGCTCTGGACTCGACTTCTGTGACCCTCAGCATGCGCTGACCCCGCTCTGTGATTTTACCACTTTGTGGCTGAGTTGCTGTTGTTCCCAATTGCTTCCACTTTGTTATAACACCACTAACAGTTGAGCGTGGAATATTTAGTATAATATTTGGACTTATTGCACAGGTGTCCACCGATCACGGTTCTCTGAGCTCCTGAGAGCGGCCCATTCTCTCACTAATGTGTGTAGAAGCGAACACACACACACACACACACACACACACACACACACACACACACACACACACACACACACACACACACACACACACACACACACACACTCCTGAGAGCGGCCCATTCTCTCACTAATGTGTGTAGAAGCGTCTGCAGGCCTAGAGCTGGAGTTATACACCTGTGGCCATGAAGAGATTGAACACCTGAACTCAGTGATTTGGAGGGGCGTCCCAATACTTTTGGCAATATAGTGTATTTGAGTAAGGGAAAAGTCTATATATTCGACAACATTAGAGCAGCATCAGCATCTTGTTCTGAAGCAACATGTAATCATATTTATTGCTAATTTTAGATGGTAATCCGTGGAAATGAAAAATGTTAATCACTCAGAGTGACGGTTCTCTTTTGTAACTGACCTTCGAGTCATAAACAGACAGAAAATATCCGCTTGAGTTACACAACCTGAGATTAGAGGATTTTGGCGTCACAGCAGCGTGAAAGTGTGTCAGAGAGAAATCATTTCACAATGCCATGGTGACCCGCGGGCTGTGTGAGTGTGAGCGCATTCATATTTCAGCTGTTAAACTACCTTTTTGTGGGATATTTCTACTCACTATCAGTGACTGCCAGACAAAGTGATGTTCATAGCTGTTTATGCCTGGATCATTCCAGTCTTGGCTTTGGATTGGTCGAGTCATGCTAACACTCTTCTATATAGAATTGCAAGAAAAAGTATTAAGCAAGGGGTTCACATACTGTTTCTTGCAACTGTAAAACTCCTTTGTTTATCAATGTGCCATGACTATAATCACAATACAGTGCACCATATCGTGTACCTTCTTCCTTAGTCACATTATATAAAAATAGACAATTCTTGTTTAGTTTTTTTATGGAATATTGCAGTATTTAAATGATTTATCTGTGCACATGTTTTTTTAACATTCACGTGTCTCATAAATCAAAACATCAACATCTCTTCTCTGATGGCGTGTTTACTGGTGCGAGGGCGGGGCAACCCTTCACTCACATGAGATCAACCAATAGCAATCCACGACCATACAATTAATTCACCCCCGGACAAAATCAAGCCCCGCCCTACATTTGTTCTTGTTTGAGAAGCCGTTTCACTCGGATATACGACACAATAGAGAAGAAAAGACTAGCTCAACTTCAAACGCAACACAAGTTTTATGAATTTTGAAGCCTAAATACAATCGGCAGAAGGGAAAGCCTAAATGTTGGCTTTAAATGAACTACACATGGTTGCTTGACTATGGCTGCGTTCACACTGCAGGCTGAAACGACCCAATTCCGATTTTTTTGCCCTTATGCGACCTGTATCTGATCTTTTCATGACAGTCTGAACGACACAGATCCGATCTTTTCAAATGCGACCCAGGCCACTTGGGTATGTGGTCCAAATCCGATACATATCCGATCTTTTGAAATGTGTCTTCAGTCTGAACTGCCAGGTCACATGTATCCGAGGCGGGAATGAGAAGATAAACAACTATGTACCGACGTTGCTACCACTGCTCCACAAAACGCCATGGCCAAAAACCTTGCTCTCCTCCTCTTTTTTAATTTTCTTCTTAACATGAGAAGGTTGTAATGGTGCTGGCTCCGTTGCGAAAATAACTTTAATAAAGCTAAACAAACTCCAATGCTGATACCCATATTTGGCTACTTCCGTAAACAACAAGTGACGTCGTTGACCGTTGAGTTCTCTTCTGCGCATGCGGGTCACTTCTGGGTCATTTCACGTTCACACAGGAGATCACAAAAGGTCGCATTTAATTGGAAATGTGAACGGCCTTGCAAAAAAAATCGCATTTTTTCAAAAAATCGGAATTGAGCATTAAGCCCTGCAGTGTTGAACGCAGCCTATGTGATTAACTTAAAACTCATTAAAAAAAAACAATTGAATTCAGGACAAAGCTGGAAGTTAACAACTACTAAAACTCTGGTTTCCGGGTTTTAGCACTCTATAACATTAGATGGATGGATGGACGGACGGACGGACGGACAGAATGACGGGTGGATGGATGATGGATGGATGGATGGATGGACGGACAGAATGATGGGTGGATGGATGATGGATAGACAGAATGACGGGTGGATGGATGATGGATAGACAGAATGACGGGTGGATGGATGATGGATGGATGGATGGATGGACGGACAGAATGATGGGTGGATGGATGATGGATGGATGGATGGATGTATGGATGGACGGACAGAATGACGGGTGGATGGATGATGGATGGACTGACAGAATGACGGGTGGATGGATGATGGATGGACAGACAGAATGACGGGTGGATGAATGATGGATGGACTGACAGAATGACGGGTGGATGGATGATGGATGGACTGACAGAATGAAGGGGAACATTGTCTGTTGTTGTACTTATGATGTCTGTCATTTATGTAATTTATGTCTGAGAGTTGTACCAAGACAAATTCCTATCAACTTGTTGACATGGCAATAAATGTATTGAATTGAATTGAATTGAATTGACTGACAGAATGACGGGTGGATGAATGATGGATGGACTGACAGAATGACGGGTGGATGGATGATGGATGGACTGACAGAATGACGGGTGGATGGATGATGGATGGACTGACAGAATGACGGGTGGATGAATGGATGGACGGACAGAATGACGGGTGGATGGATGATGGATGGACGGACAGAATGAAGGGTGGATGGATGATGGATGGACAGACAGAATGACGGGTGGATGGATGATGGATGGACTGACAGAATGACGGGTGGATGAATGATGGATGGACTGACAGAATGAAGGGTGGATGGATGATGGATGGACTGACAGAATGACGGGTGGATGGATGGATGGATGATGGATGGACTGACAGAATGACGGGTGGATGGATGATGGATGGACGGACAGAATGACGGGTGGATGGATGATGGATGGACTGACAGAATGACGGGTGGATGGATGGATGGATGATGGATGGACTGACAGAATGAAGGGTGGATGGATGATGGATGGACTGACAGAATGACGGGTGGATGGATGGATGGATGATGGATGGACTGACAGAATGACGGGTGGATGGATGATGGATGGACGGACAGAATGAAGGGTGGATGGATGATGGATGGACAGACAGAATGACGGGTGGATGGATGATGGATGGACTGACAGAATGACGGGTGGATGGATGATGGATGGACTGACAGAATGACAGGTGGATGAATGATGGATGGACTGACAGAATGAAGGGTGGATGGATGATGGATGGACAGACAGAATGAAGGGTGGATGGATGATGGATGGACAGACAGAATGACGGGTGGATGGATGATGGACGGACAGAATGACGGGTGGATGGATGATGGATGGACAGACAGAATGACGGGTGGATGGATGATGGATGGACTGACAGAATGACGGGTGGATGGATGATGGATGGACTGACAGAATGACGGGTGGATGGATGATGGATGGACTGACAGAATGACGGGTGGATGAATGGATGGACGGACAGAATGACGGGTGGATGGATGATGGATGGACGGACAGAATGAAGGGTGGATGGATGATGGATGGACAGACAGAATGACGGGTGGATGGATGATGGATGGACTGACAGAATGACGGGTGGATGAATGATGGATGGACTGACAGAATGAAGGGTGGATGGATGATGGATGGACTGACAGAATGACGGGTGGATGGATGGATGGATGATGGATGGACTGACAGAATGACGGGTGGATGGATGATGGATGGACGGACAGAATGACGGGTGGATGGATGATGGATGGACTGACAGAATGACGGGTGGATGGATGGATGGATGATGGATGGACTGACAGAATGAAGGGTGGATGGATGATGGATGGACTGACAGAATGACGGGTGGATGGATGGATGGATGATGGATGGACTGACAGAATGACGGGTGGATGGATGATGGATGGACGGACAGAATGAAGGGTGGATGGATGATGGATGGACAGACAGAATGACGGGTGGATGGATGATGGATGGACTGACAGAATGACGGGTGGATGGATGATGGATGGACTGACAGAATGACAGGTGGATGAATGATGGATGGACTGACAGAATGAAGGGTGGATGGATGATGGATGGACAGACAGAATGAAGGGTGGATGGATGATGGATGGACAGACAGAATGACGGGTGGATGGATGATGGACGGACAGAATGACGGGTGGATGGATGATGGATGGACAGACAGAATGACGGGTGGATGGATGATGGATGGACTGACAGAATGAAGGGTGGATGGATGATGGATGGACTGACAGAATGAAGGGTGGATGGATGATGGATGGACGGACAGAATGACGGGTGGATGGATGATGGATGGACGGACAGAATGACGGGTGGATGGATGATGGACGGACAGAATGACGGGTGGATGGATGATGGATGGACTGACAGAATGACGGGTGGATGGATGATGGATGGACTGACAGAATGAAGGGTGGATGGATGATGGATGGACTGACAGAATGACGGGTGGATGGATGATGGATGGACTGACAGAATGAAGGGTGGATGGATGATGGATGGACGGACAGAATGACGGGTGGATGGATGATGGATGGACGGACAGAATGACGGGTGGATGGATGATGGATGGACGGACAGAATGACGGGTGGATGGAAGGATGGATGGACTGACAGAATGACGGGTGGATGGATGATGGATGGACGGACAGAATGACGGGTGGATGGATGGATGGATGGATGGACGGACGGACAGATTGATGGGTGGGTGGATGGATGGATGGATGGATGGATGGATGGATGGATGGATGGATGGACCGACGGACAGAATGACGGGTGGGTGGATGAAACTTTTACATTTTGTTATGAAATTATATTTGTACTTTTCCTTTTACTGATGCTTGTGTTGCAGATATTGCACATTTCACCATTAACTTCACACCCTGCAAATATTCGCAAAACCGGTTTTGGTGTGTAATGCAGGAATTTTGACTCTAATTTGCTTAAAAGTGAATATTTATCATTAAGTTTGCACATCTTCCTGGGTGCCACCATGTCTGTGTAACACCATCCAGACGAAATCAGATGGGGGATTTCCGTACAAGTTTCCAAGTTGATTGTTTGTGTGTTCTACAGCACTTTTCCAAGTAGGAGTTTGGAAATTCCTAGTGGAATGCAGTGTAGCGTTATATATTGACTACAATCCCAAAAGAACACACGGGTCGGGTTAAACCGAACACGAGCATCATGTTTTATTATCTGGGAACCGCAGATTGAAAGGTTAATACACAACAGTATCAACACACAGGTCTTGAAGGAAGAGCCACAGAGAGACTCATGCGCGCGTTTACACAGAAATAACAACGGCTGTGTCACGAAGATGTTTTGCCTGTATCAGGGGAGCAGACGGAAATGTGCTCTTAACTGATATGATGAATTGCTCGGTTTGGCTGAAATACGACCGGCTCCTACTTTATTTGATCAGTTTAAGGGATTGTGGTGGAAATGTAATGCAGTAAATAAGGCCTCACTCCCTCACAGTCTTTGGGGATAAGCAGGAAAAAAGCTTGGAAGGATCTCAGGTCAACGGTTGTTTACAGCGGGGAAGCATTTTGCTTTATCATGGAAGAAATAAATAGGGACTGAGGGTGTGTGTGTGTCTGTGTGTGTGAGAGAGAGAGAGAGAGAGTTAGTGACATTTCAGAAGGTATAATGGACCACATACCTTGAAGCTCAGGTATGTGAAATATTTTCTCCCTTGGTGGCCAAACATATTTGTAACCTTTCATTATGAATGAAACCTTGTTACTACTACTCTCTCTCTTTCTAATGGCAACAGGGCTTGACTTTAATACCCGCCCACCCGCCATTTGCGGGTGAATTTCAGATGTACTGTGTAATGCTGCGTTTACACCAAATGTGAATAGAGCATCAAAATCGCGTCTAGTTGGACGCGTGAACATTTTGAATCCATTCACGCTTCCACAGCGAATTGGACCCGCGTATAAATCGAGAGTTTGAAGCGAAATAGACGCACGTTCAAGGCGCTCCAGGAGAAATATGTCATAAAACACACACTCTGCCTCTTTTCATTTTCATTAAAAATATATATTAAACATTAATAGCCACACAAATGTGGTCCAGGCAACGCCTACATTATCTTCACTGCATGTATATATAAATATCATTAAAGGGGTGGTTCAGTGTTTTTTTTCTAGGCTTGGTTGTGTTTATGGGTCGCAGTATAACATGTCTTAAAGGGTTAGTTCACCCAAACATGAAAATTCTGTCATTAATTACTCCCCCTCATGCCGTCAGACCTCCGTTCATCTTCGGAACAGAAATGAAGATATTTTAGTGTAAATCTGATGCTCTGAAAGGCCTCCATTGGCACAATGGCACGGTTCACTCTCAAGACCCTTAAAAGGCACTAAAGACGTCGTTACAAAGTCCATCTCACTACAGTGGTTCTACAATAACTTTATAAATCGGCGAGAATAGTTTTTGTGCGCAAAAAACCCCTAAATAACGACTTACATAGTGATGACGATTTCAAAACAAGGCATCATGAAGCTTCGAAGCGTTATGAATCAGTGAGTCGATTCAGCAGTTTGAATCGCCAAATTTGGCGGCTTGACACGCGATCCGAATCATGATTCGACTCACTGATTCATAACGCTTCGAAGCTTCATGGTGCCTTGTTTTGAAATCGTCATCACTATATAAGTCGTTATTTAGGGTTTTTTTGCGCACAAAAACTATTCTCGCCGATTCATAAAGTTATTGTAGAACCACTGTAGTGAGATGGACTTTGTAACGACGTCTTTAGTGTCTTTTAAGGGTCTTGAGAGTGTAAAGTGCATTGAGCCAATGGAGGCCTTTCAGAGCATCAGATTTACACTAAAATATCTTCATTTGTGTCTGAAGATGAACGGAGGTCTGACGGGTGTCGAACCACATGAGGGTCAGTCATTAATGACAGAATTTTCATTTTTGGGTGAACTAACCCTTTAATACTTATTTTTTTTAAAAACGCCGTATTTTTTTTCTTATATTTTACCTTTATTCCACACCGCTGTCTCCACTGTCCTGTTTGAGCTTTCCTATAGCTCAAACAGTAGAGCATGGTGCTAGCAACGCCAAGGTCATGGGTTCGATTCCCAGGGAAAGCAAGAATTGACAAAATGTTAAAAAAAAAAGTGTACCCTGAATGCAATGTAAGTCGCTTTGGATAAAAGCGTCTGCCAAATGCATAAATGTAGATGTAAAATGTGAACGGCTCGTTTGCTTCCTGGTTCTATGAAGCCCATCCCTCCGAAAAACGCAATGGTCTTAGATTGGTTAGATGGCCAAATGTAGTTTGTAGTTCTGCAACAGCTCTCTCTCTTTCGTAATGACAGCGACGTGGCCTCGCCCACTTTGTTGCGTGTTCGCAGGGGCAGTGTTTATGTTAATAGCAAGGGTTTATGATGTCACCAACCCAGGAAGAAGCTTTTTGTAGTCCAAACCACCCGTTTTTGTAGGCAATAAACTGCCATAACTTTAAAAGACAATATCTCCGTTTGCATTGAACTTTCAGCGCTGTAACTTTGCAGATACTGTTTATGCTCAAGCAGCAACATTACACACTAACTAAAGTTAAAAAAGTGAAATCGCATGCAACCACCCCTTTAAAAAATAAAGTTATGAAACTTCTCTTTGCCCTCAGTCAAAAACGATTTGGCAGGCAACAAAATTATAGATTCATGACACCAAAGGTCGCCCGTTAGTTCCACACAAGATGAACCACTACATATTTAAAACTTTATCAAGTAAACTTTCGGCCGACGCCTTCCCTGTTCAATGTATGGAAAAAGTGTTGAAAGTTCTCCTGCCGATGGAAAGACTAACGCGGCCAGGTCCGCTCGTCATGACGTCACGAACGCATCTTGAGTTTCACTTTCAACATTCAACACTTTTCCAAGGAAATTCATCAGCTGGAACTCTACTTGATAAAGTTTTAAATATGAATATTTTTCTTACACAAACGCGTCGTTTCGCTTCAGAAGGCCTTTATTAACACCCCAGAGCCGCGTGGAGCTCGTTATTTGACAGACAGATGCACTTTTTATGGACTTCAAAAACAGAGCAACTATGAATCAAATTCTAACGCTTGGATTAGCCTGGACTTTTGTAATATAACTCCTATTTTATTAGTCTGAAAGAAGAATGTCATATACACCTAGGATGACTTGAGGGTGAGTAAATTATGGGCTAATTTTCATTTTTGGGTGAACTATCCCTTTAAGACTTTTTCAGGTGAGAATGTAGTTGTTTAAATCTCAAATCTGTGGTTTATTTATAAAGAGAGTGCCAATTTAAAAAAATAATCTTGTGTTTGTGGAGTTGTGAGCTCCAGTGGATCAGCGGCGCTCATCGCTCATTAACCCCGGCGAGAGCAGCCTTTCCTCGGCCAGTCCTTCTGCCGTCTGCCGCTGACTCTGAAGTCCTGTAGTGGTTCGTCTTGTGTGGATCTAATGGCCGATCTTTGGTGTTTTGACTGAGGGCAAAGAGAAGTTTCATAACTTTATTTTTTAATGATATTTAAATATACATGCAGTGAAGATAATGTAGGCGTTGCTTGGACCACATTTGTGTGGCTAATAATGTTTAATATATATTTTTAATGAAAATGAAAAGAGGCAGAGTGTGTGTTTTATGACATATTTCTCCTGGAGCGCCTTGAATGCGCGTCTATTTTGCTTCAAACACTCGATTTATACCACAGCGAATTGGACGCGCGAATGGATTCAAAATGTCCAAGCGCCCAACTAGACGCGGTAGACGCGATTTTGACGCTCTATTTGCGTTTGGTGTGAACGCAGCATGAAAGTTTAATTCATCCTGGAAGCCAGAGGGAGCCCTCGAGAAGAAACTCCACATTTGCGTTAGAGAAGTAATCTTTTTCAGGAAATCCCTAACGTGAAACTAAGCTTGCGCTGTTGGCTGTATAAAAGGAACATAAAAATGCTTTGACTGATTAAATATGAAGATCATAATACTTCTGCGACAAGATATGGTGTATTGAGTTCTTCAAGCCTTCTCGAGTATTTTCATAATAATAATAAAGGATTCAGTGCTGATTGACATTCTGTGACGTTCAGCTCGACTGACCATATGAAGTGAGTCTTAACCTGTTATTAAACGCATTTTGTTGGACAGGTTTATGAATGCTTCACATTACTAGTTTGTGAAGATGTTTGATGTGTGTGCTTTCAGACGGAGCAGCGTTTCCTAATCACAGAGCCGCTCTTCTCTAACACGCTGGGCATTTATTTATTTCATTAAAATCGCAGCCTTTGCGCTTTCATAATCGCACATAAGCCAAATCGCGATCTCCTTATGCTCATCAAGCCTGCATTTATTTAATCAAAAATACAGAAAAAACAGTAGCCTAATATTGTGAAATATTATTACATTATGTTCTTTTTAACTTTTTATTAATCAAATAATCTTGAAAAGAGTATCACAGTTTCCTTCATTGACATTAAATCCTCATATTAGAATGATTTCTGAAGGATCATGTGACACTGAAGAGTGGAGTAATGATGCTGAAAATCCAGCTGTGATCACAGGAATAAATTATATTTTAAATTATTTTAAAATAGAAAATCATTATTTTAATAATATTTCACAATATTGCTGTTTTTTATCAAATAAATGCAGGCTTGATGAACATAAGAGACTTATTTCATAATGCTGCATGATATTCAAAAATGGTAATATAATAAAGTCCTTTCACGTAACCATTTCGCCAGTCTACACTTCACATAATAGGCCTGTAGGAGCCGCTGGCACTTGGGTTTTGTTAACTTTGATAGTTTCATGAAATAGTAAACGGTGTATCAATGTACATAAATACAAGTGAATTTAACACTACTTACCATTAATGCGACTTTTGCTGCTGTGGTTTTGTGCAGGGATTTGTTTTTTGTCGGTTAAAATCCATTTTGTCAGTGATGCAATTTAAAAAATGACACAAACCGCAGGAAATCGTTCCACAAACGTTAGTTTGTCCATGTTATTTTCAACTGATTTATGAATAAGAACAGAAAATTACCGCTCCACTTCACATCGCCCAATGGAATCTGAACTTGCTTTGCCAGATCACGATTGGTTGGTGTATATACATGACAAACGGGCATTGGTGAATTGTGTAATACTTTAAAATATATAATATATAGATTTGTAATTAAATCAACACATTAGCCAAAAAATATTGGTTTACTTTTTTCCCGTAAGGCCACACACTCTCTGAAAGGACCATATTTGACTCGAGAGCCGCTTCCGAACAGAGGAAAATCAGCTGTCAATCAAAAGCACGCAACCCATAGCAACGCGTTATGGCAACGCCTCAACAAAAATTGTCCGACTTTTGAGCAGTTTGTTACTATTGTATACATTGTCATGTTATAATAATCACATTTATTTAGTTTTATTGTCCACGATATTATCATTGATATGTGTCTGAGAGGGGCACTTTTGATTCATTTTGAAAAATCAAAAGCCCGTGCCTGCTGCGTAATATCATTGCGCCGCTGCAAAACATCTCTCTCAATAATAAGATCATCTCAGCCAATATGTTGGCCTTGGCAATCTATCGGTTGACTACTAAAATTGGTATAGTATGGATTACATTACAGCTTTGTTAGGATAAAACGTTTTTTTTTGTGTGTTTGTTGCCGAATTCAGTTCTATATAACACATTAATGCATTACTTTTGTGCAGTTAGCAATCTTTGTATTATGTTGCCACTTAAAACCTTGAAGCTAAGTAGGTTGAGAACCACTGGGATAGATGTCAAGGATGTTAAACAGGGGAAAGTGCCTTTTTTTCCCTCTGGTTTCTCCTCTAAAAGACGGAGCGAGCACACAAAAGGAGGTGAAACCATTGAGCCGGGCCAAAAGAGCTAATGGACAAGTGATGAAACTGTGTTTCCTGAGCTCTGAAAGGAGTGCTGAGCAGCCGATAAGTTTGATGGCTGGACATTAAAATAGTTTGTACATTAAAATAGTTTGAAGGATCAAGTCGGAAAACACGATGAAGCTGTCAGCCAAACTTGAGCTGCCTCTCCTTTGACAGTCGCTGCTCTTTTCCAAAAAGTTCAGATTTCAGAGGTCCAAAGGATTTTTTTTTTAAATACAAAAAAAAAAAGAAGCTTGGTAGCAACCAAGAATATTGTTTTACTGGCAAGGCTCAGTAATTTACTGGAAAAATGCGTCAGGGAAAAGTATATATTTCTCAGTTTGTCCGTGTGTGTGTGTGTGTGTCTGTGGTGATGAAGTGTGTCGTCAAAAGACATGGTGCCTACGCGACTTGGATTGATTGTTTCAGGTGAGCGAAGAGGCCAGAGGATTTGGCTCAGGACCGCTTTACACACAGATATAGTAGCCACACTTATATTTATGATACTTTCTCCATGACTACCAGGCAGTGTTTAGCAGTATGATCTTTCAGTAAATCCTATTATATTCTCTTTAATCTCAAATATAAACCAGGGCAGGGCTTGTTCCTACAGTGCGGTTTTTAGCATCACTCTATACATCCATGATGGCTGACAAAACCATTAAAGGGAGAGCTCGCCCTAAGATTCATTTTCTGCCATTATTTATATAACCTTTATGTCGTTCCAAACTTGTATATCTTGTACCTTTCCTGTGGAACACAAAGGAAAATGTTTAAGAATTGTGCTGTTGCTCGGCTGAACCCGGTATCATTAAAATCCTTCACACAATTTGTGCACTATTGTCACAAACATACGTGGATATATTACCTGGATATTTTGCATTTAAACATTTATTTTACACCAGTACTGGAAATTTAAATCCATGGCTTAGAGTGAATGTCAAAACCAAAATGACATATTGATACTTAACAATTAGTTAATAGTCATGTGCCTCAACGAGTGAAGTCATAATGATACCTTTGCAAATCATAAGCTTAAACTTGGTTAAACTTACTTAAAGGGGTCAAGAACTGCATTGTTTTATTGTTTTTTAATGTTTCCTGGGGTGCACTTATAATGTTAGTATGATTTTTACATCAAAAATGGTCATAATTTAAAAATAAAAGGCATTTTCCTACCCTGATTTTAGCCTCTGATTTGAAGGGGGCATGTCAGCTCTGAGACTTCAGTGTAAACGCCCACTGCTGTGATTGGCTGCTGTGAGACTTCAGTGTAAACGCCCACTGCTGTGATTGGCTGCTGTGAGACTTCAGTGTAAACGCCCACTGCTGTGATTGGCTGCTGTGAGACTTCAGTGTAAACGCCCACTGCTGTGATTGGCTGCTGTGAGACTTCAGTGTAAACGCCCACTGCTGTGATTGGCTGCTGTGAGACTTCAGTGTAAACGCCCACTGCTGTGATTGGCTGTTGTGAGACTGCAGTGTAAACGCCCACTGCTGTGATTGGCTGTTGTGAGACTTCAGTGTAAACGCCCACTGCTGTGATTGGCTGCTGTGAGACTTCAGTGTAAACGCCCACTGCTGTGATTGGCTGCTGTGAGACTTCAGTGTAAACGCCCACTGCTGCTGCTTGTTGATTATTATAGGAGTTGTGGCGCGAGTCCATATCGTAAAAGTCTATTTGCAAAGCCTGTGCCGAAATTGTGACGTTTCCTGAAGAATCCACAGTGAAATGTAGCGAATACAAATAAATAATGCTCAACTGAGACATTCACATTGTTGAAAATAAATCAGCTCATTCCTAGCATTAGGATCCTTTGGAAGGTGATGTTATTTGTAGTCCATCCTTTATCGCTCGTCTCTCCTCGTCATCTCACTAACACTCCAGTGGGCGTGGCCAAAGTTGCAATGATGAAGTAGGCGTTGATCTTCTTCTGCAGAGGCGCTCTTTCACCATCTTTATAGGCTCATTCGACTCAACGAGTCGTTCTCTGGGCTCTGGGTTACAATAAAAGCTGATTTTGGACTAACAAGGAAGTTTTCAGTTCTGAAACGTACAGGATATTATTATAGTATGATGACCTCTATGTCAAAAGATAAAAAATTTGATTTCTCAGTTCATGTTAGGTAGTTAAACTTGACTATTAAACTTAGTTCCAAAATGTGGTGTAGCCTACTTTCTATTGTTTTCCTGCCAAAAACACAGCTTACCACCATCACAGCCCTAAGTTCAATTTCCCCTTTACCCAAATATATTTACCTTAATTTTTTGGCTAAATAAAAACTTAAATTTCAGTTTCAGTGTTTCTTTTACAAGTACAAACTTAAGACATTATTCATTGAAAATCGTATGTGTCCCTGGTGCATTCTTGAGTCTGTAGTTATGAGTTATGAATGAATCATTCTTTTGAGTTGGATCTTTTTAATGAATCACTTGACCCGGTTCCCAAAACCAGTCTGAATGATTTGTTTATGAATCAACTGATCCAGTTTTCCAGTTTAAATATGACATATGACTTCAGAAGACTTGTGTTGTACCAGTTGTGTGAATCATTTTATGATGCTTCTGTGTCCTTTTTTTATGCATAAAACCTTCAATCCCCTTTCATTGCAATTGCATGGAAAACTGTGACCATCAGCAGAATTTCTATTTTGTGCTCAACTTAAAGAGGGTGAGTAAATAAAAATCAATTTTGCACAAATGATTCCTTTAAATCTTGCCATATGAGCCGAGTTATCCCGAGCTGGTTTGTTTTCCCTGATTGCGTTTCTGCTTTTTCCTAAAGCCGGACAGTAGGGTGCTCCTCACCTCCATAGGATTTAATCTGGAGAGATATCTGAAAGACTTTCCACTTTCCCCCCTCAGACTCTCCTTACACAACTGTTTGTTGATCCTTCTTTGATCTCGGTGAGAGTCCACAAAGCCTATGCTTTCAGTCGGACAAGCTTTTGGAACTTCCTGTAAATACAATATGTAGTGAGACCCCATATCGGATATTTTGTTTTCATTCATCCCAATGCAAACAAGTTCAAGTCACTGTAATTAATTATTTGGTAACACTTCGCAATAAGGTTTCTTCTTTTTTTTTCTCTCCAATCTTTAACATCATATTAATGTTAATTTCTACATTTACTAATGCTTTAAAGTTGTTTGAGCTTAAGCTGAAATAACATAAAATATAAACATTGGTTGAAAAACTTTAACTAAACGAACATTAGAAATGTTGCTTTGGCAAGTTGAAGCACTAAAACTATGAACTTGTAATAAATAAATTAGCAGTATTACAAAAAAATGAATAAAATGACAAAAGCACATGACAAAATTACTAAAAATGAAACAAAAATGTACATGAAAATATACAAATAAAAGCTCAAACTATAATAGAACTAAATTAAAAACTGAAATAACACTGCTGTGAACTATAACACGACCAAACAATAAACAGTTGTATTTTTATTAAAGGTACACTATGTAAGTTTTCCATCGGCTAGTTCAAAACAAAGGCGTAGTTTGATGACGGCACGTTTGAGCGCAGAATCTTGGGACATGTGGTCTCCACCTCACAGCCGGTGGGAAAGAATCGGGATAGGACTCGGGAAGAAATCATGTTGATGGATGTGATTTATTAACGTTACTATAGTCCCTCACACGTAGGGGTCGACCGATATGGATTTTTTAGTGCCGATGCCGATACCGATTTTTTTTCATCAGCCTTAGCCGATGACCGATACAGGCTGCCGATATTCTTGAGCCGATATTTGAAGCCGATACTGCGTTTGCTCCCTCAATTTACAACATAAAAATGACACAATGATCAGGATGATGACAATTTAAAATTACAATTTAAAAAAAGGAACACTTATTGAACTAAAAAAAAAAACAATATTTAACAAATAGTAAAAACAGGTGAGCTAGAACAAGAAAAAAAAAGAGTTAATAAAAAATAAATATTTAAGCATAAATAAAATAATTACACTATTGCACACAGTATCAACAAGCAAGCAGCATAATAAAGTGCACACTGACTATACTGTACTTCATTTTAAAACTATTTACAACCTAGTCATTTAATGGTTACACTCTAAAAAATGCTGGGTTAAAAATAACCCAAGTTGGGTTGAATATGGACTAACCCAGTCCATGGGTTTTGACCGAGCGGTTGGGTTAAATGTTTGCTTAAAACAACCAAATTGCTGGGTTAAAACAACCCAATTGCTGGGTTAGTCCATTTTCAACCCAACTTGGGTTATTTTTAACCCAGCATTGTTTAGAGTGTAGGTGCACTTAACTTAATCTTTTGTAGAGCAACACCAGCGGTAATTCAGGAAAAAATCTCCCAATGCTCCACGTGAAACTTCAGTCTTTCGACCTTTTACCATCGTGTCAATTCTCAATTGATTTTGATTAATATGCGCGAGGGAGAGAGAACAAGAGAGTTTGAAGACGGTGAGAGCTGCCCTGTGGACGCCTGTCTGTAAATAATGCAGGGAAAAAAAATATCGGCGAACGCAGCAGCATTGTATCGGCCGATGCTGATACACGTAAAAATCGCAAATATCGGCCCGATATATCGGCCGGCCGACATATCAGTCTAACACTACTCACACGTCCCAGTTCCTCGGTTAAAATAGCAAATTTCTCACGATTTAGGATATTGAAAGGACTCAACTGAACAAAATATATAACACTGGCCTAGTGGTGTTTGGATTTTGTACTGAAAAAAATGTACATAGTGCAGCTTTAACCAACATTGACAAAGGTTAATAAATGCTTTAAAAATATATGTTGCTCATCGTTAACTAATGCATGATGTTAACAAATGAGACCTTTATTGTAAAATATGACCAATTAATCTTTTATTATTACCCGAAATGTCTCTTTCCCATCCTTGGCACACCATGTTCTGGTTTCCATGGTGCCGTCTCAGTCAACTGTCGAGGCGTGACTGGCCAAAACTGGTTTGACAGCATGTGCACCACTGCTCGATCGAGAGGGAATGAGTAGCAACAAACGCATGAGCTGGAAAAACAGAGGAAGGAGAGGTATTCCCACTGCGCTGTTTATCCAGGCTTAAAGCTCTGCTAGACCCCACTGCCCAAGGGCCACGGCTATGAAGTCATGCTTTCTGACAAAACCGGCCCCGACGTCCAGTGTGTGAGTGTGTGTGTGTGTGAATTAACAGCCAGCGGGAGCACAGGTTGATTCTTTGACATCATGGGAAAAGTTCTCTCCAATGCGCTCTATACATGTACAAACAAGCAAACAGACCCGATTATCGCCAAGCGAAACCGCTCTATCCTGGCCTGGACATTCTCAGAGATATACTCTTCACTGCTCTTATTTTGAGTCAGTTGTCTGGTTTGATTGAAATCATGATGTCTGTTTAAATGCTTTAACTTCAAATAAAAAACTGCATGATGGAGTGTAAGGAGAGAACGGTGGGCTGTAGGTTATGGCAGTTAAGTGTACAACATATACCGCCATCAAATATGATTATTTATAAAAGAACTGACCCTTTTATACTGTGTGAAGGAAAATATTCATCGTGACATTATGAGGATGTTTCTAAAATTAAATTATTTGTTATAATATGTCATTAATCTACATCAGTTTCATTGCAACTTTAAAGTCCCCCTGTGGTAAATATTTGTATCCCTTAAAACGCATCTTTGATCACCAAAATGACATATTTAAAAGTTCTTCTTTATGCCTTAAAATAGCTTGAATGTAACTTGACACCCATGCTTCATATAATACATGTGAAACCATGAATATGCAAATGAGCCCCGCCTCCACTCCCTCACACCAGCTCAGGATCTGTAGTTACTGCACTCAAAAAAAAAGATTTATGATGCTGTTCACTTTATTTAAGCAATTCATCTTGATTTAACACCATTATATTAGGTTTCTGGTTCAAATGTAATTGATTCATGTTAAACTGACTTAAAACCGTTACTCTTTGACATAACTTGATGTTTTCATTTTGAAATAACATGTTCAACCAAGTAATAAATAAGACTTTCACTTCCCATCATGCTTTGCAAAGGGGCTGAATTCGGAGAGTAAATTTGAAAATTTCGAGAGTGCATTTTTAACAAGATGAGAAAATTGAGATACTTTTTAATGCTTAATGTTTTGTTATGTTGGTGTTTAAAAGTTTGTGTTATGATAGTGTTTTTGGAGGTTACCATTGTGGTGAAGTGTAGAGCATGTGTTTGGGTTGAGGACCTACTAATAACTATTAAAGTAGTTTTATTAAAAAAAATCTACTTTGGGCATGCCATGGATGTAACAAAAACCATCTTCTGGCTAGCCAATAAAATCTTGTAAATGGTTTTGTAAGTGCACTCAAAAGCTATTCTTTGAATTAATGTAATTGGTCCAAAACATTGCAAATTAGTTGGGCTGACACTATTAAATTAAGCTGTGCCTAACCATAGTAAATAAGTTGAATCAACCTTAATAAATTAAGTTGACCCAATGTAAGTACATTAAATTGGAATAACATAATTGCATAATGCTGAAATAAAACAAGTTAATCATGTGGAAATACTTTCTATGATTTTTTATGTTCATTCAAAGAGTTATTTTTTTGAGTGTTTAGTAAACGAAGCACAAATATTATCGCTCTTTACAACGTCGGACCCATACAGTAATTAATATGATTAGCCTTTTGCTTGACAATTATCAAACCGCTAATATGTGTTGCTAATGTTCCACAAACCATGTTCTCGTTCGCCATCTCAGTCTGACTTCTGAAAATCAGCATCCTTACTGTGCGTTCACACTGGACGCGAATGACGCGAATAAATTGTGCTATTCGTGCATAGTTGGAACATTTTGAGTTTACTTGCTTCATTCGCGCGTGACATTTGCTTCACAACAGACGCAAATTCGCGTCATGGGAGGGGCTTCTGACATGGGCTGTGTTTACACGTCTTTTTTATAAAAATACAACTGTTAATGTGCAACAAAACGTAGTTTTAAGACTTTTTCAGGCTATAATGTAGTTGTTTAAATCCCAAATCTGTGGTTTATTTATAAAAAGAGTGCCTATTTGAACATTTTATCTGGCGTTTTCGGAGTTGTGAGCTCCAGTGGATCAGCGGCGCTCGTTAACCCCGGCGAGAGCAGCCTTTCCTCGGCCAGTCCTTCTGCCATCTGCCGCTGGCTCTGATGTCTCTGTGGTGTCTCGAGCTATAATTCGTCTTGTCTATATGTAACGGGCGATCTTTGGTCTCATGGATCTATAATTTGTTCCCTGGCAAATCGTTTAGGCTGAGGGCAAAGTGAAGTTTCATTACTTTTTTTATTTTAGGCTAATTAACTTTACGTTACAGTTGTAGCCGACTAGCACTGACTTTGAATGTTTGACTGAATTGTTTGCTTTATTTCATGTATAGCTTCTTATACCTTTTACTTATACTTTTTTGTATTATTGATCATGCATAAACTTGCATTTAACAAAAAGAGACTGGGTTGTGTTTCATGTCATGTAATGTTATCACTGTGATAATCATATGCACACTTGTCTGAACCAGATATTAATATATGATTAATATAAACCAGATTTTCTCCTCATTGATGTCACTACTAGAGCAAGCTCCTGATTGGTTAACGTGTCATTTGCACGAATCGCGCCACAGAATGTCTATTCGCGTCTTTGCATTGACTTAACATGTAAATCACTCGCGAGAAACGCTTCATTCGCGTCCGATGTGAACGCACCATTAGACACGCTTTGAACATCGTTCAAATTGAATTGGACGCGAATTGAGCGTCTCTGAATGAATGGTGCTTTTTGTGATTTCACGCGTTTGAAGCGAATTCGCGCCTGACGCCCGAGTTGAAAAATTTGAACTTTGGCGTCAATTCACACCACGTTAACCAATCAGGAGCCTGCTTGCTGCTGTCCCGTGGTAAAGTGACGTGATAAGAAACCTTGCATTTTTAAAAAAAATGATCTTGCGTTTTTGGAGTTGTGAGATCCAGGCGATCAGCGGCGCTCAGCGCTCATTGACCCCGGCGAGAGCAGCCTTTCCTCGGCCAGTCCTTGTGGTTCGTCTTGTGTAAATCTAACGGCCGATCTTTGCTCTCATGAATCTATAATTTGTTGTCTGCCAAATCGTTTAGACTGAGGGCAAAGAGAATTTCCTAACTTTATTTTTTAAGGATATTTAAATATACATGCAGTGAAGATAATGTAGGAGTTGCCTGAACCAAATTTGTGTGGCTATTAATGTCTAATATATATTTTTAATGAAAATGAAAAGAGGCAGAGTGGTGTTTTATGACATATTTCTCCTGGAGTCTTTTTCGCTTCAAACGCTCGATTTATACGCGCGTCCAATTTCGATGTGGACGCGTGAATGGATTCAAAACGTCCAACTAGACGCAATTTTGACGCTAAATTCGCGTTTGGTGTGAACGCAGCATTATAAAGCACATCAGATATTAAAGCGGCTTTGTGTTTCCATGGTTACTGCACGATAACACCGGAGGGTAACGCGGGTATTATGTCATTGATAGGCGACGCACGGTCCGTGTCCTGGTTAAAATCCCTCCAATAGTGCAGAACAGGCGACCTGTCTATCGAGGGCCCTTAGATTCGTCCCCCTGTGCACCACCCCTAGACTAGCACAGTCTGGTTTAGCTGGAGTATTTATGTCTGGTTTTGTCAAGGCACATGACCCAGTAAGTGAGATTTGTAAAGATGAGACTGACCCTGTGGCGGTCTTAACTTTAATAGATACTCAAACCATAGCGATCCTGTGCTTTTTCCTCCCTGTGGGCTCTAATGCAGATGTATGTTTGGAGTAGTCTGGAGTTTATTTCTCCGTTCCTAAATCGACCTCACCATTATTATGGCTCTCTTGCCTTTGTGGCACAAAACCACAGTGGTTTCTATAAAAATATTCTCTGTGCACAGAAACAAAGGCCTGACGTGTTTAACTCTGATATTTATATTATATCAGGCTCTTATTATCAAGGAAATTTGTAAGCACTTCTCGTTGAGCTCGCTCCTCAAAACACTGGTTAGGGTGTCATGTGGTGCGGTCCAGGCCATCGACCCTGATTTAGTATGAATGATATGCAACGGCGTATTTATTTGAGTTCGGAGTGCATTCCCTGGAATGAGGACTTGGCTCATATTTCTGACCAAAGTGGCCATGCTAATAGCGATAGCACATCGACCCAGCACAACTCAGCACCTCTGAAGTCTGGAACGGCAACGTGCAATTACGCGGCCATTTACTGTGCGCTCCACATGAATCATAGCAGCTTAAGCAAGGACAAGAATCGTGAATATTACCATCGCCTAGCAACAGGTAAACTTCAGGGTCTTGGTGTATAATGTGGTTGGAGTGGGAGATAGAATTGCAGAGAATCCCACGGCCTTCACATAGCTCACACACACACACACACACTTCTGTACACTCCCGTTCACTCCTGTAGTGCCCAGCCAACGTGAAAGATAAAAATGGATTCCATTAAATCAAATTAGAGTGATTTAATGAGGTCAAATATGGGACCAGAGACAGCGTAGAGCTGAGCGATTCATCGCAATCGGGCCTGTGATATAATGATATAAACGCTGCAAGCCTGCGGTGTTTGAAGCGTTTTGAAACATTGCAATTGATTCAGAACTTATTGGCTAGCTCATCCTCAAGTCCCGCTTCAACTTTCTTACACAATAGCAAATACACTCACCTAAAGGATTATTAGGAACACATACTAATACTGTGTTTGACCCCCTTTCGCCTTCAGAACTGCCTTAATTCTACGTGGCATTGATTCCACAAGATGCTGAAAGCATTCTTTAGAAATATTGGCCCATATTGATAGGAGAGCATCTTGCAGTTGATGGAGATTTGTGGGATGCACATCCAGGGCACGAAGCTCCCGTTCCACCACATCCCAAAGATGCTCTATTGGGTTGAGATCTGGTGACTGTGGGGGCCATTTTAGTCCAGTGAACTCATTGTCATGTTCAAGAAACCAATTTGAAATGATTGGAGCTTTGTGACGGTGCATTATCCTGCTGGAAGTAGCCATCAGAGGATGGGCACATGGTGGTCATAAAGGGATGGACATGGTCAGAAACAATGCTCAGGTAGGCCGTGGCATTTAAACGATGCCCAATTGGCACTAAGGGGCCTAAAGTGTGCCAAGAAAACATCCCCCACACCATTACACCACCACCACCAGCCTGCACAGTGGGAACAAGGCATGATGGATCCATGTTCTCATTCTGTTTACGCCAAATTCTGACTCTACCATCTGAATGTCTCAACAGAAATCGAGACTCGTCAGACCAGGCAACATTTTTCCAGTCTTCAACTGTCCAATTTTGGTGAGCTCGTGCAAATTGTAGCCTCTTTTTCCTATTTGTAGTGTAGATGAGTGGTACCCGGTGGGGTCTTCTGCTGTTGTAGCCCATCCGCCTCAAGGTTGTGTGTGTTGTGGCTTCACAAATGCTTTGCTGCAGACCTCGGTTGTAACGAGTGATTATTTCAGTCAAAGTTGCTCTTCTATCAGCTTGAATCAGTCGGCCCATTCTCCTCTGACCTCTAGCATCAACAAGGCATTTTCTCCCACAGGACTGCCGCATACTGGATGTTTTTCCCTTTTCACACCATTCTTTGTAAACCCTAGAAATGGTTGTGCATGAAAATCCCAGTAACTGAGCAGATTGTGAAATACTCAGACCGGCCCGTCTGGCACCAACAACCATGCCACGCTCAAAATTGCATCACCTTTCTTTCCCATTCTGACATTCAGTTTGGAGTTCAGGAGATTGTCTTGACCAGGACCACACCCCTAAATGCATTGAAGCACCTGCCATGTGATTGGTTGATTAGATAATTGCATTAATGAGAAATTGAACAGGTGTTCCTAATAATCCTTTAGGTGAGTGTGTGTCCACACAGGAAAGCAATCCACGCTCGTCAAGACGTTTCATGGGGTCTTTAAGTGTGTTTCTGTAGCTCTTGGAAGCTCAGATGGGTTGGGAAATGCTTGGAATTTGACTCAACACATAATGAGAGCTCAAACACACACACTGACAAATTCATGTTTCCTTTAACGCAAGACACACACAAAAGCAGAGTTTTCATGCATTGGTCAATTCTGTGCCGTTTGGCTTTTCATAATGTGTCAAGAAAACGTCCAAAACACACTTTTGAGTGTTTATTTTAGTGCATGTTATTTATTTGCATCTGTATATTGCAATTAAAGTGGCCAACATATCTACAGTTTTTATTCCTGTTGACAGTAAAAACATCTCAAATGTCAAAAACTCTAAAATGACAATAAAATGAATCTGGCTTTATCCAATGCTCAGATGTTAAATGTATGCAAATTAGTGTATATTTAATTAAATAATGCCTCATTTGCATTTTGTAAAACTTTAATTGTTTTGCCCTGTTCAGTTGTGGCCAGTTGCATAAACTTAGCCACTATGTTGAATTCCCAATGAAATCAAAATGGAAGTTTTTTGCGCTTTTAGTATGAATATGTTAGTCTTACTGTTCTCTATAAGCTAGTGTTGCTCCAAAACAATTTAAAAAGATATAAGCATTTAAAACTTAGTCTCTCACTTCCACCAATATGGATCAATGATTTTGATGACATCACTCTGCACTTCAAATCGCTCATGTGTTCACACATTTACTATTTTCTACATGGTGAATGGCACATAGTGCACTATATAGGGGATGGGGAACGATTTACAGACAGTGCACTATATAGGGGTTGGGGAACGATTTGCAGACAGTACACTATATAGGGGATGGGGAACGATTTGCAGACAGTACACTATATAGGGGATGGGGAACGATTTGCAGACAGGGCACTATATAGGGGATGGGGAACGATTTGCAGACAGTGCACTATATAGGGGATGGGGAACGATTTGCAGACAGTGCACTATATAGGGGATGGGGAATGATTTGCAGACAGTGCACTATATAGGGGATGGGGAATGATTTGCAGACAGTGCACCATATAGGGGAGGGGGAACGATTTGCAGACAGTGCACTATATAGGGGATGGGGAACGATTTGCAGACAGTGCACTATATAGGGGATGGGGAACGATTTGCAGACAGTGCACTATATAGGGGATGGGGAATGATTTGCAGACAGTGCACCATATAGAGGATGGGGAACGATTTGCAGACAGTACACTATATAGGGGATGGGGAACGATTTGCAGACAGTGCACTATACAGTATAGGGGATGGGGAACGATTTGCAGACAGTGCACTATATAGGGGATGGGGAACGATTTGCAGACAGTACACTAAATAGGGGATGGGGAGCGATTTGCAGACAGTGCACTATATAGGGGATGGGGAAGGATTTGCAGACAGTGCACTATATAGGGGATGGGGAACGATTTGCAGACAGTGCACTATATAGGGGATGGGGAACCATCAGACAGTGCACTATATAGGGGATAGGGTACAATCAGACAATGTACTATTTAGGGGATGGGGAACAATCAGACAATGTACTATTTAGGGGATAGGGAACAATCAGACAATGTACTATATAGGGGATATTGAACGATCAGACAGTGCACTATAGAGGGGATAGTGAACGATCAGACAGTGCACTATATAGGGGATAGTGAACGATCAGACAGTGCACTATATAGGGGATAGGGAATGATCAGACAGTGCACTATATAGGGGATAGTGAACGATCAGACAGTGCACTATATAGGGGATAGGGAACGATCAGACAGTGCACTATATAGGGGATAGTGAACGATCAGACAGTGCACTATATAGGGGATAGTGAACGATCAGATAGTGCACTATATAGGGGATAGTGAATGATCAGACAGTGCACTATATAGGGGATAGGGAACGATCAGACAGTGCACTATATAGGGGATAGGGAACGGTCAGACACTGTAAATTTCCATTTTACAGTGTGAAAGTCTGGTTTCACTTGCTGCAGCTCCGGTCCAGAGACACGATAGCACAGAGCGGATCATGTGATCGAGTCGCCGCAGACCACAAAACAGACAGAACACAGAACCATATTTTAAAGCGATATGGAGGAGATTAGGAGGAGAAACGGTTAGAGATTAGGAGGAAACTGCGGCTTTACCAAGCTCAGCGGCCCTGATATAAACAAAACGCTATTGGTTATTTTTAAAAAGGGAAGGAGCTTTTTGATATGCCCGCCCTGTCTTCCTGTACAATAATGCTGTGCGTTTCAAGGCACTTCAGAGGGACTTTACGACTGCTGCTGCATCCAAAATCGTGCACTGAGTAGGTACTACATTTGAATTTGAAATTACTAAAAAGTATGTTCTATATAGTATGAATGTGTGTAGTATGAATGCAATCATGTGACCTCTCATTACGTCACATCACTGCCATTCATAAATCCTCTCCCGTGGCCTCACGGGTTAGTAAAGTGTCCATTCAATGCACACTTCAGAATTTTTCCGGAAGTAGCAGCTCATCCGGGGATCCTGTTTTTCCTGTTTTTTAATACTATGTATTTGGACATACTACTCTTTTGTCATACTGTTTTTCGCTTGCTATATAGTAGGGAAGTATGCGATTTTGGATGCAGCTTATGTACTAATTAGTCAAGCGATAATCAGTCTAGACCGATCTACCTTTTTATGTAACTGACTTTAAAAAGTTAGGACCAGTCTTGAAGAGAAACAATTAGATGACTAACTTTTAAGACCAGTCTAAGCAGTTTATGTGTCTTGCCTTAAGACTTAGGTTCTGCAATGTTGCAGGAGTAAACACTTTCTGACTCTGTGTTGTAAAACATGCGTATAAAATCATGTGTGCACATTTTGTGAATGTTTGGCTGTGTTTATGGGCACCGTTCCATATCCACATTGCAGACTCACCGAGCCACACACCAAGTAGCAGAGGACAGTGGAAAAGCTGAGGAATTGCGCAATCTTCTTCCGAATGTTCAGCAACCACTAATTAAAGCTCTTGATTGTTTCAGGTGGAACAGTGACATGAGAGGATCACCAAAAGATAAACAAGCGCGAGCGAGAAAGCAGGCTTGATTTGAGCATGAGCATCGCTCAGTCAGCACGGGTATGAATTTATCTGGCAAGTGGACTGAGAAAGAAAAAGAGCAGATTTTGGCAGGAAGCTCGCGTCTAAACCACCACAAACAGGCCCGATGTTCACAAAGGTGGTCACGGTGGCCACAAAACAGCCTTCGGCAGCGCACAGAGCCCACACAAACCCTAACGACACACAGAAACACGGTTATTTCAGACCAGGAGAAAATATACACACGCAGAGTTTGGCTTCCAGTGGCTTTAGCAAAGGAATCTGAACATGCTCTGCACTTTAATGTCAGTAAACTAGGCTGTTTAAGACCGATACTAAAGACTCAAATGAACTTCACTCTAACATCTGTCACTCTTATGATTTCACATAGGGTTTTATTAAGGTTTATCTTATATGTAATTGGATGTGTGTCATGAGGAATTTTGATTCATAATTTTTTTTAATGAATAATCAAGGAACTTTGAGCCGTCCAGCGGCGCAATGATAGCGCCTGAAAATAGTCCCCAGCGCTCCCTGTGCAAGCCGGTTGTCACGTTGGTTAGATTGACGGAAGTTAGCCTATTTTCAGGCGCTGTAATATCATTGCGCCGCTGCACTCATGGGACGGCTCACAGCTCTTGATTATTACGCATGAATTAAAGTATAGTTCCTAGACATATCGGCCAAGAAAATCACAACTTTTCATTTTCCGTCGGTCTTAGTACACGATGTAACTACAGAAAAGTCAAGTTTTAAATTGGAAAAATATCTAAACTCTTTGGTAATTTTTTTGAGCGAGATGCTAACGGTCTAATCAGATTCAATGGTCTATGCTAAGCTATGCTAAAAGTGCTACCGCCAGACCCGGAGATCGGCTGAATGCATCCGAAAACGGTTTAAAGGGTTAGTGCACTTTTAAAAAAACTTTTGCTGATAATTTCCTCACCCCCATGTCATCCAAGATGTCCATGTCTTTCTTTCTGCAGTCGAAAAGAAATTAAGGTTTTTGATGAAAAAATTCCAGGATTTTTCTCTATATAATGGACTTCAATGGGCTCCAAACGGTTCAAATGACAGTTTCAGTGCAGCTTCAAAGGGCTTTAAAGGACACCACACGATGATTAAGGGTCTTATCTAGCCAAACCATCAGTTTCTGCGAGAAACCCAGCAGTATTTATGCTATTATTTTACCTCTTATCAGACAAACGTGATCATCTCTGAGCTCCGCCATAACTTCCGCTAAGTGAGGTCAAAATACGAGCGTGGTCATAGACATATTGATCGTAGATGCCTCATTCTACTGATCCGTGCAGGCGCTAATGAGGCATATTCGTATACATCTATGACCACGCTCGTATTTTGACCTCACTAAGCGGAAGTTATGGCTGAGCTCAGAGATGATCACGTTCGTCTGATAAGAGGTAAAATATTAGCATAAATACTGCTGGGTTTCTCGCAGAAACTGATGGTTTGGCTAGATAAGACCCTTATTCATCGTCTGGTGTCGTTTAAAGCCCTTTAAAGCTGCACTGAAACTGTCATTTGGACCTTGAACCGTTTGGAGTCCACTGAAGCCCATTATATGGAGAAAAACCCTGGACTGTTTTCATCAAAAACCTTCATTTCTTTTCGACTGCAGAAAGAAAGACATGGACATCTTGGATGACATGGGGGTGAGTAAATTATCAGCAAAAGTTTATTTAAAAGTGCACTAATCCTTTACCTCTAGGAGAGTTGGAAAATGAGCCTATTTTCAAAAACAGTGGAGTGTTCCTTTTAAAGGGTTGAATCTTTCTGCTTATCTGTAGCTATCCCTTCAATTAAAGGTGCAGTGTGTGAATTTTAGCGGCCTCTAGTGGTGAGGTTGTAAATTGCAACCGCTCACCCCTCCCATTCGGAGCACATAGAGAAGCTATGGTGGCCGACACAGGACAAATATGTCGTCGTCTGAGACAGCAGAGGGCTACTGTAGAAACATGGCGGCACAAAATGGCGGCTTCACTGTAAGGGGACCCGCGGTGTGTGTAGAGCGAAACGGCTCATTCTAAGGTAATAAACACATAACGGTTCATTATGTAAGGTCTTTATACACCACTGAAAGCATAGTTATGGATATTATATTGCATTTCTGTCAATAGATCCTCATAAATACCACACACTGCACCTTTATTCATTATATTTTCTATTATAATTAGGGGTGTGGCGATTCACCATATTGGGTTCACAAAAAACGATACAAGACAATATTTTAACACTATTTTTGAGAAATCTCCAATAATGAAATAAATGAAATGTTTTAACAATCCTGCAATGAATGTCTGTACAGTTTCACTTTGAGTATGAATTATAGCAGTAAAAAAAATAAAAATAACTATATATATATACAGTATATATATCGCTACTCATAACTAGGGTTGCATGATATATCCGTGCCGTATTGGTTAATAGATGCAATTTTTAAAAATTGCCGATATATTATAGATTTATTTTTAGTTGTCCAATATTGTTTGATATTAATATTTGTTGGTTGATCCTGGATATTTAATTCTACATGCTTATTTCCCTATTTTCATCTCATTTTCACTTAAAGTCAGTCAGCATAAAAATCTAAATGGACAGGTCTTATTTTTTTATGGAATCTTTTCTTTTAAAATTCATATGCTTTCTAATCTTGAATCAGAATAACTTCTCTGAAGACGAGGGCGGGGCCACCTGTCACTCACATGAGATCCACCAATAGCAAACCACAACCATCCAATCAATTCCCCACTGACTAAATCAAGCCCCGCCCTACATTTGTTCTTGTTTGAGAAGCCGTTTCACTCGGATATACGACACAATAGAGAAGAAAAGACTAGGAATTTATGATGAGATTGAGATGAACAGAAGTCTTCATGCCTGTTGCAGCAGTCTAGGCTCTTATAAATCACTCCATAAGTATCTCAATATGTCCATCCTGTAACTGGCCAACAGTATTAATGTGGTCTTCACTGACCTTAAATTACTGTGTGTGTGTGTGTGTATCCGAGAGAATGAGATCCATCTGTAGGTGCTCCCTGCATGTGCTTCAGTTTAACCCCCTAATCAGAGCCGTGTTGCAGCCGTATCAGCCCACCCCCACCAATAAAATACATTATTAAAATACTTTTTAGTTCAGAAATGTATGAATTGCATTTTATTGTAATTTTGAATGCATTCATAGATCCAGGCAAAAAAATAGCATAATTTAATTTATCTTTATACCACTACAGATGAAAATTCAGACATATACAAGTCGTGTGAGTTTGGAACAACATGAGGCTTGAGTGGATGATGTCTGAACTATCCCTTTAAGTTGAGATGTCCTGTCTAGGTTAGTCAGGCTAGAGTTACCCTGCACAGGGCATGAGAAGGACCCGTGGTAAGGAGCTTACGGCTTTGCCAGAAACCATTGGTGATGGAATGCACTTCCTCCCAGTCTTAGTGCTGGCGCTTGACCACTTGGAACAGCGAGATGCATTAATGAGAGGCTTTTGTGTAAAAGCACTGGAGTAATGATGGATAGAGAGAGAGAGAGCGAGAAAGAGAGAGAGAGAGAGAGAGAGAGAGAGAGAGAGAGAGCTGTACAGCTCAAGCCATGTGTGTCTGTATACAGAGATATCCATACGTCAGGAATAATATAAATATGAAAGGTATTCATTTGTGTGAATTTATGTGCTTAGTTCTTTCTTATCTTCTCATGCCTCTCCTCTCCTTCTTTATTCAGGCTATACCTCATTCTGCAGATTCTTAAAGGGACAGTTCAACCAAAAATGAATGATTCTGTCTTTATTTGGTCCTAGCCTGTATTATTAGGGGCAAGCATCGAAGCTGCAATGGCACCTATTGTATCTGTTAGTTTTCTTCTTATTATTATTATTATTACACTCTAAAAAATGCTGGGTTAAAAACAACCCAAGTTGGGTTGAAAATGGACTAACCCAGCAATTAGGTCGTTTTACCCAGCGGTTGGGATAAATGTTTGCTTAAAACAACCCAATCGCTGGGTTACAACAACCCAATTGCTGGGTTAGTCCATTTTCAACCCAACTTGGGTTGTTTTTAACCCAGCATTTTTTAGAGTGTATTATTCTGGCTGGAAGTCTATGGCAGCCCATAGAACCATATGGTAAAAAGTTATGAAATTTGGCTCATGAATAGAGGTCAGTCACAACATTCCCCACATCAAATTTGGAGTTTCTAACTTAATCCCTCTAGCGCCACCAACTTTCCAAAGTTTCATTTATGCTAATAACTTTTGAACCATAAGTGCTAGAGACAAACCTGTGACGTCATTTTCCATCATGAAAATTTTCCCGCCAAAAAACTTGGGGAACTCCTCCTAGACCAGGGGTGTCCAAAGTCCGGCCTGTGGGCCAAATGTGGCCCGGGGATGAATTTCAAACACCCAGTAGCGTGTCTATTAAAATATATTATATGTGGCCCGCCACGCATAATTTACAAATCGTGCAGTTTCACAATGTCAACACAAGGTGGCAGTACTAGACTTTAGGCCAGGGAAACATTAACGCGGAACAAAACAGCCGATTCAGTTAAAATACTTTTTCAAACAACAATTCACCAGCATTTATCATGGGTTTACTGTGGTAACACTACCTGTAACCGTGGTAATTTGTCAGAAATGTAGGTTAATATCTAATTTTATATAATTTTTAATGTAGACATGTATTAAATGAACAACAAATTGCAGACTATTTTTGTCATAAACTTGCAGTTTTGTGCTTTTGTATTTATATGTTTATAGACTAAAGCCATTCTAGTTATAGAAATAACATTTTTTTCTTTTTGCCATGTGTGCACTGCAAAAAAAATGCTCTTACTTAGTATTTTTGTCTTGTTTCTAGTCTAAATATATCTAAAAAATCTTAAATCAAGATGCATTTACTAGATAAGTTAAATGACAGGATATTTTTTCTTGTTTTCTGGAAAAGTGAGTTTTTGCTTAAAACAAACAAAATGATCTGCCAATTGGGTAAGAAAAATAATCTTGTTTCTGTTTGCATTCTTGTTTCTGTCCCAAACAGAAATCCAGAAAACATATATGCCATGTTCCTTAGTAAAAGCATCTTGATTTAAGAATTTTTTGATATTTGGACTGGAAAAAAGACAGAAATACCAAGTAAGAAAAGCATTTTTTTGCAGTGTGGTTTTACCTGTGGTGATCCAAATAGAGCACTTGTTAGCACTTGAGAATAGAGTTTTAACTCCGTAATAATATGTAAATTTCACCCATTAAAACTTTTTGGTTGATGAAAGTTTTACAGATATTGTTAAATATCTATACATTTACATCTGTGTCCTATCACGAGCTATACTCTACTGTCAGCTCAAGCTTTTGTCAAATCTGTCATGGTTCCAAGAAACGAAATGTGTTTATATAAAATAGATATAATAGAAAAGGAACCCTCTGAGAAAACAAAGGAAATTAACATCTAAACTGTCTCTTGCGAAATTAGCATCACCATTCAAGACGCAAGTCTCACCTCAGTATCATCCTAATCTCTATTGACCCCCTCTCCCCCCTACTCTCTCTCATGTTGAGATCACCCAAAATCTATATGGTTTAATGTAAACAAGTACTCTACAGTATTATACATGTTTGGTATCATTTGAAATGTCTCAGTGCGACTGGTACAAAGCTCTCATTCTCACAGAAATAAAACAAAAGTTAACAAAGAGTTTAGAGATATTTTGCCAACTATGATAGGCGTGTCTTCGGCCAATTGGTTTTTACCTCCTGTTGTCAATACAGGTCTATAGGGCTTGATTAATGCTAATTCCCATTGTGAACTCATATTTACATTTGAAAGAGTTTTCTGTCCTGGTCTGAGTATTTAAGGAGATGTTACAGAAGGGTCAGGGCATGATTCTGTAACCAGATCAGCCCGTAATGCTATGCATTATGTATCTTATTTCCTTGAAGTCAGATATGCATTTCTTACTCTTTACTTAAGAGCATTTGATGTATGCATCGATTATCTTTGAATCGATTATGTAATTGGCATGATACATTTACCTGACTAATAATAAATTGTTATATTTGATTTATTCTGACTTACTCTGAAATTATTGATTTTAGTGCATTATGATGAATCCTTCGTTACCTGCGACCAGGGTTAAGTACATACTAGATCTTGGATTGTATGGAGCATGGGGCACATCTGGCGAGATTCTAGATTTCTGACTAACTGCTCGACTTTAATTGAGTTGTTATGCAGTCGCATTAAAGGGGGCCAGATTAAAAATATTGAGATAATACGGCATTATTTTATGGTACCAGCCATAACCTCTGGTTACTGTTTCAACTTTATAGTTGTTATATAGGCGACTATAGGGGGCTACATGGGTACTTTTTAGCAATAGCAAACATGGGTGGCATTGTTAAATCGCTTTAGCCATAACCTCTGGTTAATGATCGGACTGGCGAGATTGTGATCGTGGGCCCGCATAGCGGCCAGTGCGAGAGGACCCTGTGCGACTCTGAGAACCGAATTAATATTTTCAATAAGAGTAAAGAGTTAAATAGAATAATCAGATGTCTAGATAAATGGTCAATAATGAATTGGCATTCTAACCTAAATTCAAGGTCATGATAAAATGGAGTCAAATAAAACTAAATTGGAATTAAATTACTTTGCCCCACTGAAAAGACAGAACGTGCAAGATACCTTCACCCATCAATCGTAAGCTGTCACTAGCCGTTTCCATTACCCTTCAAATTGCGCAAATTGAAATTGCGAATTGAAAATACACCCATTGGAAACGTGTCAACTTCGCGAAAACTCCCATATATTGCAAAAAAGTTTTTATGTTCGCATGAGGCGGTTAAGGCAATTCAAAAAAGGAAATTTTCGCAAAAATGCAATGGAAAATATTTTTTTTCTCGCATTTACAGGTCACCTGGTACGGTCACGCATTGCTGCCACATAGGGCCTACATTTTTTTTCCCACTCAAGTATGTCGTAATAACGAGATCTTATGTCATTAAAACAACATATATTTTCTCCTAATAAGGACAGTGGAGTAACTTTAACCTAGTATTGAAGGACCCTGGAGCAGCCACACATATCATAACTATCTTTAGCCCTATTGTAATTAAGACATATATTCAAGAAATGTATTAAAACAGAAAGACGCTATAATTTCAGCCTTACTCTCAAAGGCCGCGGAAACAGCCCAGTTACACACGTTAATCCATTCCCGACGATCTTGGTTTGCTTCTTATTTATTAAATATACAGCCAAATAGTTGATTAAACATTGATCACGATTAAACAAAAATGTATACAAAACGTATAAAGACTTTCTAGAAAACAAAATTCAGTGAAGTGGTCAAAATCCATGTCCCCAGACATATGCGCATCTGATTATGTGCGTTACTCATGCTGCTCACTTTTCATAATCAACATATGAAATAAAAAAAATATATATATTTAATCATAGCCTAACTTTGAAACTAAATAGGCTATGTTTTCTTTAACCCTCTGTCCAACGAAGTCGTCGGCGCCTTCCGATGGATTTTTTCCTTTATGACAGCGGAAACAACTCCCAATACTCCATAATTTTTAGCCATACTACAGATAAATGCAAGATATAATTATAATAAACAGTAAACTGTCTACTTTTATTTGTGTACACTCACAATAACAACAAAGGCTGTGGAACAAATTATTTTGCACTCCACTCCAAACGCTGTCTTCATTTCAAAAATATATTTTGTTTATTAAACGCAAAAAAAAATTATTTCAAAAGCATTTCTAAATTCAGTTTATATTTCCAACAAACGAAATTCCAAGCTAAAAAAAACCCTTTGAGTTATCACCATGCAAATTCAAACATTTAGCTCTTCTCTGTATGTGGCAGCAATGCGTCACAATAACCTGGCGTACGTAAAAGTCGATCATTCTTTACAGATGGCGCGGTATGTTAGGACAGAAGACGAGACGAGTTCTATATTAAACTAATAAAAACCATAGAATAGAAAATGCCACAATGCAGATAAGAGAGAGAAACACCCAGAAACACCTCATATGTGCCGCTCAAGTATACGGTGCTTTCCTTGCCATCAGTGCTTGGATAACACACACGTCTGCTTCCATTAAAAAATAATGGAGTGCGGTGGCTGGGATATACATAAACCTAACAACATACATAGCATCATGTTTTCAAATTAAAAGAAATAAACATTTGAAATATATCAGTCTGTGTGTAATGAATGAATATAATATACAAATTTCACTTTTTGAATGGAATTAGTGAACTAAATCAACTTTTTGATGATATTCTAATTTTATGACCAGCACCTGTGTATTAGAAAACTTTTTGCAATTTATTGCAATAATTGTTTAAGGCCATTTCGCGATTTCGATCATCATGAAATAACTTTGTCGGAGAGTAATTTCTTGTGCTCTTGGGGGCCCTCTGGTGGCCAAGGGGGCCCTAAAGCAGCTGCTTAGTTCGCTTATGCCTTGGGCCGGCTCTGACGAGAGGAAAAAAAATTGTTTTAGTCGCATAACATCAGTTAATGGAAACGCCGTCATTTCGCAATATTTTTTTATCAAATTTTAGAAAATATCGCAAAAGTTTTGCGCAAATCTGTAATGGAAACGCGGCTATTGGGACGATCGGGCACCATTACACTTTTGATTAATTTTGCTTATTTGAATGAAACTGGTCCTGATCGAGTCCTTGGATTGTCGTTTTTCTGAAGTTCCCAGCCATGCTTGCTTGTCATTGTTCCTTTTTGTGCTCCTGGTCAATTCCTGGTCAAAATGCATATATTTGCTGTGATACACCACGCACCAAAGTGGCAGAAATGCTCAGTGATTCCACCCATGATCAGGGTATCCACTCTTTTATAAATCATGTTAACAGGCAAATGATTGGCTGACACATGTCCCAGGTCCTGCTCTGACATCCTAGTGTCCGCTTTGCAATGGGACAGTAAGCCTCTAAACACCACTTGCATTAGCTCATTATTGTTGAAACCGTTATGGGTTGTGTTACGTAATGCTGGCCAGTGTTAAATCGAGCAGAAGAGCGTACTGGTCTGTCCCATGAGCTCCAGGGGAGATTGGCCATAGGAAATCTCAGTTAGGTTGGGCTCCGAGCTCTTTAATGACATCAGCTCATGAAATGCGCGCCATCCCTGCCACGTGTGTGAACCACCACACTTTTGATCACGATCAGTTCTTGACATCAGACTCAAGTGCGATCGCCATGATAAAAGCTGTCACTAGGACGGGACCCCTTAACTGTCCCCTTTTTGAGAATACACATGAAAATGCACTATCCAAACTTAAAGGGTTAGTTCACCCAAAAATGAAAATTCTGTCATTAATTACTCACCCTCATGTCGTTGGACACCCGTAAGACCTCCGTTCATCTTCAGACACAAATGAAGATATTTTTGTTGAAAGCTGATGGCTGAGAAAGGCTTCAGATAGGCCTCCATTGGCATTCAGTACATTTACACTCACAAGACCCATAAAAGGCACTTAAAACGTTGTTACAAAGTCCATCTCACCACAGTGACTCTACAATAATTTTACAAAGCGACGACAATAGTTTTTGTGCGCAAAAAAAAATCAAAATAACGACTTTATTCAACCTCTTCTTGTCTTCCGTGTGTGCCTCCACGACGCATGTGCGAGAATATGACGTAGCGCCGGGGTTCAGGAATCTATGAAATGCACACTTTAGCCCGATTTTGAGCACTACGCCGAGACCTAAAGCACGATCAATGTAGAATTCAACAGCTTAGATACGCGCGTCTTCCTCTGCTTGTAAACAAATCGCTTCTGGGTCATGTGTCCGAGCGCCGGATCTGCGTCATATTCTCGCGCATGCGTCGTGGAGGCACACACGGAAGACAAGAACAAGTTGGATAAAGGCGTTATTTAGATTTTTTTTTGCGCACAAAAACTGTTGTCGTCGCTTCGTAAAATTATTGTAGAGCCACTGTGGTGAGATGGACAAGTTTGGTCAAGACACTCTGCAGATTATTGCTGAAGTGAAGCAATTCAAAATATGAAAGTATGAAAAAGCTATGGAATTTTAAATTTACTGTAAATAAAAAATACTGTACTAAATATTTTTTATTTTATATAAAATATATATTTTACAAAAATGTTTTAATCTAAAATTACTATAAAATCAAAGCCATATGTCTAATCAAGTTGTGTTCCAAATTTGAAGTTGATATCACAAAAATTGAAGTCCCCATGAGATTTTGTTTAGGCGCTGTACCACAAACAGCCACCGGGTGTCATTTGAAATTCCATTGATTGTTTTATTTGATGCATTTTCCGGTAAATTTCTGTCACTTTCATCACAAAACGGTCACCAAATATGGAACCTTGAGACTCGGACCTTTCCAACGATATGTGTTTTGTCAAGATTAGAAAAGATTTTGATTATAAAGTAGTTCAAATAAATGTTGTAATATGAAACATAACACCGCCCACTAGGGCGAGGAGCCCGCTAGAAGAAATTAAAGTACCGTTTCCATGGTAACGCAACGTCCAATTTCAAAACGGTTTTCACAGGATGAATTTTGAGTTCGTAAGCTTTCGAATGATACCCAATTTATGATAGTTTCTCAAATATATGATACGAAAAAAAAGGCGATCAAAAAATGGCCAGCGGGACGGTGACAGTTAAGAGGTTTTAAACCGATTCTACTATGATGTACCTTTAATGTACTAACTTTACGTACAACGCTGTATCTTTCGAAAGGGGTACAGCTTTTTTTTCTGAGAGTGTGGCATATTTTCCCATCAACATCAGATCATCAAAACAGACGAGCCCACATTATGGGATTTTCCTCTCCATCACTGTAAGAAAAAAGCTGTAAAACGGCGCATGAAAGATTTTGTTCAGTCCGTTTAAAGTTGTTGTTGTGATTATTGACGGCAAAGCTGGAAAAAGGTCAGGACGTAAATCACAGCTCGTAAAAGGCCGATTCTGTCGTTTGTTTTTTGTCTTAATTGGCGACGGGTGCCTTATTGCTGCGGTACCAGCTGCGGCTGCGTTCAAAGACGAGCACAAGGACCTCTTCGTTCTGTTAGAAGACGTAATTGGAGTCCATATTATGCAGTTAGGCCTCATGGTTTCTGTCAGCGAGGATGTTGTTGTCTTTTGAGTTACTTGTAATGGCTTTCTTCTGCTGTGAGGCTGGCACAGAAACGCTCGCATACGCACTTGCGCTCGTTTGGTACTAGGCAGAAAGCTTCTTTATATTCTGTCAGATTTCGAGCACATTTTTGTGTCATGCTGTAATATTGCACTGTTGAAGTTTATTTATTTACGCGTTTAGCAAATCATTTTGTCCAAAGCAACTTACAAAAGAGGAGCAAAAGCAATTTGTCAACGAGCCAACGATATTCCCTGCCAGGGTTAGTAGACGACTAGATTTCCAAACAAAGGAAAAAAGATGTCATGCATGAGAGAAATAAACAAAAGATTTGATCAGGTCAATAGCTTAAGAAGTTAATATAAGGGTCAGTGACATGCTCAGTTCTTTTGTTGCTGTTGTCTAAATGTATTCATTTGATTTAAAACTGCTTTCAAAATGAAATTCCAGTAGTTTGGCACAATCTTTTCGTATTTCTTGGCACAGTCTTTTATTATTTCCTGTGGTTCTCAAAGGAAAAACCTATAAAACAGGAAATGATGTCATAGAGAAGGACCCCTGCAGACCCTCATGACCGAGTCTCTAAAATATCAGATCATTTGACCTTTTTATGACAAAGCAAGATTGGTTTAGTTTGTAAAATGTCATGTGGCGCGACTCCAAATATTTTCCGATTTTTTGGCCACATTACATTTTTTTGTCATTTATTTTAAAGGTAAGTTACATGAGAGTGAACCTCATTGGTTCTTGCACATAAAGCAAGCCTTCTTGAGCTTCTATTTATCCAATCTGATGTGTTTTGAATAAAAGACTAAATTAAATCTGTTCATCAAATAAAGCGCTTGAGTCTCTTCAGAAGATGTTTGTAGTAAGGCGTTCTATTCATACGGATTAATTCGCTCATGAACTTTTTGAAGTATTGGACAGTGATTAAACTTGAACTATCTGTGCATTACACAGTTTGAACACACACCTTCCAGCCAATCAGAATTGAGTATTTAGACCATGGTATAAACTGAAATGATGCAGACTGAGTGTACGTTATCTTATTCATTCTTTTCATCCATCCATCATTCTGTCCATCCATCCATCCATCATTCTGTCCATCCATCCATCCATCCATCCATCCATCATTCTGTCTATCCATCCATCCGTCCATCCATCATTCGTCCTTCCGTCCATCATCCATCCATCATCTGTCCATCCATCCGTCCATCATCCACCCACCCGTCAGTCTGTCCATCCATCCATCATCTATCCAATCATCTATTATCCACCCGCCATTCTGTCCATCCATCCATCATTCGTCCTTCCGTCCATCATCCATCCATCATCCACCCACCCGTCATTCTGTCCATCCATCCATCATCCATCCATCTATTATCCACCCGTCATTCTGTCCATCCATCCATCCATCCATCATCCATCCATCCATCTATTATCCACCCGTCATTCTGTCCTTCCATCCATCCATCCATCCATCCATCATCTGTCCATACATCTGTCCATCCGTCCATCATCCATCCATCATCCATCTGCCTGTCATTCTGTCCATCCATCATCCATCCATCCATCTGTCGTTCTGTCCATCCATCCATCTGCCCATCCATCTGTCCATCCATCATCGATCCATCCATCCATCACCCATCCACCCGTCATTCTGTCCATCCATCCATCCATCCATCATTCGTCCGTCCATCATCCATCCACCCGTCATTCTGTCCATCCATTCATCCATCCATCTATCCATTCATCCACCTATCATCCATCATTCTGTCTGTCCATCATCGATCCATCCATCATCTTTCCATCCATCCATCCATCATTCGTCCGTCCATCATCCATCCATCATCCATCTACCCGTCATTCTGTCCATCCTTCCATCCATCCATCCATCCATCCATCATTCTGTCCGTCCATCATCCATCCATCCATCCATCATTCATCCGTACATCATCCATCCATCCATCATCCATCTACCTGTCATTCCATCCATCATCCATCCATCCATCCATCCATCTTAAACCATCTATCCATCCCAATTCATCCATCCATCCCAATCCATCCATCCATCCATCCATCCCAATCCATCCCAATCAATACATCCATCCATCCCAGTCCATCCATACATCCATCCCTCCCAATCCATCCATCCATCCATCCATCTATCCCAATCCATCCCAATCCATCCATCAATCCCTCCCAATCCATCCATCCATCTATCCCAATCCATCCCAATCCATCCCTCCATCCCAATCCATCTATCCATCCCAATCATCCCAATCCATCCGTACATCCATCCCAATCAATCCATCCATCCATCCCAATCCATCCCTCCATCCCAATCCATCTATCCATCCCAATCATCCCAATCAATCCATCCATCCATCCCAATCCATCCATCCATCCCAATCAATCATCCATCGCTATCTTATTCTATTTTACAGAGAACTAAGCCTAACAAGCTATAATGCATCTCATTTGCTTGACGTTTTATAGAGCGTTATTAATGGACTTAGATGTAATAGTAATTGTCATCTAAAAGCTCGAGCCACACTTCAGAGGGCGAAGGTGGAAAAGCCACATTGTCTCCTGCCGTCATTTTCTCTTCCACGACTTGTCAAAGCAGTCTCTTATTCAAAGACCACAACAAATCACAGCCGCAGAAACTGCCCTACCCTGTCAAGCCTCATCTGGGCAGCGGTCAGCAGACACACGTGAAATCGTAACACGCCGCTTATGGCAAATCTGTCTTGACTTTTACATGTGGGGAAAAATGAATCAGAACCAGGTCTTTTGACTTTTGTCTTTTATAAATTCGTTTCCACTTGTTTTCCACTGGGTTATTAAAGGAAGGAACACAAACTGCATCCAATCGCTCCGTACCGGGGGCATTATAGTAGTGATTTACACCAATCATCTTTAGATGTTATTCGTATTGACGTCAACTAATAGTAGTGTGATTATTATGATTAGCTCTTTGGCAAAAACTGCATGCAAAAAAAACAGCTGGGAGTTTTACAAAACCTTCGGAGGGAAAAGCAGTGCAGTTTTTGAAGGCATTCCAAGAAAAGTAGTATTTTCATGAGGATGCCAGTCTCTCCCCCTCCGTCCTCCTGGTTCCTGCACACTGTTCATTTATCCCACTCTGGACACGGAGAAGGGAAGACTGCAGCCGAAGTGTGGATGTGTTTATCAGCCACCGATGCGGCAGGAACCCGATCAGTCCAGAACTCTACACGCGTCTCAGAGTTGATGACGTTGCCTTCATGAGTCTTGAGTGTGTTTGTGTGTGTGTGGGTTTTGTTGACTCTGGTGTGGACGTCCTGCTCTTCTTGATTATGTGTGGCCAGGGTACAATCTCAGAGAAGCAAGAGTGTGTGTGTGTGTGTGTATGTACAGTATGTATTTATTTATTTATTTATTTGACATATTGTCAGGGTACAATTTTACAAAAACAATTGTTATCCATCCATCCATCCACCCGTCATTCTGTCCGTCCATCCATCATCATTCATCATTCTATCCATTCATAATCCGTCCATCCATCCATCTGTCCATCATCCGTCATTCCATCCATCCATCATTCTCTCCATCCATATCTGTCCATCGATACATCCATCCATCCATCCATTATCCACCTGTCATTCTGTCCATCCGTCCGTCCATCCATCCGTCCATCCATCATTCGTCCGTCCATCATCCATCCATCCATCATCCATCCATCATTCTGTCCATTCATCATCCATCATCTTCCATCCACCTGTAATTCTGTCCATCCATCCATCAATCCATCCATCCATCATTCTGTCCATCCATCCATCCATCCATCCATCCATCCATCCATCCATCCATCATTCTGTCCATCCATTCATCCATCCATCCATTATCCATCCATCCATCATTCTCTCCATTCATCCATATCTGTCCATTGATACATCCATTCATCCATTATCCACCTGTCATTCTGTCCATCCGTCCGTCCATCCATCCATCAATCCATCATCCATCCATCATTCTGTCCATTTATCATCATTCCATCTTCCATCCACCTGTAATTCTGTCCATCCATCCATCCATCCATCATTCTGTCCATCCATTCATCCATCCATCCATTATCCATCCATCCATCATTCTCTCCATTCATCCATATCTGTCCATCAATCCATCATCCATTATCCACCCATCATTCTGTCCATCCGTCTGTCCATCCATCATTCGTCCGTCCATCATCCATCCATGATCCATCCATCTGTCCAACCATCCATCATCCATCCACTTGTCATTCTGTCCATCCATCCATCATTCTGTCCATTCATCATCTGCCCATCCATCTGTCCATCATCCGTCATTCTGTCCATCCATTCATCCATCCATCATCCATCCACCTGTCATTCTGTCCGTCTGTCCATCCATCCATCCATCCATCCATCCATCTGTCCGTTATCTGTCCATCCATCATTTGTCCATCCATCCATCCATCCATCCATCCATCCATCCATCCATCCATCCATCCATCCATCCATCCATCCATCCATCCATCCATCCATCCATCCATCCATCCATCCATCCATCCATCCATCCATCCATCCATCCATCCATCCATCCATCCATCCATCCATCCATCCATCCATCCATCCATCATTCTGTCCATCATCCATCCATCATTCTGTCCATCATCCATCCACCTGTCATTCTGTCCATCCATCCATCCGTCTGTCCATCCGTCTGTCATCTGTCTATCCGTCCATCCATCCATCCTTTGTCCGTCCATCATCGATCCATCCATCACCTGTCAATCTGTGCTAATCAACCAATCACATGGCAGTTGCTTCAATGCATTTAGGGGTGTGGTCCTGGTCAAGACAATCTCCTGAACTCCAAACTGAATGTCAGAATGGGAAAGAAAGGTGATTTAAGCCATTTTGAGCGTGGCATGGTTGTTGGTGCCAGACGGGCCGGTCTGAGTATTTCACAATCTGCTCAGTTATTGGGATTTTCACGCACAACCATTTCTAGGGTTTACAAAGAATGGTGTGAAAAGGGAAAAACATCCAGTATGCGGCAGTCCTGTGGGCGAAAATGCCTTGTTGATGCTAGAGGTCAGAGGAGAATGGGCCGACTGATTCAAGCTGATAGAAGAGCAACTTTGACTGAAATAACCACTCGTTACAACCGAGGTATGCAGCAAAGCATTTGTGAAGCCACAACAGGCACAACCTTGAGGCGGATGGGCTACAACAGCAGAAGACCCCACCGGGTACCACTCATCTCCACTACAAATAGGAAAAAGAGGCTACAATTTGCACAAGCTCACCAAAATTGGACAGTTGAAGACTGGAAAAATGTTGCCTGGTCTGACGAGTCTCGATTTCTGTTGAGACATTCAGATGGTAGAGTCAGAATTTGGCGTAAACAGAATGAGAACATGGATCCATCATGCCTTGTTCCCACTGTGCAGGCTGGTGGTGGTGGTGTAATGGTGTGGGGGATGTTTTCTTGGCACACTTTAGGCCCCTTAGTGCCAATTGGGCATTGTTTAAATGCCACGGCCTACCTGAGCATTGTTTCTGACCATGTCCATCCCTTTATGAGCACCATGTCCCCATCCTCTGAAGGCTACTTCCAGCAGGATAATGCACCGTCACAAAGCTCCAATCATTTCAAATTGGTTTCTTGAACATGACAATGAGTTCACTGGACTAAAATGTCCCCACAGTCACCAGATCTCAACCCAATAGAGCATCTTTGGGATGTGGTGGAACGGGAGCTTCGTGCCCTGGATGTGCATCCCACAAATCTCCATCAACTGCAAGATGCTCTCCTATCAATATGGGCCAACATTTCTAAAGAATGCTTTCAGCATCTTGTTGAGTCAATGCCACGTAGAATTAAGGCAGTTCTGAAGGCGAAAGGGGGTCAAACACAGTATTAGTATGTGTTCCTAATAAATCTTTAGGTGAGTGTATATGTTTGTAATGGGTTTGCATAATGCAATGATAAATGTCTTGGTCTGGAACAAGGCTAAAACAATGCAGTCGAAAAGCAGGAAAATAAACAAACAGCCACTTCAGTCCGAATTTTATTAGTGCAGGCCTCAGTGGCTTTCAGTTTTCTGCTGAGTCACAGCTCGTGCTCCTTCACGCCTGCCACAGTCTATCCTGCTGTTGGGCGGCTTTAATGACCAACCTGCCCACCTCGCCCTCTCCTCCAGCTTCCCTGAGCCGTGCCAGCGCACCGGACCAAGGCTTCCCTCTCTTTTTTATTCCTCCTTCCAGCGTTCCGCTACTTATTCCTCCTTCCGTCTGTTAGCGGACGGTTAGTCGCCCACTCAAGCCAATGCTTTCATATAATTGTACTTCCAGGGATGCAGCCAGGCAGACTGAGCGGCGCAAGCGTTCAATATTTCACTCGGATGACAGCGATATGATTCACTGCTTTACTTCACTGTTTTTGTGTTGGTTTGACATTTACCACGTACACTGAAAAAACTGATAGATTTACTTCAATTTCTGAGTGAGAATTATTTCTACTGCTTTTTTTTTCAGTGTAGAAAGACAAGTAGTATTTTCTTGTAAAACACGATTGTTTTTTTTTACTTGCACGTGTCACCACTACTGGAGTGCACTTTGCCCGCTCTCGACTTTATTATTTACGAGAATAATCGTAAATGCAATTTGGGAAATGGATATTTTAGCACTTTTATATCTAATTGTGAGTCACGGAACACTTGCTCTGGCGCTCCAGAAACGATAGTCACCTGCTACTCCATGTCCTCACCCTCCTACAAGCCAGTGGAAAGAAATGTTCCATCGGGTTTTATTTCTGTTTTCTTGCGTCTCCAGGAACGAGGTCCTCGGTCTGGTTGGCGCGCTTTGCTTGGCCACGCCCTCACACCTCGTCAGCAGTGACGTGGGTTGAAGCGAGTGTTTTTAGTCACCTACTCTGGCGCATACATTTTTACTAGAGGAAAAAGTCTAAATTTAGTGCAGGGGGATGGACAGCATGCTGGTTTTGAGATATGACCACTACTAACTCGCATTAAGAACTGCGTCATTCAGACTAGGAAAAAAAGGAGGAAGATTAGGAGGTATTATAACAGAAAGGGAAAGAAGTGGATAAACATGACGGCTGTTTGTTTGAAAGGGTTCGGGGTGGGACGTTCCTAATGAGAGCCGTTTGTTCCTGTGAGAACACGTTCATGAGAAGAGGGAGAACGGCAAGGATTCAAAAGATTCAACATCAATTGATAATGCTGTTCAATGAGTCGTTAGTGTTTTTATATGTGTATGTTTTTGTTTTTATTATATATTTTTAATTTTCTATTTTTATTTATTTATTTATTTATTTATTTATTTATTTATTTATTTATTTATTTATTTATTTATTTATTTATTTATTTATTTATTTATTTATTTATTTATTTATTTATTTATTTATTTATTTATTTATTTATTTATTTATTTATTTATTTATTTATTTATTTATTTATTTATTTATTTATTTATTTATTTATTTATTTAATTTATTTATGTATGTATTTATGTAGGTATTGCTTAATTCATTCATTTACATTTATTTTCATTTTATTTATATCAATTGTTATTTATTTTCATTTTATTTCTTTCAATTGTTGTTTTAATATTATAATTTTTATTTAATTTAAATAAAATTTCAATAAAGACATTAAATAATAAATTAATTAATTAAATTAAAATTAATTAAATTAAATACAAATAAATAAAAACATAACATTAATTAATTAAATTAAAATAAAATAAATTAAATGCAATGCAATGCAATAAAATAAATAAAATTAAAAGAAAAGAAATTAAAATAAATAAATTAAATTAATGTGTTTATTTTAATTTATCTAATTTTATTTATTTTAATTGTATTTATTTTAATTATATTACATTTATTTTATTTTATTTGTATTTTATTTATTTTCATTTTATTTATTTCAATTGTTATTTTAACATATATTTTATTTAATTTAAATAAAACTTAAATAAATGAATTAAAAAAATAAAAATAAAGAAATTGAATTAAAAAAATTTTTTTAAAAAAAATTAATCAATAAAATTAAAAAAATAAATAAAATTAAAATAAATAAAATTAAAATTAAATAAATGCAATAAAATTAAATAAATACAATTAAAATAAATGTATTTTGTATTTATGTATTTGTATTATATATTTGTATTAATTTTTGTTTACCTAATTTTATTGCATTTATTTTATTTTAATTTTATTTATTTTAATTTATTTATATTTTAATTAATTAATAAATTATTTTATTTATGTATTGTAAAAAATGTTTTTAATTTAAGTTAAAAAATAAAAATACAATATTTATTTATTTATTTATTTATTTATTTATTTATTTATTTATTTATTTATTTATTTATTTATTTATTTATTTATTTATTTATTTATTTATTTATTTATTTATTTATTTATTTATTTATTTATTTATTTATTTATTTATTTATTTATTTATTTATTTAATTTATTTATGTATGTATTTATGTAGGTATTGCTTAATTCATTCATTTACATTTATTTTCATTTTATTTATATCAATTGTTATTTATTTTCATTTTATTTCTTTCAATTGTTGTTTTAATATTATAATTTTTATTTAATTTAAATAAAATTTCAATAAAGACATTACATAATAAATAAATTAATTAAATTAAAATTAATTAAATTAAATACAAATAAATAAAAACATAACATTAATTAATTAAATTAAAATAAATTAAATGCAATGCAATGCAATAAAATAAATAAAATTAAAAGAAAAGAAATTAAAATAAATAAATTAAATTAATGTGTTTATTTTAATTTATCTAATTTTATTTATTTTAATTGTATTTATTTTAATTATATTACATTTATTTTATTTGTATTTTATTTATTTTCATTTTATTTATTTCAATTGTTATTTTAACATATATTTTATTTAATTTAAATAAAACTTAAATAAATGAATTAAAAAAATAAAAATAAAGAAATTGAATTAAAAATTTTTTTTAAAAATAAATTAATTAATAAAATTAAAAAAATAAATAAAATTAAAATAAATAAAATTAAAATTAAATAAATGCAATAAAATTAAATAAATACAATTAAAATAAATGTATTTTGTATTTATGTATTTGTATTATATATTTGTATTAATTTTTGTTTACCTAATTTTATTGCATTTATTTTATTTTAATTTTATTTATTTTAATTTATTTATATTTTAATTAATTAATAAATTATTTTATTTATGTATTGTAAAAAATGTTTTTAATTTAAGTTAAAAAATAAAAATACAATATTTATTTATTTATTTATTTATTTATTTATTTATTTATTTATTTATTTATTTATTTATTTATTTATTTATTTATTTATTTATTTATTTATTTATTTATTTATTTATTTATTTATTTATTTATTTATTTATTTATTTATTTATTTATTTATTTATTTATTTATTTATTTATTTATTTATTTATTTATTTATTTATTTATTTCAAAAGTTCTATGTTGGACCTACAATGAATAAAACACTGGAGAATTATATAATATTTGTGAAAGCCGTGAACATCTCCAGAGGTTTGGTGTAAACTATGCATTACAGTGAATCGACAGAATTTGACCCTCTCCGTTTAAAGTGTTTATAAGCACTCGGTTTGCACATCATTCTGGCTTGTTCAGCTCCCGCTTATCAGCCACCTGTCACCACTCAAGTCGGGAAGTTAGAGAAGACACTCTGACAAAATCCTCCAGTTTTGTGCTGCTCTCTTGACGCGGATGCAGAAAGCCTGCGCTCTGTGTAACTCAACAGCTGGGTTGCTGTAGTAAAGCCGCTGTTGGGCTGTTGCGTCGGAGGGGTGTTTTGTTTCAATTGTCAATGGGATTGATCCAGCCTATCCAACAATGGAAAAAATAACCCAATAACATGACCCAACAGGCTCAACCCAGCGAGTGTAACTGGCTCTACTGCGTCAGTCAGACTAGGAAAATTAGGAGGTAATATAACAGAAAGGGAAAGAAATGGATAAACATGACCGCTTTTTGTTTCAAATGGTTCGGGATGGGACGTTCCTAATGAGAGCCACTCCATTGCTATTATTAGTGCAAGATGTTTAAATCCCCGGTTTTCAGTTCTCTGTAGATCTCAGCAGGCAAAACCGCTGGAGGCTCCTTCGCGCCCTGAGAGATCCTTTGTAGAGCATCATATATCTGACATGTTGAAATCCAGCTCTTGCGTGTGCGTCGTCCTGGAGATACGACAACAGCAGAAATGTGAGAGGAAATGGAAAGATGGGATAGGACGGAAAGCTGTAAGTGTGAGATGGATAGCGGGTGAAGTGTGATTTGGAAAGGATTGGGTGTTTTAAAAGACTAACCTTTTTTTGTCCAAATGGGCACGGATGCCAACGATAAACAAAGTGGCCTGGCAGAAGAATCGCTCCATAACAAAGAGAAGAGGCCTGGAGACAGGGGAAGATCTCACTGGAAGCATTTCAATTTTTTGGGATGATAATGAGTCTCGCTATAAGTGGGATTTCACCTTCGTTTTCCTCCTACACAGCGTTCTCTTCTTTTCTAACGTATACTCTCTCCGTCTGTCTGACAGTACTGGCCTTGACTGAACATTCAGATGTATTAGCGATCCTGCCAGTGAAACTGTGCCATGTTCTGGATCACGTTAGGGAGACGGAGAGACAGATGTGGCCTTACTGTGATCTAAGCCGCAGTGACGAGTTTTGGGGAGTGTGACCTTCCACTCGTGATGAAACTGAACTTTGCAAATGTACATGTGTGTGGTTTTTGTGTTCTCTTAGTTTTTAGATGTTGACTGGCATGTTAGTGCTTCAGTGTGTCTCATTTGTTGGTTGTGTGATTTATTGGTGGACAAATTCACCCAGAATCCTTTACACACTGAAAACAAATTGGTGTGGGATTTACAGTTTTCACATAGAAACTGATAGTAAATTACAACAAAATGGCAAGTTAAACTAGCCTGGCTCCACCCTCCTACGTACTTCCGCTCAAATTTCATTTTCCTTCAGTTCTCCGTCTGGGACTGCGCTATATTCTTAGGTTTTCTCCGGCCAAATTTTTTAACCGGTCCAATCAGCGAACAGAGGGCGTGGCTGGGAACAATGACGTTGATGTTGTGCGCTAGTTTGAGATGTAGTTCAGTAATGGCGGCGGAGAAAGATGCGAGCGAAGCCATTCGGTCCGTTGTGGCAACGCTGCCGAATATCTAGAAGTTAAAGGTATCATGAACTGGCTTTTAAAAAAATATATATACTGTTGTCTGAGGTCTACTTGTGACGATTGCATGGTTTTTACATTCAGAAACATCATAATGAATAAGTAATAGGCTATTTTCTGCCCTGGTTTTGAGCCTCTCTTAAGAAACACTGGGTTTTTATGGGTGTGCCGCACTGAGCACTTGGAAGTAAACGCCCACGGCTATGATTGGATACGCTTTGCATATTTAATGAGCTTCGGCTCCCTGGTGAGTACGCGTGAGGCGTTGTTTTGAAAGCGTGTGGAGAAACGGCAACCGGAATGATTCGTCCCTCAGGGCTCGCAAACACAATGATTAATCTCTCATCCACCCGCGATTAATATGAATGTTATTTTACATTACTTGGCCCGCCTGATGGGTGGATATAAGCGTGAACCGTGCATCTCACACACGCACACACACATGTTGGGTTTTCATGTTTTATGGGGACTTTCCATAGGCGTAATGGTTTTTATACCATACATACTGTATATTCTATCCCCCTACACTGCCCCTACCCATCACAGGAGACATTCTGCATTTTTACATTGTCAAAAAACATCACTTAGTCTGATTTATAAGATGTTTTCCTCATGGGGACCTAAAAATGTCCCCACAAGGACGAGAATTTCGGATATTGCCATCTTTGTGGGGACATTTTGTCCCCATAACGTAGGGATTACCAGTCCACACACACACACACACACACACACACACACGTTGCAAACAGCAAAAACTTCCGCGATTTGTATTTTTCCTTCAAATATCAAGTCAAGAGAGTGAACAACGCACATCCCCTGGACGCTGGGCTGCCCTCTGACAGTGGTAAGTTAAGTTTAGTTAGACATGTACACGATTTATTTGAGCTGTAACAATCCAATACTATCACATATAAAACAATTTTAACTCACATAATTGTGTTGCTTCATTCATTCATGTAATCTCATCCTGTCTGCAAATCCGGTCTCTTGTTTACAAATGAATCCGGTGAAATGAACAAACGCTCAATGTCTTCCCCAAGTGAGCTGAATATTCATTAAAAATAAAGTTCAACCACACATTTAAAATATTAGAATCTGAAGGAAGCTTATGCAGCGACTGTGTTCTTCCACAACCAGGCACAGGCAATATATTACTCTCTTTGGCATGTAGTTTGCTCGGTAGCGCGATCCGTTTAGCTCCACGAGTCGGTGGGCGGGGCTACAGAATCAGGCGTACATATTTATCTGTTGAGGCGGCGTTTCTGCATTCTATGACGTCAAGGGTCGACATATTCTGAGATCGAGCGTTTTCTGGGCCTGGTGTCAATAAAAGCTTTTCTTTGACTAACAAGGACGGTTTTTTTTTGCTCTGAAACGTACAGGATATCCTTATATCTCGATGAACTTGTATATATCAAAGGCTTGAGGGAAAGTTGATTTCTCAATTCATCACCCCTTTAAAGCCGGAGCAAGAACAATCTTTGCTGAGAGTTGTTGGTGGCCATGATGTTGTGCGGTTCCTCCCCATGCGGTTTGCGGTTCGCTCCGTTAGTGGTGAAGGATTTGGCTAAAGCCCATTCGGACGGTAATTGTTTTTCGTGCGGTCGGAAGGTATTGTCATCATTTACAGGGGCTAGTCAGTGATTTTATTGCCGTCCGTCTCCCACCACCCGCATAAAAATCCCTGGCCGAATGACCTCCTGCTTTAGACAAACACCAAGGTCATGTGGTCATTTAATTGCTGTCCGAATCCACATCTCGGAGTTTTCAAGAATATATCACTTCAAAATTCACTGTTTATATCCTTTTTGACCCCTGCAGAGCACCGTACGTCTGCGATTCGCTGTCATTTGGATGCATTTTAATCTAGATCTGATCTAGACTTTTATGTCTTGAAATGCTGGCGAGTATTTACAAGAGCAATATATTTCATCATCGCTCAAAAAATAAAAAGTAGAAAGGCTTGTGAACATTTGAAATGGGCCGTTATTTACATTTATTCTATATTCATATATACAGCGTTTATTCTTATCATACCAAGCATATGACATTTTATTTACAGCATACAATCATGTTATTGACCACGTGAGCAGCGCGTTCCCGATCACAAAACTTATAAATAATGTTCAGATTAATTTAACATTAAAACATTAACATTATTGAACAGTCACGGAATCCTTTATTCAACCGATTAGTTCAAAGCAGCTGATTCATTTAATAACGAAACGTTGCTGAATTAGCAAACACAGTTTAAAATGTCATTTAATATGAACTTCTTGTTTATTGAATGTTTGTATAAATCAATATAATTTGCAATCACGCTTATATTCATGAAAACAGCTCTCTTTCTCTTGTGATATTGCTTAATTATATTCTATGTTATATAAAAAACTAAATCTCAGAATTTTGTGGGCATTTATATTACTTTTGGGCATTTTTGAGCCAATCCTGCACTGATTCTGAACCCGGCAGCACAATAACACAAGAAATCACGTTATAAAGAAGTTATTGATCGCATTTTAAGAAGAAAGTTTTACATCAAATCACATTAATGATGTTAAATCAGACAATGCACCAGCAATTTAGTGATACCCTTGCAGTTGTGGTCTTGACCGGTCTTGAGAGAAAATCCAGAGTCCTCTAAGGCCGAGGAGAAATGCAGTCGAGACCGAGACAAGACCAAGACCTTCAAAAAATGGTCTTAAGACCGGTCTCGAGTACTACAACACTAGTTATGGCAGATCCAGAGCGGCTCTGGGCAGATCCAATAGTTTTAAACTTCAACAGAGAACCGCCTTCAAGGAAGTAAACGCTTGTCAATGGAGAGTGGCCAGACTCTCTGAACAAATGAAATGTACGAGAGTCTGGATGGACCAGGCTAAAGTAAAACAGAATGGAATATGAAATTTACAGTCTAGTCATACAGCATTTTTAGTTTTGTGTTGGCAAACCAGTGCAAATTTGAGAACCGTTAGAAATTTTGGATTATAACGTTCTATCGCAGTTACTCTCACGTGATGTTGCAGTGCTGTGTCGTCATGCAATTTTATGCTTTGCATGCATTAAATCATGCAATTTTAAACTTTCAAGCAAAAGAAATCTTGTCGTTTTTTCTTGGTTCATTGCATTTACCAGGGGTCCGTTCTTCATACATCGCTAACTCGGTTAGCTGGATTTGATTGTTGATGATTTGGCAGGATCTTGGATTGTTTGGTTCTTCAACGCTCATCCTGGACTTGCTGTCACAGCAACAGGTCCGTGAACTTAAACCTGCTCGGGTTATTCGCTTATTTCATGCAAACGGCTTTCATGCAGCGGCTTATTTCATGCAAACAGGATTAGATTGCATCTTGAGGTGATACTTAAAGGTGTCATGAACTGGCTTTTTACATTTTTTTATACTGTTGTCTGAGGTCAACTTATGACTTTTTTGTGGTTTTTACATTCAGAAACATCATAATGAATCAGTAATAGGCTATTTTCTGCCTTGGTTTTGAGGCTCTCTGAAAAACACTCGGTTTTGATGGGTGTGCCGCACTGAAGACTTGGAAGTAAACGCCCACTACTATGATTGGATAAGATTTGCATATTTAATGAGCTTCAGCTCCCTCAGTCCATATGGGTATCGTCTGGGGAAATGCACAGAGGACTCGCCAAAATATCAACCAAGCACAATTAAATCACACACACTCTCGCGGACACACACACTCACTCACGTGGACACACACTCACTCGCGCGGACACAAACTTGTGCGGACACACACACACACACACACACACACACACACACACACTCACTCGCGCGGACACAAACTTGCGCGGACACACACACACACACACACACACACTCACTCACGCGGACACACACACACACACACTCACTCACGCGGACACACACACACACACACTCACTCACGCGGACACACACACACACACACTCACTCGCTCGGACACACACACACTCACACTCGCGCGGACACACTCTCGCAGACACACACACTCGCACAGACACACACTCGCATGGACACACACACACACACACACACACACTCACTCGCGCGGACACACACACACACACACACATACTCGCGCGGACACACTCACTCACTCACGCGGACACACACACTGACTCACGCTGACACACACACACTCGCGCAGACACACTCTCGCAGACACACACACTCTCGCACAGACACACACTCGCACGGACACGCACACACACTCACTCGCGCGGACACACTCACGCGGACACACACACTGACTCACTCACTCACGCAGACACACTCACACTCACACCACACACACACACACACACACACACACACACACACACACACACACACACACACACACAGACTGACTGACTGACTGACTCACTGACTGACTCGCGTGGACACACACACACTCACTCACTCACGCAGACACACACACACACACACACACTCACTCACTCGCGCGAACATACACACACACACTCTCGCTCGCTCGCTCACTCACTCACTCGCGCGGGTGGACACACTTACTCACTTCGCGCGGGTGGACACACTTACTCACTTCGCGCGTACACACACACACACACTCACTTACTTCGCGCGGACACACACACACTCACTCACTTCGCGCAGACACACACACACTCACTCACTCGCGCAGACTCACACACACTCACTCACTCGCGCGGACACACACACACACACACACACACACACTCTCTCTCGTTCGCGTGGGTGGACACACTCACTCACTTCGCGCAGACACACACACACTCACTCGCGCAGACTCACACACACTCACTCACTTGCGCGGACACACACACACACACACACACACACACACACACACACACACACACACACACACACACACACACACACACACACACACACACACACACACTCTCTCTCTCGCTCGCGCGGGTGGACACACTCACTCACTTCGCACGGACACACACATGCACACACACACACACACACTCTCTCTCTCGCGTCTGGCCCATTACGTTACAAGTCCGATCACTGTCAAGTCCTGTTATCAATAGATTTCAAACGATCTATAATGTTATGCAAAACTAACACATATAAAAAAACATGTTTTAGCCTACTCACATAAGTGTGTGTTCAGAAGGAAGCTTATGCAGGGACAATCCTTAGCTCACGAGTCAGTGGGCGGGGCTACAGAAGCATATTTATCTCTAGAGGCGGAGTCTAGGTCCTGTTACTGAAGAGATCTGCATATTCTGAGATCTCTCGTTTTCTGGGCCTGGTGTCATAAAAGCTTTTCTTTGACTAACAAGGAAGTTTTCAGCTCTGAAACTTACAGGATATTCTTATATTACAATGACCTTTTATACATCAAAAGTTGATTTCTCAGTTCATCACCCCTTTAAAATATGTCCCAGCCACTGCTAATTTATTATGAAGCCGCTGCTTCAGCGTCTGTTTAAAATGTAGGGTGCTTGAGATTCCAGAGAGCTTTTGATTGGACATTAGATGAAGTCCACGGTGATGTCATCAAAATCTGTGATCCATTTTAGCAGAAGTGAGAGACTGTAAGTTTTGAATGCTTGAATCTCCTAAATGCGAATTTTGTTATTGTTTTGAAGCAAAAACGTCAATTTTGATTTCAGGGGCCTTTAATATGATACATAATATGTCGAAATAAGATCATGTCATTGTCCCAGCCACCACATCCTGCTCTGGCTCATTTGCATAAAGTTGAGCTCAACTTTGTCCCTGCGCCAGCGGTCTCTGTCACTGTCAAAAACAACTCTCATTGAAAACAAATGAGGTCCGGTTGCTTTGTTGCGGCGAATCACTGTCCGTATGAACGTCCCTGCATGCATATATTTCAAAGTCCTTGTAATTATCCGCTTTCTTTGTGTGTGAGTTGAGGTTTCTTGGCTCGCACAGACACAATGTGCGCAAAGAGCAAGGTCACAATGTTTTGCTTTAGCACATTACTTAAATTGACTCTTTTGGCAGAGGATTGTGACCAAATGGATCAGCGCATATTGCGTTTACGGTGAGAAGTTAAATAAAAGCTGTCAACTTCAATAAGTTCAAGACAACGAAACCTCATGATTTGAGCACGGAGGAGAGCCTGTTAGCGTCCTGCAGGTTTCTGGGTCCGGCTCAAAGCCGGGTCTCATCGGCATCTGCAGTCCAGAGTCAGACTCCAAGTCAAACAGAGCGAAGAGGGATCGCCATTGATCCGGTGGCTCACAGCGAGAACAGACATCCTTCCCTCCCTACCTTCCTTGCTGCTGTAACTGAGAAGAGTTTATTCACGGTGTATGGAGACTGCGTCTGAACTCTGTGCTTTGGCTTGAATTACCGCTTGGTTATTCGTCTGGGTGTCCCTCCTGCACCTTGCTGGCTCTGGTTTCAGGAGTCTGCTTGCCTTGGGCTTAATGTTAGAGCATGCATGCATGTACACGTGTAAATATGTAGTTAGTCTAGACTGAGTAAACGAGCTAAAGAAATTGCACTTGACACCGCGCGTTCATCTGAGCGTGCATCCGTGTATTGACTGACATGTGACACGCATATGCTTTTGTACTTCCATTAGTTCTGTGAGTGTGTGTTTTCATTTATGGTGGAGATATTAATCTGCTGTTTCAATTTGAATCGGGTGTTGTCTTAAATATTAAACCTTTTAATTGGATTCGGTTTGTTGCGACGAACACTCGATCCAGATGCTTGTTCACTTTTCATCTGTTTGTCACTGGGACTGTACCTTTACAAGTGGACACATTTGTACCCTATTTATTTACCCCTAAAGGGTGCATATTATACATTTTTGAAAGAATATTGACTTTCTGAGAGTGTTTAATGCCTGTTTTCTCCCAGGAATTCAGGGTGCTTGCAGAACAGGATTTGCTTTTTGTTTTGTGTTTGGTTTAGATTTTGTCTTTTGTCTTTGTTTGTTTTTGTTTTTTTGAGTTTTGGTTGATTTTTTTTTTTGTGCTGTTTTGTGGAGGTCGACCGATAGTGGATTTTACCGATAACAAGGTTGGACCGCACTTGCTGATAACCGATTAATTGACCAATAGTTTTAAAAATGGATCCTGGATAATAATAAAAAAAACATAACACTGTAATTAAAACAAGAAATAAAAATAAAAAAACAGCTCTGAACCATGAAAATGTGCTAAATTGCATAGTATGTAAATATGAAAATGAGAAGTTCTAACAGAAAAAAATTCTACAGAAAATAATTTAAACTAAAATAAATGTTTCTTTAGCTATAACCTAGAAACATGTATGTAAACGTCATAGGTAACACACTGCAAGTCCCATTTGTTGACAAGTATGTATGATACTGCGTTCACACCAAACGCGAATAGAGCGTCAAAATCGTGTCTACCGCGTCTAGTTGGACGCTTGAACATTTTGAATCCATTTGCGCGTCCACAGTGAATTGGACGTGTGAATAAATCGTGCATTTGAAGCAAAATAGATGCGCGTTCAAGGCACTCCAGGAGAAACATGTCATAAAAAACACACTCTGCCTCTTTTCATTTTCATTAAAAATATATATTAAACATTAATAGCCTCACAAATGTGGTCCAGGCAACGCCTACATTATCTTCACTGCATGTATATTTAAATATCCTTAAAAAATAAAGTTATGAAACTTCTCTTTGCCCTCAGTCAAAACGATCTGGCAGACAACAAATTATAGATTCATGAGAGCAAAGATCGGCCGTTAGATTTACACAAGACGAGCCACTACAGGCCATCAGAGCCAGCGGCAGACGGCAGAAGGACTGGCCGAGGAAAGGCTGCTCTCGCTGGGGTTAATGAGCGCTGAGCGCCGCTGATCCACTGGAGCTCACAACTCCACAAACACAAGATTACTTTTTTTTAATAGGCGCTCTCTTTATAAATAAACCACAGATTTGAGCTTTAAACAACTACATTCTCTCCTGAAAAAGTCTTAAAACTACATTTTGTGACACAATAGTAGTATTTTAAAATTATGAAGGGTTTCTCATCACGTCACTTTACCACGTGACCGCAGCGAGCAGGTTCCTGATTGGTTAACGCGGAGCGAATTGACGGCAAAGTTAAACATTTTCAACTATGGCGTCAGACGCGAATTTGCTTCAAACGCGTGAATGCACAAAAAGCACCACACGCGCATAATGCGCGTATCGTGCAAGACGCTCAATTCGCGTCCAATTTGCATAATTCGCGCGAACAAGGCTGAATCGCGTCCATCGCGCTGCGCGAAACTCGTATATCGCACCGCAGGACCTCCAGACGTGCATCAACGTGCCTTTTCATTGATTTAACATGGCACCACTCGCGCCAGACGCTCTTTTCGCGTTTGGTGCGAACGCAGCATTAGCTTATTTTGCTTGCGCACATTAACTGCATTATGCAATATACATTTTATGCATTAATATTTGAGCAATACAATTGTACCTTGATCAGTCATGTTAGTTTGTAGTGCATTATCTAAAGTTAACAGATAAAACTAACAATGAATAATACCTGTACAGCACCATCCAAACAGTCTGCTTTATTAGAACACTTGAGGATTATCTAATCAAAATAACAAAATATGTATGGAAATTTAATTCGTTTCTGATTTATTGATATTTCTGTCGGCTGCATGACGACACAGTTTGCTTTCTCACATCACTAGTTGTTTTACCTGCTTGAGGTACTGCTAATGTTAGCGTCCTCTCAGTCTCAGCGACAAAGTACATACACACTGCTGTTCTTTCCCTGCTAATGCAGCATCTAGTCAACACATTAATTACTTTATAATGATTTGGCAACATGTACTGAAGTCTTCTGTATTCATACCGTCCGTATTTTAAACAGTGTTGGGCAAGTTACTGAAAATTAGTAATTAGTTACAGTTACTAGTTACTTCTTTTAAAAGTAATTGAATTACATTACCAATTACCGTATATCAAAAGTAATTAGTTACTAGGGAAAATGAGTAAAGCAAGCCACCACGCAAACTGCCGCCAGTGAAACTGAAAGTAAGTCTTATATGCTCAAAAACACAATCATCTTCATTAAAACTAATGAGACTAAATGATCTTAGCAGTGCTTAGTTCGCTCTCTCATATCCTTTGATCTTTGATCTTTTAACTGATACATAAATGCAGCTCATATGTTTTGCTTTCGTTGACGTGAACTCCGTTAAATGTGCATATAGTGAGATAATTGAAGATTGGATTTATATTCATTTTGTGGAGAGGTGTATGGTCAAACAACCTGCACGTTTTTATTACAATTTTTTTAGATTGTGTAGCCCGTTCAGTTTGCGAGCGCCTACGCCTAACCTCAACTTATAAAAAATGCCTTTTTACTGTTGTGGTGGTGGTGATGGTGGGGATAGTAGTTTAAACTAACATTGTGATGCTTGAAGTGTTTGATATCTATTGATTTTATTATAAGCAAGACAAGTCAAGTGTTGATTTGAGAGGCTAACTCGCTGTCGGCCGCTGGCCGCTTGGTCATCACTTTAAAAAAAAAAAAAAAAAAAAAAAAAAAAAAAAATGCTCCAAACATTCTTCTAAATTAACTTAATAAAGAAACGAAACAAAATATAACTACTTTGAAATTAAAAACAAAAATGAACTATTTTAATGGCTGCAACAATGTGTAATAGGGAGGATAAAATAGAAAGAAAGAAAAAAACACGGGCCAGGCTAGGGCCTAGATCTGAGCTTCTTGTCTGCAAGCGTTCATTTTTCACAAAAGAGAGTAACGCGAGTAACAAACTCATTTAAATTTCAGTAATTGTAATTGCGTTACTTGCGCGTTACCACTAAAAGTAGTGGAATTACAGTAACGTGTTACTTTGTAGCGCGTTATTCCCAACACTGGTTTTAAACGCACATCTGATGTGTCAGCGCACGTGGTAATATAAACCACACGAGGCGTCAGTGATAGTTGTTATTTTGCCTCTAGAGGCCGCTGTCGTGCTATATAATGCCAGCAGACCCTTCTCAGAGCTCTCGAACTGTGTAATGACAGCGCATCCGTCCTGGTTGGATTAGCATTTTACACTTTCATTTTTAACACCGAACCTGATACAACAAAACAAAATGAATAAGGGTAAGTTCACAACCTGATTGGACAGATTTTATGATGTACATTTTGGGAGGAAACCAAAGTCCCTTGAAGACAATTGATTTCACTCGGCGGCCATCTTGGAAGTGCAGCTCCTATCTCTTTGAATGGGGAGACATCAAATCCTCCAAAACAATTCACCAAGCTTACGGTTAAATTTCTTATTTGAAATCACCAATGAAATCTGACAACAACTGTCTCATAAAGTTTGTTTGTAAACGCTCCAATCATGACAAAAAATTGCAGTTTTCAGCCTGGACAAAGCTAATGTGCATGCGCAATACTTAACGCGCGTCTCAGAACACTGCCTGTTTCTATAGCAACAATAGTAACAATCTAATCAACAATTAGGTCTTTCATTTAGAAGGCGGGGTCAATTTTTATTTATTTATTTATTTATTTATTTATTTATTTATTTATTTATTTATTTATTTATTTATTTATTTATTTATTTATTTATTTATTTATTTATTTATTTATTTATTTATTTATTTATTTATTTATTTATTTATTTATTTATTTATTTTATTTATTATTTTATTTCATTTCATTTAATAATTTCATCATTTATATTTTATTTATTTTTAATTTTTTAAAAATGTTTTATTCATTATTTAATTTCATCATTTCATTTTATTATTTATTTTTGTTTTGTTTTTAATAATTATATTATATGATATTATATTATATTAATTATATTACATATATTATTTATATAATATAAATAGTATATCATATAATATAATTAATATAATATAATATAATATAATATAATATAATATAATATAATATAATATAATATAATATAATAATATAATATAATATAATATAATATAAATTATATTATATTAATTATATTATATTATATTATATTATATTATATTATATTATATTATATTATATTATATTATATTATATTATATTAATTATATTATATTATATTATATTATATTATATTATATTATATTATATTATATTATATTATATTATATTATAATATATTATATTATATAATATTATATTAATTATATAATATTAATTATATTATATTATATTATATTATATTATATTATATTATATTATATTATATTATATTATATTATATTATATTAATTATATTATATTATATTATATTATATTATATTATAATATATTATATAATATTATATTAATTATTAATTATATTACATATATTATTTATATAATATAAATAATATATCATATAATATAATTAATATAATATTATATTATATAATATAATATAAACTATATTATAATATAATATAAATGATATTATATTATATTATATTATATTATATTAATTATATTATTATTATTATTATTATTATATTAATTATATTATATTAATTATATTATATTTTATTCATGATATTTTATTTTATTATATATTCATTATATTATATGTATTATATTATATTAATTATATTATATTATTAATTAGGCATTACTTCAGATGGATTTTTTTGCAGACCACCTTCTTTGTCCTTTTTTGTTTGATTCTAGTAATTCAAATGAGGCATTGCTCTGTGTGTGTGTGTGTGTGTGTTTATGTGTTTGTGGTTGGCAAAGATAGTCTGAGGCAATTTATTCCACTTTTTTTTGTGTCTGAAAGGTATTTGAGTATAAGGGAATCAATGTTTGTTTATGTGAGTCTGTGTGTTAATTCCCGTTTGTATGTGTTTTTGTACTTCTCACCCTGTCTGTTTGTTATGGCGGTCAGAACGAGAGAACCGTCTTAAACAGGCGGAAGACAGACCTTGTGGTCGGGGTTGAGTTATTGACATAGTCCTGGCCAGACCTTCCCCATGTGTCTCCAACAAATCCCTGGGCCTGGAATTTGACCCACTCATTTACATGCATACTGAGAATAGGCTTTATCCCGGTCCAGTAAAGCACAAGCACACACACACACACACACACACACACACACAGCGTTCCGGGGGGAGAGTTTCATTAGGACCGATCTGTACTCATGTGGAGCCTCTGGCTTTGGGGTTTGGGGAAAAAAGAGAGAGTGGGATCATGTAAGAGAGTCAGCTCTTTTTAGATCGGTTTGCATAATCATGTGCAACATTCAGTTTTGGCCTTGATTGTGTATCAAAACATTCCACGCTTTAGGATTTAGGTTAAAGGTCAGTCTGTAGTGGAGCGGACCAGTGCTTTAGTTTGAGCCCATGCTGGACATTATGTCAAGTCCAATTCATTTATACAGCGCTTTTCACAATGCACATTGTTTCAAAGCAGCTTTACAGATGTACTATATACAACTTTAGACGCATAATATACTTTGCATTTTGCGATGATAATAGCAATCCGACATTTGAAATGTGCTATATGATGGATAGCACTTCACCTGATAAAGTTGGAAGAACTTATATATCCAGCTTTATATATCCAGCTTTAGAGAGGTTAGAGGATAGTGGTCAGTTGGCAGGATGGATGTTTCCCCTTCATTTCCAGGAAACGCTCCTATTATCCGATCTTTTCAATATCTTGG